>NC_133331.1:304132242-304443874 GCF_042186555.1 Aquarana catesbeiana | reverse complement strand
ATTGCTGGAAGTGGCAGCAGAGGAGGTAATAAGATCTTATTTTCTATTTACACCCAGTAACCCCCCCCCCGTCATGTCCGTCCTCTTCCTCCATAGTCACTGTGATGTCTTCTATCTCCAGCAGATGATGATATACATATATATAGTAAATTAATTATCTCTGAGATCACTGAGCCAATCACATCAGTCTCTGTACCAGAGGAGCTTACACTCTAATGTCCCCTCCCCCCCACAGTCACATCAGTCTCTGTACCAGAGGAGCTTACACTCTAATGTCCCCTCCCCCCCCACAGTCACATCAGTCTCTGTACCAGAGGAGCTTACACTCTAATGTCCCCTCCCTCACAGTCACATCAGTCTCTGTACCAGAGGAGCTTACACTCTAATGTCCCCCCCCCCCTACAGTCACATCAGTCTCTGTACCAGCGGAGCTTACACTCTAATGTCCCCTCCCCCCCCACAGTCACATCAGTCTCTGTACCAGAGGAGCTTACACTCTAATGTCCCCTCCCCCCCACAGTCACATCAGTCTCTGTACCAGAGGAGCTTACACTCTAATGTCCCCTCCCCCCACAGTCACATCAGTCTCTGTACCGGAGGAGCTTACACTCTAATGCCCCCCCCCCCACAGTCACATCAGTCTCTGTACCAGAGGAGCTTACACTCTAATGCCCCCCCCCCCCCCACAGTCACATCAGTCTCTGTACCGGAGGAGCTTACACTCTAATGTCCCCTCCCCCCCCACAGTCACATCAGTCTCTGTACCGGAGGAGCTTACACTCTAATGCCCCCCCCCCCCCCCCAGTCACATCAGTCTCTGTACCAGAGGAGCTTACACTCTAATGTCCCCTCCCCCCCCCACAGTCACATCAGTCTCTGTACCAGAGGAGCTTACACTCTAATGTCCCCTCCCCCCACAGTCACATCAGTCTCTGTACAGAGGAGCTTACACTCTAATGTCCCCTCCCCCCACAGTCACATCAGTCTCTGTACAGAGGAGCTTACACTCTAATGTCCCCTCCCCCCCACAGTCATATCAATCTCTGTACCAGAGGAGCTTACACTCTAATGTCCCCTCCCCCCCACAGTCACATCAATCTCTGTACCAGAGGAGCTTACACTCTAATGTCCCCTCCCCCACAGTCACATCAGTCTCTGTACAGAGGAGCTTACACTCTAATGTCCCCTCCCCCCCACAGTCATATCAATCTCTGTACCAGAGGAGCTTACACTCTAATGTCCCCTCCCCCCCACAGTCATATCAGTCTCTGTACAGAGGAGCTTACACTTTGCTCCGTATGTCAGCTTTGTGTTTTGCCCGCGTCTCTCTATGTGAGAATCTACAGATGTTTCTTCCAACTGTTATGGGGGAACAGACTGAGCCTCGTTAAGAGGTCTGTAACCTACCTTCCCAGGCGGATGGGCGGCCTAGGTGTATGGTCAACCCGGTGGTATTTTTTTCCTCTGATGTTTTTGAAAACATAATTTTTGCTAACATGCTGGCAGAGGAACCAGCCTGGGTGGGTTGGTATTTTTCAGTCCTGGTTTAAGCTGGGAGAATGGTGGGCCAGTGAAAAGCCTGAGGGTCCGACATTGGTGAGCTCCCGGCTTTACGTTGCCCCGTGCCTGAAAATGCTTCGGCAGTGGCGAGTGACGGCGGAGGAAATGAAGTGGTCGTACGGGGCTTTTGAGACTCATCAAGATTTTGATTTTTGAGATACTTTTTCTAGTTAGTTTAGCAGTCCGTTTCTTCACATGAAATGCACGGCGGAGGAAATGAAGTCTCTTCCTAGGAAGGCCCTGGAGAGGAGGGTTGTTGAACCTGCCCTTAGCGAGCCACTGGCCTTGAGGGATTACCCAGGCCCTGTTATGAGGGAGGGTCTGCGTTTAATTCATCTGGAGAGAATCCCTTTAAAGTTTTGGGATTTTGCCTGGCTCTCGTTCCATGGCAGACTTTATGTAAAAGGCAACCTGAAGCATCGCTCTGCGGAGAACGGTGGTTGTCCAAGAGTGGAGTGTGGTGGTATGGAGGAGACAATGGACTATTTCTTGCTTCAGTGCCCTTCAATATAGAAGTCTATAAGCGGGTTGGTGGGGCTCTGGGTATCCCTTTCCTTTCCCGCTTGAGTTACGCGGAGTGGTTGTACGGGGCTTTTGAGACTCATCGAGATTTTGAGACACTTTTTCTAGTTAGTTTAGTAGTCCGTTTCTTCACATGGTGTCAGGTTTCCACTCTGGAAAAAAAAAAAAGTCCTTTCTTTAGAGGTGGTGGTGACGGCATTTTGGGTGAGGTTGATAAGATTCAGGGTCTTGAGAAGGACGATTGGCGGCCCAAGGGGCCTGGACAAAGACATGGAGGAATGTCAGGTCCCCCCGTAGCTGCTGTCTGTCGGTCTCTGGGTGTGGGGCTTTTCTTTTTTTTGTCCTTTTCAGGTTCCCCTAGATTTTTATGAGGTCCGATTTATTAAATAAGGCTGCATGGATGTGTAATCGTTCCTTAGCCCGAGGGTGTGTTTAGGTGGAGGTTACTATTATCATGATGCTCCTCAACAAAACCCTAATACAAAAACATGTATTGGTTTGTATATTTAGTTCTGTTTGTTTTTTTTTCTTTTATATATGTAACATTTTTTTTGGGATATACATATGTCAGGATGTCACTGTCTATTTCTCCATGGAGGAGTGGGAGTATTTAGAAGGACACAAGGATCTCTACAAGGACGTCATGATGGACAATCAGCCGCCCCTCACCTCACCGGGTAAGAGGAGACTTTATTGTAAAGGAGAGAGCAGTACGGAGGGTCCACCTAGATCCCCCATCATCTGATAAACACATAGAAACAATGTATTCAGTCAGTGTGTGTGTTTCCTACAGATGGATCCAGTAATGGGAACCCACCAGAGAGATGTCCCCGTCCTCTGTATTCCTGGGATTCCACACAGGAAGATCACACCATCCCTCACCATCATCAGGTAGGTGACTCCATATCATATGTGTGTACATTATTAGTACTAGCCGGCTGCTTAACCACTTCCAGCCCAAGGAGGTCGTATGACGTCCTGGACTTTGAGTGGGGACATCTGAATGATGGGCGATGGTCATCTTTTTCATCCGGCACTTCTGTGCACCGCAAGAACAATCATAGCGGCAGTTCAGCCGCTTGATCGCTCTTACAGAAGGCGGAAGGGTACATCCCCCCCCTTCCCACCGCCCCTTCAGTGCTTCTCCGGGCTCGCCCCCGTACGATCGGCAAGCCCGGAGAACGAATCGGTCCTCGCCGGAAGTTGATCATAGAGATTTCTGTTCCCAGTCCATCTCTATGACCCTCGGAGGCCGAGGCGTGACACAATGACGTCACGTCCGGGGCCGGCGGATGTAAACCAAGCCGGGGGACTTGGCTGGAAAGACCGAGACAGTTCTTTTTTTTTTTTTTTTTGATCTCGGCCTTTCCTGCCTGGAGGAGAGATCTTATTGACCCCACATTGGGCGACACAGTGGTGTAGTGGGTAGAGCTCTACAGATGGTCCCCAGTCCATCTCTATGACCCTCGGAGGGCCGCGACACAATGATGCCACGTCCGGGGGCCAGCGGATGTAAACCAAGCCGGGGACTTGGCTGGAAAGGCCGAGACAGTTCGTTTTTTTTTTTTGATCTCGGTCTTTCCAGCCTGGAGGAGAGATCTTATTGACCCCACGTTGGGCGGCACAGTGGTTAGCACTCTCGCCTAGCAGTAAGAAGGGTCGCTGTTTCGAATCCCAACCACGACACTACCTGCCTGGAGTTTGCATGTTCTCCCTGTGCCTATGTGGGTTTCCTCCGGGTACTCCGGTTTCCTCCCACACTACAAAGACATGCTGGTAGGTTAATTGGCTTCTGTCTAAACTGGCCCTAGTATATAAATATGAGTTAGGGACCTTAGATTGTAAGCTCCTTGAGAGCAGGGACTGATGTGAATGTACATTGTATATGTAAACGCTGCGTAAATTGACAGCGCTATATAAGTACCTGAAATAATAATAATTACTGTTGCCCCAGTGACAACGTCTCATAGGACAAAACATGTCAGGCGGATCCACCTTAAATAATAATAATAATAATCTCTCCATAAAGAGGACCTGTCACGCACTATTCCTATTACAAGGGATGTTTACATTCCTTGTAATAGTAATAAAAGTGATCAAAAATAATTTTTTTTAAAGAGAAAGTGTAAAAATAAAAAAAAAATAAAGGTAAAATATACCATAAAAAAATTAAAGCACCCCTGTCCTCGCGTGCTCGCGCACAGAAGTGAACGCATGCGTAAGTCGCGCCCGCATATGTAAAACGCCGTTCAAATCACACATGTGAGGTATCGCCGCGGTCGTTCGAGCGGGAGCAATAATTCTAGCCCTAGACCTCCTCTGTAACTCTAAACTGGTAACCTTTAAAACTTTTAAAGCATCGCCTATGGAGATTTTTAAGTACTAAAGTTTGGCGCCTTTACACAAGCGTGCGCAATTTTAAAGCGTGACATGTTGGGTATCTATTTACTTGGCGTAAGCTCACATTAAACAAAAAATTGGGCTAACTTTACTGTTTTGTTTTGTTTTGTTTTTTTTAATTCATTAAACTGTTTTTTTTTTTTTTTTTTTTTTTTTTTTTTAAACGCAAAAATTCCTGTGCAAATGCCATGTCACATTAAAAAAGTTGTAATGACCACCATTTTATTCCCTAGATCAGGGGGTCTCAAACTGGCGGGCCCTTCAGCTGTTGCGAAACTACAAGTCCCATGAGGCATTGCAAGGCTGACCATTATAAGTATGACTCCCACAGGCAGAGGCATGATGGGACTTGTAGTTCCGCAACAGCTGGAGGGCCGCCAGTTTGAGACCCCTGCCCTATAGAGTCTCTGATTAAAAAAACATATCTAATGTTCGGGGTTTTAAGTAAATTTTCTAGCACAAAAATGATTTTTACATGTAGGAGAGGAGAGAGGAGTGCCAGGATAGGCCGGTATGGAAGTGGTTACAGTCAGGGTGGTAGCGGCACGTACAGCTGGTTTGACCATACCATAGGAGATACCATAGGAGATACCATAGGCCATACCATAGGAGATACCATAGGAGATACCATAGGCCATACCATAGGAGATACCATAGGAGATACCATAGGCCATACCATAGGAGATACCATAGGCCATACCATAGGAGATACCATAGGCCATACCATAGGAGATACCATAGGCCATACCATAGGAGATACCATAGGCCATACCATAGGAAATACCATAGGCCATACCATAGGAGATACCATAGGCCATACCATAGGAGATACCATAGGAACTACCATAGGCCATACCATAGGAGATATCATAGGCCATACCATAGGAGATACCATAGGCCATACCATAGGAGATACCATAGGCCATACCATAGGAGATATCATAGGCCATACCATAGGAGATATCATAGGCCATACCATAGGAGATACCATAGGCCATACCATAGGAGATACCATAGGAAATACCATAGGCCATACCATAGGAGATACCATAGGCCATACCATAGGAGATACCATAGGCCATACCATAGGAGATATCATAGGCCATACCATAGGAGATACCATAGGCCATACCATAGGAGATATCATAGGCCATACCATAGGAGATACCATAGGCCATACCATAGGAGATACCATAGGCCATACCATAGGAGATACCATAGGCCATACCATAGGCCATACCATAGGCCATACCATAGGCCATACCATAGGCCATACCATAGGAGATACCATAGGCCATACCATAGGCCATACCATAGGAGATACCATAGGCCATACCATAGGAGATACCATAGGCCATACCATAGGAGATACCATAGGCCATACCAAAGGAGATACCATAGGCCATACCATAGGCCATACCATAGGAGATACCATAGGCCATACCATAGGAGATACCATAGGCCATACCATAGGAGATACCATAGGAAATACCATAGGCCATACCATAGGAGATATCATAGGCCATACCATAGGAGATACCATAGACCATACCATAGGAGATACCATAGGCCATACCATAGGAGATACCATAGGCCATACCATAGGAGATATCATAGGCCATACCATAGGAGATATCATAGGCCATACCATAGGAGATACCATAGGCCATACCATAGGAGATACCATAGGCCATACCATAGGAGATACCATAGGCCATACCATAGGAGATACCATAGGCCATACCATAGGAGATACCATAGGCCATACCATAGGAAATACCATAGGCCATACCATAGGAAATACCATAGACCATACCATAGGAGATACCATAGGCCATACCATAGGAGATACCATAGGCCATACCATAGGCCATACCATAGGAGATACCATAGGCCATACCATAGGAGATACCATAGGCCATACCATAGGAGATACCATAGGCCATACCATAGGAGATACCATAGGCCATACCATAGGAGATACCATAGGCCATACCATAGGAGATACCATAGGCCATACCATAGGCCATACCATAGGAGATACCATAGGCCATACCATAAGAGATTATCGTAGTCTCAGTCAGTTGGTGCTCAGATTTGAAGATGTTGTTGTTTTCCACCATTCTGCTTGTTTAGGATGAAGAACAGATCCATATGGAGTTTAAAGAGGAAGAAGAAAAAGAGGTTTACGAGATGCATCTTCAGCATTCTACAGAGGAGGTTGGGATGAAGACACCAGTTAAACTGGAGGGATCCCTAGATGTCATCACAGGTGAGTAATACACACTAAATACGTGACCATAAGTGCCGTGACCATAAGAATATTATTTATGGTACCTTCATCCCGTCATAGATAGGAAGGAAGAGGCTACGTTGGACTTTAATGGTACCGTATATATCAACTGATGCTGAACAGTCAGAAGTAAAATATTTCACTGCTTCCAGGTCCAGCCGCCGCAGTGTTACTGGGCAAATCGACGTTACCTTCCCTTTTTTGGCCACTAGGGGCGCGCCCGCAGCGTGTGCCCGGAGCCGACGCGATGGCCGCCGGGCACCCGCGATCGCCCCTGTCCATTCAGGGGAGTAGAGTCCAACTTGTCCGCTGCAATATCGTTCATACTAAGACAGATCATGTGTTCATACTAAGTATGAACACCAATCTCTCTCTCTCCTCCTAGACAGCCCCCCCCCCCCTACAGTTAAAAACACCTCCCAGGGAACACATTTAACCCCTTGATCGCCCCCTAGTGTTAACCCCTCCCTATTGATCAGGAATAGCGATCTCTCTCCTCCTCCAGTCACTGCACTCCCCCCCCCCCCCCACACACACAGATAGAAACACCTCCCAGGGAACACATTTAATCCCTTGATCGCCCCCTAGTGTTAGCCCCTTCCTATTGATCAGGAATAGCGATCTCTCTCCTCCTCCAGTCACTGCACTCCCCAAACCCCCCCCCACACACACAGATAGAAACACCTCCCAGGGAACACATTTAATCCCTTGATCGCCCCCTAGTGTTAGCCCCTTCCTATTGATCAGGAATAGCGATCTCTCTCCTCCTCCAGTCACTGCACTCCCCCCCCCCCCCCCACACACAGAAATAGAAACACCTCCCAGGGAACACAGTTAACCCCTTGATCGCCCCCCTAGTGTTAACCCCCTTCCCTGCCAGTGACATACGGTAATCAGTGGCTATTTATAGCTCTGATTGCTGTATAAATTTCACAGGTCCCAAAAAGTGCCAAAAGTGTCTGATCTGTCCGCAGCAATGTCGCAGTCCCGCTAAAAATCGCAGATTACTAGTAAAAAAAAAAAAATTATAAAAATGCCATAAATCTATTCCCTATTTTGTAGACGCTAGAACTTTTGCCCATACCAATCAATATACGCTTTTATACGCTTATTGCGATTTTTTTTTTTTTTTTTTTTACCAAAAATATGTAGAATACATATTGGCCTAAACTGAGGGAAAAACTTTAAAAAAAATGTGGGATATGTATTTTAGCGAAAAGTAAAAAATATTGCTTCTTTTTTTTCAAAATTGTCACTCATTGTTTGTTTATAATGCAAAAAAATGAAAAACCGCGGAGGTGATCAAATACCACCAAAAGAAATCTCTATTTGTGGGGAAAAAAAAGGACGCCAATTTTTGTTTGGGTGCAACGTCGCACGGCCGCGCCATTGTCAGTTAAAGCGACGCAGTGCCGAATCGCAAAAAGTGCTCTGGCCAGGAAGAGGGGTAAAATCTTCCGGGGCTGAAGTGGTTAATTTTACTATATACTATGTGTGTATATATAGATACATATCTATATATAGATATATATAGATATATATATATATCTATATATAGATATGTATATATCTATATATAGATCTATATCTATATCTAGATATAGCTATAGATATAGATCTATATATAGATATATATATCTATTTTTTTTTATTATATATTATTATAGTATTTTTTTTTTTGGTATATAGTATGTAATTTTTATCAACTTTATTGCTATCACAAGGGATGAACAACATCCCTTGTGATAGCATGGGTCATGACAGGTCCTGTATATGGAGAGATTGGGGTGGGGGGTCTAATAAACCCCAGATCTCTCCTCTGGCCTCCAAAGCAGCCAATCAGACACAGATCGGTGTGACCGGTTGCTTCACTTGCCGGTAACGGCCAGGTAAACAGAGAACCGAAACCGGAAGTGACGGAATCCTTTGTCCCCTCCATTTTCTGACGTCACACGGTGAGAGGAAACGCACCAGTTCCTCTCGTTGTGTCCCAGGAACTTGATGCTTCTGGTCGCATCCTTACCAGGCTCCAATCGCTCGGAGGAGCCCGGTAAAGGTGGCTGCAGGGGGGATTGGGGGGTGGAACCCCCTTCTGCTTCCTTCAAAAGTAATCCAGCGGCTCCATAGCCCCCATCATCTGATAAACACATAGAAACAATGTATTCAGTCAGTGTGTGTGTTTCCTACAGATGGATCCAGTAATGGGAACCCACCAGAGAGATGTCCCTGTCCTCTGTATTCCCGGGATTCCACACAGGAAGATCACACCATCCCTCACCATCATCAGGTAGGTGGATCCAGTAATGAGAACCCACCAGAGAGATGTCCTCCTCCTCTGTATTCCCGGGATTCCACACAGGAAGATCACACCATCCCTCACCATCATCAGGTAGGTGGATCCAGTAATGGGAACCCACCAGAGAGATGTCCCCGTCCTCTGTATTCCCGGGATTCCACACAGGAAGATCACACCATCCCCCACCATCATCAGGTAGGTGGGTAGAAGTCAAACGTGGCTCCAGCCTGTATGAGGTTGCACTCTTCAGTAATCTCAGCCAGCTTTATAGGAGCCGACATTTTTGATGTCACGTTTTTGTCCTTCTGTTGGTTTAGCATGAAGAACGGATGTATATGAAAGTTGAGGTCAAAGAGGAAGAAGAGGAGGTGTGTGTGATGGATTATCAGCAATCTACGGAGGAAGACGAGAGGATGGCAAAAATTAAACCAGAGGAACCGTCTCTAGATATCGTCTCAGGTGAGCATTGAACGTTATATACAGAAGGTGTTCTGGTATACAGATTTAGGAATGAGGATCTGTAGACCTTCACATCATCAGGTAAGGACCTCGTGATGGACAATCATCCGGCCCCTCATATAATCGGGTAAGAAAGGGTAGAACTAAACCCTCCTATCCTTTTCAGACAAGGAAGTTGCCATCTTGGCCTCTTGTTTGAGCTGCAACTGCCCACGAGATCAGTTATGACACCAGCTCTTCAAAACGACCGAGTTGGTAACCCCTTCCCAGCCAGTGTCATTAGTACAGTGACAGTGTATAGTATTATCACTGACCCCTGGAGATGTCAGTGTCAGTCAGTCCCCCCCCCCCAGCGTCAGTGTCAGATTGGCCGCCACAGTATCGCAGTCCCGTTATAAGTTGCTGATTGCCACCATTAGTAGTATAAAACGAATACAAATTCCAGTATATATCCCATGGGGTGTAGACACTATAACTTCCACGCAAATCAATTAATATACACCAGTGGTCTCCAAACTTGTGGCCCTGGGGCCCGATGGGGCACTAACTTCCAATCATACCAACAATAGGGCACTATTCATTCCAATGATACCAACAATGGGGCACTATTCATTCCAATCATACCAACAATGGGGCACTATTCCTCCCCCTGATACCAAATGTAGTCATGTTTACTCCCATTGATGCCAGGAAAATTTCCACTCCCACTGGACCTAGTCCAGCCCCGCTAAAGTCTAAAAGAATAAATATAAATAAATAAACTGGCCCCTGATATACACTTATTGGAATTTTTTTTTTTTTATCAAAAACATGTAGCAGAATACATTGTGGCCTAAATTTATAAAGACATTTTATTTTTTACAATTTAAAAAAAAAAAAAATTATTGAAGATGTTTTATGTGAAAAAGTAAAAAATATATTTTTTTTTCTTCAAAATTTCCAGTCTTTTTTCGTTTTTATAATTAAAAAAACCCCCAGAGGTGATGAGATACCACCAAAAGAAAGCTTGATTTGTGGGATAAAAATGATAGACACTTTGGGTACAGCATTGCATGACAGCGCAATCGTCAGTTAAAGTAGCGCAGTGCCGAATAGCAAAAAATGGCCGGGTCATCGAGGGGGGTAAATCTTCCAGAGGGCAAGTGGTTAAAAAGCATTTCCTTCCAGAGGTGTTGATCTTCTGGTCTCTCTTTGCATTCGATGGTTCCCCATGACAATTTCCACTTCACTACCATGTTTTAGAGTCATGTGAAAGTCTGCAGAGGAGAAACAAGGGACCACAACCAGGGACCACAGAGGAGAAACAAGGGACCACAACCAGGGACCACAGAGGAGAAACAAGGGACCACAACCAGGGACCACAGAGGAGAAACAAGGGAGCCAACCAGGGACCGGAGAGGGGAAACAAGGGAGAGCAACCAGGGACCAGAGAGGAGAAACAAGGGACCACAACCAGGGACCAGAGAGGAGAAACAAGGGAGCCAACCAGATCCGGAGAGGGGAAACAAGGGAGCCAACCAGGGACCAGACAGGGGAAACAAGGGAGAGCAACCAGGGACCAGACAGGGGAAACAAGGGAGAGCAACCAGGGACCAGAGAGGAGAAACAAGGGAGCGCAACCAGGCACCAGAGAGGAGAAACAAGGGAGCACAACCAGGGAGCAGAGAGGAGAAACAAGGGAGCGCAACCAGGGACCAGAGAGGAGAAACAAGGGAGCACAACCAGGGACCAGAGAGGAGAAACAAGGGAGTGCAACCAGGGACCAGAGGGGAAACAAGGGAGCCAACCAGGGACCAGAGAGGAGAAACAAGGGAGCACAACCAGGCACCAGAGAGGAGAAACAAGGGAGCACAACCAGGGACCAGAGAGGAGAAACAAGGGAGCACAACCAGGGACCAGAGAGGAGAAACAAGGGAGCACAACCAGGGACCAGAGAGGAGAAACAAGGGAGCACAACCAGGGACCAGAGAGGAGAAACAAGGGAGAGCAACCAGGGACCAGAGAGGAGAAACAAGGGAGCACAACCAGGGACCAGAGGGGAAACAAGGGAGCCAACCAGGGACCAGAGAGGAGAAACAAGGGACCACAACCAGGGACCAGAGAGGAGAAACAAGGGAGCACAACCAGGCACCAGAGAGGAGAAACAAGGGAGAGCAACCAGGGACCAGAGAGGAGAAACAAGGGACCACAACCAGGGACCAGAGAGGGGAAACAAGGGACCACAACCAGGGACCGGAGAGGAGAAACAAGGGAGCACAACCAGGGACCAGAGAGGAGAAACAAGGGAGCACTACCAGGGACCAGAGAGGAGAAACAAGGGAGCGCAACCAGGGACCAGAGAGGAGAAACAAGGGAGCACAACCAGGGACCACAGAGGAGAAACAAGGGAGCCAACCAGGGACCAGAGAGGAGAAACAAGGGAGCACAACCAGGGACCAGAGAGGAGAAACAAGGGAGCACAACCAGGGACCAGATCAAAATTCGGGACTTTCTCTTCAAAGTAGGGATTCACTTTGAAAAGAGAAAGGCTGGCGCCACCAAAATCAGCTAAAACATGTACACTTTTTACTTTTTTTTTACACTAATTTAGGTGAAAAACAGCCATAAAATCCAACGCATTTCAGACGTCAAAACGTAATCATGGTTCTAAATATTCACTTTCTTCTTTTTTCATTAGTTTGACACAGAGGGTCCACCTAGATCCCCCATCATCTGATAAACACATAGAAACAATGTATTCAGTCAGTGTGTGTGTTTCCTACAGATGGATCCAGTAATGGGAACCCACCAGAGAGATGTCCTCTGTATTCCCAGGATTCCACACAGGAAGATCACACCATCCCTCACCATCATCAGGTAGATGAGTAGAATACAAAAATTGACTCCAAACTATGAGATTATTCTTTTTTATATAGTCTCAGCCTACAGGTGCTTACTTTTTTTGATGTTATGTTCTATCATATTGGTGTTTTAGCATGAAGAACAGATGTATATAAAAGTTGAAGTTAAGGAGGAAGAAGAGGAAACCTCTGGGATTGATTATCAGCAATCTGCGGAGGAGGTCGGAATGATTGTGATAATTAAAGGGGAGGAACCTTCTCCAGATGTCAACAGAGGTGGGTATTGAACATTCGACACAGAAACTGTTTTGGGTACACTGGTTGTATTGGTGATTGAGGATCTGTAGACCTTCACATAATCAGGTAAGATGATCTCTACAAGGACATCATGATGGAGAATCAGCCGCCCCTCACATCACCGGGTAAGAGGAGACTTTATTGTAAAGGAGAGAGCAGTACGGAGGGTCCACCTAGATCCCTCATTGGAATACTAATGAGCTGCGGATCTGCTGAACAGGGTTTCTAATGAGTTGGGGATCTGCTGAACAGGGGTACTAATGAGCTGGGGATCTGCTGAACAGGGGTTCTAATGAGTTGGGGATCTGCTGAACAGGGGTACTAATGAGCTGGGGATCTGCTGAACAGGGGTACTAATGAGCTGGGGATCTGCTGAACAGGGGTACTAATGAGTTGGGGATCTGCTGAACAGGGGTACTAATGAGCTGGGGATCTGCTGAACAGGGGTACTAATGAGCTGGGGATCTGCTGAACAGGGGTACTAATGAGCTGGGGATCTGCTGAACAGGGGTACTAATGAGCTGGGGATCTGCTGAACAGGGGTACTAATGAGTTGGGGATCTGCTGAACAGGGGTACTAATGAGCTGGGGATCTGCTGAACAGGGGTACTAATGAGCTGGGGATCTGCTGAACAGGGGTACTAATGAGCTGGGGATCAACAAACTGGGGGTCAGCAGAGCTGGAGGTTACTACTGAGGGAGGAATCAGCAGAGCTGGGGATCCCCCTAGATTTCCCATTATCTGAGAAAACACATTGGAGTTGATCTACTAAAACTGAAGAGTGCAGAATCTGGTGCAGCTGTGCATTGTAGCCAATCAACTTCTAACTTCAGCTTTTCAATTAAGCTTTGACAAAAAAAAAAACCTGGAAGCTGATTGGTTTTTATGCAGAGCCGCACCACATTTTGCACTCTCCAGTTTTAGTAAATCAACCCCATAGAAAAAATCTGGGGAATTAACTAAGCTTCCTGTGCCATTATAATGGTGCAGAGAACTTCCGGAGTGGCGTTCACCACAATAATTAAGCAGATAGACCAAGTCAGGTCTATCTGCACCACCTACACCAGTTTCGGTTTCAGCTTGAAGTAGAAGCTATTGCACCTAATTAACAAAGGGAATGTGGTAGGTTTCCATGTAGAAAACTGCCTCAGATCCCCGTCAGGTGTCACCTGTTATATAAGATATGAGCTCCTGCTTTCCCTACCCGTGCAGGGATTACACTACACAAGCAGAGCCTACAGCTTTAATGGCCCTCCTCCTCCTCCTTCCCTATCAATCTGATCTAAGTGGGGCTGGGGAAAGGCAGAGGGATCAGAGCATGCAGCTCCAGCTCTCCTGTTCTCTGTGATGTGTCTGCTCGGTCCACCTTGCCCTCCTTCCCCCTTTAGGCTGGGTTCACACTATCTTCGCATGCGGCTCACAGCAGGGGTCCAGTGCATCCTCGTTCACATTTAGAGGTCCGATTTCAGCCCGAATTTTTGGCTGGGTTCGGACCTGAAACGGACCAAAAGATGCAGAGGGCTCCTGTGCAAATTCGCACCGGAGCCGCAGCGGAGATATGTGAACCGGTTCCATAGAGAGCCAATCAAAATCTCCTGCTATTGTGAATTGGAATGCGGGGAACATCATGGGAAACTCTACAGGAGTGCATGCAATAGAGCTGTACCGAGAGCGCGCGCTCCTTGCACAGTTTCCGGCGGCTAACGGATTGTGACAGCCAATCACGGCAGTCACATGACCATAAGCCCCGCCTCCAGGCTTTCTAAACCCCTTAAAGGGCCGGCGCTAAGGGGTTAAAGCATCACACACACAGATGATAAAACATTTATTTGCTGTGAAATCAATCACCACTTCTATATCTAACTCCTCTTCTGCCATAGATCAAAGGAGCCGCGTCCATCCGCGTCCTTGGCCATGCTCGTACTGCGAGAAGACCTTCATTCGAGGACAAGATCTTCTAAGACACGAGAGAAGTCACACGGGCGAACGCCCTTTTCAGTGCTCGGAGTGCGGGAAAAGTTTCACCCAAAAGGGGGACCTCCTCAGACACCAGAAAATCCACACTGGGGAGCGCCCTTTTTCCTGTCCAGAGTGCGGGAAATCCTATGTTCAGAAAGTAAACCTCCTCAAACACCAGAAGACGCACATGGACAAAGACCCTTTACCGTGTTCAGAGTGCGGGAAATGCTTTATGGGGAAAGGGGAACTTCTTAGACACCAGCGGAGTCACGCCGGCGTACGTACGTTTTCGTGCTCGGAGTGCGGGAAAAGTTTCAGCGAGAAAGGAAAACTCATCGTACACCAGAGAATTCACACCGGCGAGCGTCCCTTTTCGTGCACAGACTGCGGGAAATGTTTTATTCGGAAGGCAGACCTGGTTTCCCATCAAAGAAGTCACACGGGCGAGCGTCCTTTCCAGTGTACGGAGTGCGGGAAAGGTTTCATTCACAAAGGCGATCTTCTTCGACACCAGAAAATTCACAGCGGGGAGCACCCCTACTCCTGCGCAGAGTGCGGGAAGTCTTACGTTCAGAAAGGACACCTTCTGATACACCAGAGAAGTCACACGGGCGAGCGGCCGTTTTCCTGCCCGGAGTGCGGGAAATGTTTTGCCGACGTAGGACTCCTTCACCGACATCAGAAAATTCACACGGGCGAGCGTCCGTTTTCCTGTACGGAGTGCGGAAAGAGTTTTAATCAAAAAGGAATCCTTGTTAGACACCAGAGAGTTCACGAGGGCAGGTGACCTTTTTTTTCACGTTCGCAATGCAGGAAAAGTTTTGAAAATCAGACCTGGGTGAATGCCAAAAGAGTCACTCAGGAAGAATCCACATTGGAAACGCTTTGAAATGAAAATCTGACTGCTCATCAAAAATTTCACGTCCGCTGACGACACGCGTTTGGTGGGGTTTCTTTAGTTATTTCGTCTGTAGAACAATTGAATGATACAGAAGAGGACATTGTAGTACTCATAAGTCTTTCTTCTCCTTTATTATAATCGGTTATGGATGTCGTCGTATTATTATCGTATGAGTTCGTTTTCAGGCTCAAATTAAATATGCTGTTCATCTTTAAGCCTCTGTAAATATTCATCATCCATTAAAATATATGTAAACCCTCGCCTTGTAAAACAACCCATTCAGTTTAAAATAGAAATGAAAGACAAAACATCTGTGTATATATTTAAAAAAAAAAAAAAATTATAAACACTGTTTTATTCATTTTTTCTCAGACGCAGGGTCTTAGAGAGCTGGGGGTGGAGAAAACAGCAGCACACTGATTTTCTGGGTGAATGAGGGGGGGGGGTGTCAGCACAAGTCTTGGCCATGGGAGGACAGGCAGGCTGTGTTCCCAGCATAGCCAGAAAACTGACCAGGATGTGCTTCTATGCCTAGCGTGGTCAGTTTCAAATAAGAAAGCGCGGGGGGGGGCTTGGGGTAACATATCCTTTTAAACACCACATAATAAAGGATTACAGATTACACAGTCTACACATAGAGCTGTAGAGAAACAGGAGACAGAGAAGAGGATCCTTCCCAAATGACCTTACAGTGATCTTGCAATTGAAGGAATGAAGCAGATGTATGAGGACCAAGTTAAGGTTGGTGGGGGTTAAGAGGGGGAAAATGTATTAGTCGTTTAGAAGAAATGCAGATTAGAGTTCAGGAGAAAAAGCAGTCCAATGGGCTTTTACCCCCTTAGGTATGGGGTGGGGTGCACCTTGTGCTTGCCGGGGGGGACCTATGGAGTCTCGACTTTGTGCGCCCTCCCGTTTTTGCTGCTGTCAGGAAGTGCCTGAGGTCATCTGTCTTGACAGCACTCCCGCTTTGAACGACAAACTTACGTGCAGCCCCTTCCAGTGCCGCACACAGAGGCAGGGTGAGAAACTTAGAATCAAAGCTTGAGAGCTCACTGTCAATTATTGTTGTGGAGGAGAGGCACAGCTTTGGTTCTGTCTCTCTTATGTGTGTGGTGCCATTAGCAGCTGCAGGTAAGCACTGCCACGAAAGATGTTCTCGGACACTTCCTGGCAGTAGCCAGAACGGTCAAACCCAGTCACTGGAAAACTACAACTACAGTATACCTTTCCTTGTGGAATGGTCAGGTGAAGCTGACTCCATCAGGGACCTAGAACATCTGTTGTCCCAGGAAAACTACAGAGAAGAACAGCCCAAGAAAACTTGAACCTTCTGGTGTTCCAGATTTTATTGGCTTTCAGGATTGGATCCCAAGAAAGATGTTCTCAGACACTTCCTGGCAGTAGCCAGGACGGTCAAACCCAGTCACTGGAAAACTACAACTTTGGAATGGTCAGGTAAAGTTGACTCCATCAGGGACCTAGAACATCTGTTATCGCAGGAAAACGACAGAGAAGAACAGTCCAAGAAAACTGGGACCTTCTGGTCTATGTTCCAAATTTTATTGGCTTTCAGGATTGGATCATGGAGGATAACCCGGAGTCTGCCATGATGGAGTGACCCTACCTTTCTCCCTCCCCAAAGTACCACTACTCCGTTCTTCTCTCTCTTTTCATCTTTCCCCTTCCATACTTTTTTTCCTCTACCATCTTTTCTACCCTTGGACACTAGACTTATATTTTTTTTAATTATCCTTTCTTTATCATTATGAGTATATGTCAGTAAACAACTATATTTACCATTTACTATTCAATTTCTCGATTGTAAATATATGGGATTAGGTATTCTGCTATACCGAGGGATGGTTGCAATGGATTTGTTGAGATGGGTCCTTTTGAAGATTGATGGACCTTAGAACAGTTCCCCCATATATGCGCCTTATTTTGTACAAAAGCAAGTGGTGGGATACGATACTATGCATTTCACTGTCTTTACCCCATTACAATATCCACAAGGCATTGTAAGGTCTTTCCAAGGTTTGCACATTATGAGCAGGGCTTCCTTCAAGGGGGTGGACACCCCATACACATGTAGGGGGCCCTGGCATCTGGAGGGACCCGGTCCCCATCTAGGGCCATCTCCAATGTGGGCCACAAGGGGTAGCTGCCCCAGGCCTAGTTATTGCTGTGGGGCCAAAAGCAGCTGCCCTTTGACCCCGCACCAGTGGCGAAACTACCGCCACCGCAGGATTAACTGGGTTCCCCCTGTAGAATTACCAGTCTCCCAACTTAGTCCTGCCTAGCTCCTAGCAACCAATCAGGTGCATGGAGGCCTCAGCATTCAGAGGAGGAGGATGTAAAGTACACCTCCCAGATCTGCTCCGCTGGTAGTCTGGGAAGACCTGCTGTCCAGACCGGGACACTGCTGCTGAGCTGACTGGCTGGTAGTCTGAGAAGACCTGCTGTCCAGACCGGGACACTGCTGCTGAGCTGACTGGCTGGTAGTCTGAGAAGACCTGCTGTCCAGACCGGGACACTGCTGCTGAGCTGACTGGCTAGTAGTCTGAGAAGACCTGCTGGCCAGACCGGGACACTGCTGCTGAGCTGACTGGCTGGTAGTCTGAGGGGACCTGCTGTCCAGACCGGGACACTGCTGCTGAGCTGACTGGCTGGTAGTCTGAGAAGACCTGCTGGCCAGACCAGGACATTGCTTCTGAGCTTACTGGCTGGTAGTCTGAGAAGACCTGCTGGCCAGACCAGGACACTGCTCCTGAGCTGACTGGCTGGTAGTCTGAGGTGTCCTGCATGCTGTTTGGACCGGGATACTGCTGCTGATGTGAGTGATGGTCCTGGGGGTCTGCAGACAGAATAACATGGGATAGCAGTGACTCCCAATTTTAAGTAGGGACTCAATAAACTGCCACAATTGTAAACAGTGAAAAGGTTCCTAGTGGGGATTTTGTAGGGAATTAATGAGTTGTTGAAAGGTGCAAACGCCTATAATGTTTAATCAAGCATAGACCATTTTAAACCCGTAGAAGCTCCACAAATGATAGATGTAAGGGTTATCCAGTCCAGGTGGGGAATAGGGGACAGTCGAAAAAGGTGAATGAGGGGGAAATTAGGTGAGATTGGGCCTGCTGAATATTTATTAGAGTCCCAGATAGTCAGGGTATGTGATATGACCGGATTGAGAGGTTTAAAGAAAAAAAAAGGTAAATCCAGGAAAGGAAGAGAGGGTAGACACCCATAAAGGTGCATCAGATTTAGAATATAGCTGGACCAGTGGGGCAATCTGGGCTGCTTTGTAGGAGTAGGATCTATTGGGTACTCCCAACCCCACCTTTTCATATTAGTTGAAATGCGTAAAACCAGGAAGGCATGAAGTGGCTTGGGAAGTATTACATGGCCCCATGTTGTATGGTCCGGGAACAGCTCCCAACACTGTCCAGGTCGCTCGGATCTGGATGCACTGCTTCTCTTGTAGTAGTAGAGGAGTTCATTGAAGAATCGGAAATAAAATAAATAAAACCAAGAGTGATTTTCTCCCTAAGGGAGAAGAGATCTATCACCTAGGAACACTAGCAAAAAGACTGAGGACTCATGGAGTGGGGTAGGCATATGGGGGATGCCTAGGGGGCATTTGCCCAAAAGCTTTGCCAGTGTCCAATCACCTGAAGGTTCCAGCCTATAATTCAGAGTCTATGAATATTCTGCCTATGTCCTTTACTATACGATTAAGATATGACATTTTGACTGTGAATACCATAAAACCATGAGATATGAGAAGATACCAGGATGTTCATGAATCCCTAACATGTTTTGCAAGGGAAGTTATATTAGCTTTAGATAAATAATCGTAGGCTGAGGTAAGTACGATTCTCTTTTTTAATCATACCAAAATCTGGTTGTTTTTACAGCTACCATTTGGCACACCCTAGAACGTTTCTGGTGACAAGCAAAGGTACCTTTGTGAGAGACAATCATATAGGGAGCTTCGGCAAACTCATACATTTATGTACAGATTGGCCGGCTACAGCTTCTAATTTCCACAAAGTTCAAAACTCTCGTAATACTACTGCCTGGTTCTTCCCAGGTTGCTTTGATAGAACTTGACATTCTACAGAAAAGACGAGGACTGGAATACCTCCTCCTCTTCCCACAACCAGGAAAAGACAGCCCACCAGGTGATGTCAGAAGAACATGGCAGTGCGTGACCGGGTTTTCTGTTTCGAAGTGTCGGATCACAACGGGAACATCGCCGGATCACCAGGAGTGTAAGTATGCTTTTTTGTGCACAACCCAAGTTATACAGTTAAGAGGAGAAGGAGAAAAATAGGGCGGAAGGGCGAAGGTCCGTTTTAAGGGATGCCTCCTCATATTGCAGGAGGACACCTATGTTGGAACTGATGATGGGTGTACTTTAACTTCAAACTTGTGTATGTTTATTCCCTAATGTGAATGTTTATTTAAACCTTAGATTTCCTCTAAAGAAGAAGAACTGATGGACAGTGTCGTCGTTCCCCTGCCAATCCCCGAGAGCAGGGAGACCTTTCTCCAATCTGCAGACTAAAGTGGAGACCGAAAGACCCAAAAAGAAGCCCATGGAGTCATGAGCCTATGTAAAACTTTGGAAACAAAGGCTGCGGTTCCTCTACTAATGACAAGACGGTGATCTAACCTATACTGGCCGGGGTGGGGGGGTGGGGGGGACGTAGTCAGGTCATTATGGAAACTGCAGACAGGAAGTGATGTAATGTACTGACAGGAAGTTTTGGGTCAAAGGTGAGTCAGGAGGAAGTAGAGAGGAGACATTGCTGGAACTGGCAGCAGAGGAGGTAATAAGATCTTATTTTATATTTCCATCCAGTAACCCCCCCCCCCGTCATGTCCGTCCTCTTCCTCCATAGTCACTGTGATGTCTTTATTTTCAGCAGATGTTGCGTTATATAGCTCTGACATATACCACAATGCTGTAGAGAAATCACTAAGCCACATCAGTCTCTGTACCAGAGGAGCTTACACTCTAATGCCCCCCCCCCCCCCAGTCACACATTATTATTATTATGATTATACCTTTATATAGCTCTGACATATACTGCATGGCTGTATAGGGAACGGTTAACTCTTGTAGGGTAATCTGTAGCTATAGAAATAAATGTATGTCGATAGTAAGAGGATGATTGATTGTAGAAAGCAACACAGACAGGTCATGTTTCATTCAAATTGACCATAATGTATGAGAGTAATTCCATCTATGATTCATCTACAGAGAGAAGCATTGTATATAGGTCACATGACCACATCAATGAGGATGGAAGAGGACCCGAGTCACATGACCGAGAGGATATTAGACCTCACCATGGAGATCATCTACCTACTGACCGGAGAGGTGAGGAGGATTCTGGGAGGTCACATGACATCACTCTTATCTCTATTAATAAAACACAGACCTGACCGGAGGGGTGAGGAGGATTCTGGGAGGTCACATGACATCACTCTTATCTCTATTAATAAAACACAGACCTGACCGGAGAGGTGAGGAGGATTCTGGGAGGTCACATGACATCACTCTTATCTCTATTAATAAAACACAGACCTGACCGGAGAGGTGAGGGGGATTCTGGGAGGTCACATGACATCACTCTTATCTCTATTAATAAAACACAGACCTGACCGGAGAGGTGAGGAGGATTCTGGGAGGTCACATGACATCACTCTTATCTAAATGTAGAGGTGAATATAATTCTAGCAATGTAAGCAGTGATCATTTTTAGCTTCTGTTTTATAAAAGGATTATGAATTAGTAAAGAAGACCTCTAATGATCCACCCAGCAGCCATCTCCATATACCATCCCCACCTCACTCCCCAATACCTGAGAGGAACAAGAGGACGATCCTACGTGTTATCAACAAGATGATGGAGCTGCTGACAGGAGAGGTGAGCAGTTCTGGGAACTCTGGGACATTATCCAGTAACAGACAAGGGATGTGTCTGGATGGTGACTGTATCATTGTGTGTGTCAGGTTCCTATAAGGTGTCAGGATGTCACTGTCTATTTCTCCATGGAGGAGTGGGAGTATTTAGAAGGACACAAGGATCTCTACAAGGACGTCATGATGGACAATCAGCCGCCCCTCACATCACCGGGTAAGAGGAGACTTTATTGTAAAGCAGAGAGCAGTACGGAGGGTCCACCTAGATCCCTCATCATCTGATAAACACATAGAAACAATGTATTCAGTCAGTGTGTGTGTTTCCTACAGATGGATCCAGTAATGGGAACCCACCAGAGAGATGTCCCTGTCTGATTAAAATGAAAGTTGAGGATAAAAAGGAAGAAGTAGAGATGAATGTGAGGATTGATCACCAGTCTGTGGAGGAGAAGGGAATAAGGATAATTATTAAAGAGGAGGAATCATCTCTAGGTACGGGTGCAGGTAAGTAATAAGTCCTGGAGCCACAGCGAGGTGTATGCGACATGGAGACCTGGGCTGTCCACCTATATATGTGGTTTCATGTATTAGAGGCTGGTTTGGGCCGTGGTGTTCATATGTTTAAAACCAACACTAGAAGTAAATACAGCTTTGGATCCCCACTCGGGCTACCCTGGTCCTATTCAGCAGGTTCCTGCTGAAGGGTGCAGGCTGGAAGCGAGTCCATCCCAACTCAGAGCATGAAAAAAAATTCCACTAACAGCACACCATCCTAAGTCATGCCTCAAACAAATAGCAGCAGCCTTAGTTCTCTCCGCCTAGGTCACGCTCCCAACGTATTTCGCCCCGGGGCTTAATCATGGACATGTCATGGAGGTACTCCATGATTAAGCCCCGTGGTGGGGCGACACACGTTGGGGCATTGCCGCGATGGAGCGAGCCCCCCTGGGACTTAATCATGGAGGCCCTCCATGTTTAAGCCTTAGGGGGCGGGGAGAAATGTGTTGGGAGCATGGCCTGGACAGAGCGAGCTGAGGCTGCTACTGTTTGTGTCAAAAACCATGAAATCAGGCCGAGACAGAAGTACAGTTTAATCACACTTGTTTAATAATAAAAGTAAAAATAACAAATGTAGTCAAAACATAGCCAAAGTCCAGTAACCCAGGAACAGATAGTCAGCCAAGCCAGAAGTCAGGGATCAATGGAGTGGAACAGCAAGCAGGATCTGGAGCCAGAAGGGATGTCAGCAAAGCAAGTCTCAAACAGGATCACAGGAGATAGTTTCTGTGATGTGACCAAGGCGCAGGCAGAGATCCTCTGGACTGGACGGCCTAAGTAGGCAGGACTGACGAGCAGGATATCATCAACAGCTGAGTAACTGTGGAGAGATGGGACCTGGCAATTAGCTGACAGCTGATCGGCCAGCTCAGAGAAGGAAGGGCCGAGCCCAGCCCTGACAGTTTGACACATGACTTGGCATGCGATTACCGGAATGTTTTCTAGAAGTAAAACCTAACACATAAGTTGGATTGAAAAAAGTCCTCATACAAGTTCTTTGGTGGCCATTTGGGTAGGCTAGCACCCCTGTAGGTGCAACCAACCAATAGGGGAACATAATTAGATTATTGCGGAATCTTTTACCAGCAGTGGTGGTCCAAGTGAAGGAAATCGGAGAGGAGCTCCACAGAAAACAACTGAGAATGCGCAATGCCCTTACAATTCATAAATGTTGCTGTGGAGCCAGCCGGCAATTTGGGATCGAGCCATTGATTGAAGTCTGGGTTGATCCTCATTTCAAAGAAATCTTGCACTAGCCTAAGCAATACCCATATAGATGGTGCCTTGGGTTGTTCTGAGGGAGGCACCCCTTGGAGTTTACCTGGGGGGGATGGGTTTCCGGGTGGCTTTTAAGCACAGCATTGATGTTGGCTCTACCCTGTTTCCCCGAAAATAAGACCTAGCGTGATTGTCGGTGATGGCTGCAATATAAGCCCTACCCCCCAAATAAGCCCTAGTTAAAGTCCTTGTAGGTCTTATTTTCAGGGTAGGGCTTATTTTCTGGGGGAAATAGGGTAGGGCTTATTTGGAGGGTAGGGCTTATATTGCAGCCATCACCGACAATCACGCTAGGTCTTATTTTCGGGGAAACGTGGTATGTTTATCATGATCACTAGGTACGTGATCCAACGCAAGGAGGCCGCTCTACTGCCGTATATGTAAGTTATACGGTCGGCAAACGGTCAAAGATTCAGGGATGCTGGCATTCATAATTGAGGTGTGGCCTCTTGGTTATTATTTCTATCATAAAAAAAGAAGGTTTTAAATTTTTATTTTCCAACAGGTAGAGGAGATGTCCAGAATACCTCAGAGGGACACCTTGGTTTATACCTCAATTATAACGCAGAAGATAAGGGCATCGCACAGTGTTCCCCAACAGTGAACCTTGACCCTAGAAATATCCATCACAGACCTGACTCTCCGG
Organism: Aquarana catesbeiana; assembly: GCF_042186555.1. Lineage (NCBI taxonomy): Eukaryota > Metazoa > Chordata > Amphibia > Anura > Ranidae > Aquarana > Aquarana catesbeiana. The sequence continues at coordinate 304,419,930 of NC_133331.1, read as the reverse complement.
ATAGACCGACAGATCTCTCCAACCCTAAAGAGTCACAAACTTTCCTCAAAACACTTCACCCAAGACTTTACAGTGCGGATACCTCCTCAGATCTGTCTAATCCCCATGGATCGTCCAACAGTAAATCCGAGCCATCTCCTGCTGTAGACCCAAGCTCACACATAGGCGAGTACCCAATTCCATGTTCAGAATGCGGGAAATGTTTCATATGGAAAAGAGTCCGCACAAGCGAGGGTCTTTTCTCATGCTCAGAGTGCAGAAGCTTCAGTTGCAAGCAAGACCTTCCCCTCCCGGTCCAGGAGAAACATTGCAAAGGCGAGCGCCCTTTTTCCTGTTCGGAATGCGGGAAATGCTTCATTCAGAAAGGCGACCTTCTCAGGCATCAAAGAATTCACACGGGGGATCGCCCTTTTTCATGTTCGCAGTGTGGTAAATGTTTCACCCAGAAAGGAGACCTTCTCAGACATCAGAGGATTCACACGGGGGATCGCCCCTTTTCATGTTCGGAATGCGGGAAATCCTACATCCAGAAAGGAAACCTTCTCAGGCACCAGAAAATGCACACGGGCAAGCGTCCCTTTTCATGTTCACAGTGCGGGAAATCTTTTATTGAGAAAGGGGACCTTCTTAGACATCAGGGGAGCCACACAGGCGAGCATCGTTTTTCGTGTTCGGAGTGCGGGAAAAGTTTTCCGTGGAAGACCTACCTACTTAGACACCAGAGAATACACACGGGGGAACGTCCGTTTTCATGTTCGGACTGCGAGAAACGTTTCCTTCAGAAAAGGGATCTCCTTAGACACCAGAAAAAACATTGTACGAGCATTATCACGGGAAATGTTCTTCACTGAAATCACATCTACAGATAAATGTATGGTGGTGTTTCATAGGGTGTTTCATCTGTAGAACAATTGTAAGAGGAGGACATTTTCGTTTTTTGTTCCTGCTTTATTTAATTATTCGTTCAAATTACAACCTACTCTTCTATATGTATACAGCTGAGACATGTAAATTATTGTCTAAAAATAGATCCCATTTCATGTTTTGTGTCCTAATTTCTTCATCACTTTCAGGCCAATTTTGACATTTTTTTTGCTAGAAAACTACTTAGAATCCCCAAACGTTATATATAGTATCTCACAAAAGTAAGTACACCCCTCACGTTTCTGTAAATCTTTTCTTCTATCTTTTCATGTGACAACACTGAAGAAATGACACTTGTCTACAATGTAAAGTAGTGAGTGTACAGCTTGTATAACAGTGTAAATTTGCTGTCCCCTCAAAATAACTCAACACACAGCCATTAATGTCTAAACCGCTGGCAACAAAAGTGAGTACACCCCTAAGTGAAAATGTCCAAATTGGGCCCAACGTCTCAATATTTTGTGTGGCCACCATTATTTTCCAGCACTGCCTTAACCCTCTTAGGCATGGAGGTCACCAGAGCTTCACAGGTTACCACTGGAGTCCTCTTCCACTCCTCCATGACGACATCACGGAGCTGGTGGATGTTAGAGACCTTGCGCTCCTCCACCTTCCGTTTGAGGATGTCCCACAGATGATCAATAGGGTTTAGGTCTGGAGACATGCTTGGCCAGTCCATCACCTTTAACCTCAGCTTCTTTAGCAGGGCAGATCCTCAGAGAGTTCTTTGCCATGAGGTGACATGTTGAACTTCCAGTGACCAGTATGAGAGAGTGAGAGCGATAACACCAAGTTTAACACACCTGCTCCCCATTCACATCTGAGACCTTGTAACACTAACGAGTCACATGACACCGGGGAGGTAAAATGTCTAATTGGGCCCAATTTAGACATTTTTACTTAGGGGTGTACTCACTTTTGTTGCCAGCGGTTTAGACATTAATGGCTGTGTGTTGAGTTATTTTGAGGGGACAGCAAATTTACACTGTTATACAAGCTGTACACTCACTACTTTACATTGTAGCAAAGTGTCATTTCTTCAGTGTTGTCACATGAAAAGATAATAAAATATTTACAAAAATGTGAGGGGTGTACTTACTTTTGTGAGATACTGTATATATTTTTAAGCAGAGGCCCTAGAGACCGCTTGAAGACCAGGACTTTTCTGGCACTTTTTGTTTAAGTTTAAATCAGTATTTTTTGCTAGAAAATTAGTTAGAACCCCCAAACATTATATGTAATTTTTCCCCAAAAGACCATCCCAGAGATAAGGGGTCAATGCATAAGGGTGAGTGCACATTTTTTTAATCACTTTTATTCCTATTACAAGAAATTTAAACACCCCTTGTAATAGAAATAAGGATGACAGGTCCTCTTTATAGAGAGATCTGGGGTCAAAAAGACCTCAAATCTCTCCTCTACCTTTTAAAAGCAAAAGATCCAAAAATACTTGGATCTTTTGCTTTAAAAGAAAAAAAAAATGTTTACTTCCGCCCTAAACCAGAAGTGCCATCATGACGTTGCTCCAGTCCTCCAAGACCATAGAGGCCATCAGAGACAATGTAGTCTCTGGTAACCTCTATTGCCTGCCACACGACCCATCGGATTGGTTCCTGGGCTCGCTAGTTAAAACGGTAAGCCTGAAAAACACCAGTGAGCGGTGGAAGAGTGGTCCCATTGCTTCAGAAAGCAATCCAGCAGGTAATTAGTCGCTCGGACTGCTTTCATGAGAAAGCCAGTCGCAGGCTGAAAAAATAAAAATACAGAGGTCACCGCTGATAGCTTCAGCCATAACCACTTCAAAGCCGCAATGTATATATATTCATATTGCGGTCGGGCGGGTGGGTGTTGCAATTTTATATGTCACACAGTATTTGCGCAGCTGTATTTCAAATGCACATTTTTTTGAAAGAATACACTTTGTTGAATCTTAATGCACAAAAACACAATATAATAACCGATCGTTTGGTAAAATATAAAAGATGATGTTACGCTGAGATACAGAAACAGATACCAAACATGTCACGCTTTAAAATTGCGTATCCCCGTGGAACAACATGCCTTCTGATAGCATGGGCCTTGACAGGTCCTCTTTTTTTGGAGAGCTCTGGGGTCTATTAGACCCCATATCTCTTCTCTGGCCTCCAAAGCATCAGAAGTGGTAGTGGTGAAATCCTTGCATCCTTACTGAGCTCCCCTGTTCGCATGGGAGAGCCCGGTAAAGATGGTGGGTAGGGGAGGCCCCCCTTCTGCTGTCTGTAATTAAGTTCAGTAATTGTATTTGTATAGGGGTTCACCTAAAGTAGAATTCCAGCCTACACCTAACTAGTCCTAAAAAAGCCCCCCTCCCTTACCTATGCTGAATAACCTGTGTAAAAAAGATCTGTATACGTGATCCAGTCCGGTCACATGATCCCCTGTATCAGTCAGTGTTGGCTGCAGGGGAGAGGAGAGAACGTTCTATAACAACAGCTGGGATTTCCGGGAGTGATGCCCTCACCCATAAGCTCCTATGTCCCAGCCATTGTAAGCACTCCCTCCTCTCCCCTGCAGCCACCACTGGGATCACATGACTGGACCAGAGTGTGTTGCCTTGAGGCAGCCCTTTAAGTTGAATGGGCTCCTTAATGAACCGCAACTGACCAAAAATTGTGCATGCACTGTTTTCTCCAGTGCAATGCATAGCGTTTTTTTTGTGGGGGCTCGTTCCGGGATTTGAATCCAGGACTTTCTGCAACACAGGTGTATTAGGATGATTAGGGTGCCCATAAGCGTATGTTTCGGAATTGCACGGGGTAACTCATACGGCACTGGTGTAAATGGGCCCTTAGGGTTCAGATGAAGCTATATACACTCACCGGCAACTTTATTAGGTACACCTTGCTAGTGCTGTACCAGGTTGGACCCCCTTTTGCCTTCATTCTTCGTGGCATAGATTCAACAAGGTGTTGGAAACATTTCTCAGAGATTTTGGTCCATAATGACATGATAGCATCACGCAGTTGCTGCAGATTTGATATCCCATTCCACCCCATCCCAAAGGTGCTCTATTGGACTGAGATCTGGTGACTGTGGAGGCCATTGGAGTACAGTGACCTCATTGTCCAGTGGTGAGATGATTGGAGCTTTGTGACAGGGTGCATTATTATCCTGCTGGAAGGAGCCATCAGAAGATGGGGACACTGTAGTCATAAAGGGATGGACATGGTCAGCAACAATACTCAGGTAGGCCGTGGTGTTTAAACGATGCTCAGTTGGTAATAAGGGGCCCAAAGTGTGCCAAGAAAATATCCCCCACACCATTACACCACCACCACCAGCCTGAACCGGTGATTCAAGGCAGGATGGATCCATGCTTTCATGTTGTTTACGCCAAATTCTGACCCGACCATCTGAATGTCTCAGCTGAAATCCAGACCCATCAGACCAGGCAACGTTTTTCCAATCTTCTATTGGCCAATTTTGGTGAGCCTGTGCCAATTGTAGCCTCAGTTTCCTGTTCTTAGCTGACAGGAGTGGCACCCGGTGTGGCCTTCTGCTGCTGTAGCCCATGTGCTTCAAGGTTGGATGTGTTGTACATTCAGAGATGGTATACCTTGGTTGTAACGAGTGGTTATTTGAGTTACTGTTGCCTTCCTGTCATCTGGAACCAGTCATCCCATTCTCCTCTGACATCAACAAGGCATTTTCCTCCACACAACTGCCACTCACTGGATATTTTCTCTTTTTCCCACCATTCTCTGTAAACCCGAGAGGTGGTTGTGTGTGAAAATCCCAGAAATACTCAGACCAGCCCATCTGGCACCAACAACGATGCCATGTTCAAAGTCACTCCAATCCCCTTTCTTCCCCATTCTGATGCTCGGTTTGAACTTCAGCAAGTCGTCTTCACCACGTCTAGATGCCTAAATGGATTAAGTTGCTGCCTTGTGATTGACTGATTAGCATTTTGTGTTACCAAACAATTGAACAGGGATGCCTAATAAAGTGGCCGGTGAGTGTATGTGTGAACCCTCACCTTGTAAAACAACCCATTGAGTTTAAAATAGAAAATGAAAGGCAAAACATTTGTGTATGTGTATAAATTTTTTTTATTATAAATGATCACATAATCTCTGTTCTCAGCTACAAAAAAAAGTGCACACAAAAAAGTGAAACACAAAACGTGCATAGGGTGTACACATAGTCCTCTAAAGAAGAAGGGCCCTAACCCTGATCCCCCGGAGCGTTAGGCTCCAGACAGGGACTGAGGTACTTCACATGGTCCATCTGGTCAAAACCAGATGGACCCCGTTTTCTGGGAGGTCTGCCGAAACAGACCAACCCATGTACTAGGTGGGGCTCCCCCCAAAGGGAGACCCCATGAGAGAGGGCGAACTAAGCCAGAAGACCATCTCCACCCCCTCCCAAGACTTTCAGGGCAGGCCTGAGGACCTACACCCTACCAGTCAAACGTGAAGACAAATGTGTACAGCAAAATAAAGACAAAAGTGACAAACAAACAAATAAAAGTGGAGGGAAGGATAGTGGAGAAGGTGCAAAGGTGCCATTGTGCAGTACATGGTCCATCTGGCCGAAACTAGATGGACCCCATTTGCTGGGTGGTCTGCCGAAACAGACCAACCTATGTACTAGGCGGGGCTCCCCCAGAAGGGAGACCCCATGAGAGAGGGCGAACTAAGCCAGAAGGCCATCTCCACCCCCTCCCAAGACTTTCAGGGCAGCCTGAGGACCCACACCCTACCAGTCAAATGTGAAGACAAACGTGTACAGCAAAATAAAGACAAAAGTTACAAACAAACAAATAAAAGTGGAGGGAAGGATAGTGGAGAAGGTGCAAAGGTGCCATTGTGCAGTACATGGTACATCTGGCCGAAACCAGACAGACCCCGTTTGCTGGGAGGTCTGCCGAAACAGACCAACCTATGTACTAGGCGGGGCTCCCCCCAAAGGGAGACCCCATGAGAGAGGGCGAACTAAGCCAGAAGACCATCTCCACCCCCTCCCAAGACTTTCAGGGCAGGCCTGAGGACCTACACCCTACCAGTCAAACGTGAAGACAAATGTGTACAGCAAAATAAAGACAAAAGTGACAAACAAACAAATAAAAGTGGAGGGAAGGATAGTGGAGAAGGTGCAAAGGTGCCATTGTGCAGTACATGGTCCATCTGGCCGAAACTAGACGGACCCCATTTGCTGGGTGGTCTGCCGAAACAGACCAACCTATGTACTAGGCGGGGCTCCCCCAGAAGGGAGACCCCATGAGAGAGGGCGAACTAAGCCAGAAGGCCATCTCCACCCCCTCCCAAGACTTTCAGGGCAGCCTGAGGACCCACACCCTACCAGTCAAATGTGAAGACAAACGTGTACAGCAAAATAAAGACAAAAGTTACAAACAAACAAATAAAAGTGGAGGGAAGGATAGTGGAGAAGGTGCAAAGGTGCCATTGTGCAGTACATGGTACATCTGGCCGAAACCAGACAGACCCCATTTGCTGGGAGGTCTGCCGAAACAGACCAACCTATGTACTAGGCGGGGCTCCCCCCAAAGGGAGACCCCATGAGAGAGGGCGAACTAAGCCAGAAGACCATCTCCACCCCCTCCCAAGACTTTCAGGGCAGGCCTGAGGACCTACACCCTACCAGTCAAACGTGAAGACAAATGTGTACAGCAAAATAAAGACAAAAGTGACAAACAAACAAATAAAAGTGGAGGGAAGGATAGTGGAGAAGGTGCAAAGGTGCCATTGTGCAGTACATGGTCCATCTGGCCGAAACTAGACGGACCCCATTTGCTGGGTGGTCTGCCGAAACAGACCAACCTATGTACTAGGTGGGGCTCCCCCTGAAGATAGACTCCATGAGAGAGGACGAACTAAGCCAGAAGGCCATCTCCACCCCCTCCCAAGACTTTCAGGGCAGGCCTGAGGACCTACACCCTACCAGTCAAACGTGAAGACAAATGTGTACAGCAAAATAAAGACAAAAGTGACAAACAAACAAATAAAAGTGGAGGGAAGGATAGTGGAGAAGGTGCAAAGGTGCCATTGTGCAGTACATGGTCCATCTGGCCGAAACTAGACGGACCCCATTTGCTGGGTGGTCTGCCGAAACAGACCAACCTATGTACTAGGCGGGGCTCCCCCAGAAGGGAGACCCCATGAGAGAGGGCGAACTAAGCCAGAAGGCCATCTCCACCCCCTCCCAAGACTTTCAGGGCAGCCTGAGGACCCACACCCTACCAGTCAAACGTGAAGACAAACGTGTACAGCAAAATAAAGACAAAAGTTACAAACAAACAAATAAAAGTGGAGGGAAGGATAGTGGAGAAGGTGCAAAGGTGCCATTGTGCGGTCCATCTGGCCGAAACCGAGGTCTGCCGAAACAGACCAACCTATGTACTAGGTGGGGCTCCCCATGAAGGTAGACTCCATGAGAGAGGGCGAACTAAGGCAGAAGGCCATCTCCACCCCCTCCCAAGACTTTCAGGGCAGGCCCGAGGACCTACACCAGGGTTTCTCAACCTGGGGTTCCTCAAGAGGTTGCTAGAGATTCCTTGAGCAAGGAGCAATTTCTGCCTCTCAGATATGTTCCCACTTAGACCATTGATCTTTTTAGCTATCTATAAGGAGGTAATTCTTCCCAATGACCTCAAGTGTGAGGAACATTCTTCACACTGACCATCACATGGATGGTCAGTGTGAAGGTATTAAGGTATCATGAGTTGTAGATTTAGTCATTTTTAGCAGAGGTTCCATGAGACCAGAAAGTTATTTTAAGGGTTCCTCTGTGTTGAAAAGATTGAGAAATGCTGACCTACACCCTACCAGTCAAACATGAAGACAAACGTGTACAGCAAAATAAAGACAAAAGTGGAGGGAAGGATAGTGGAGAAGGTGCAAAGGTGCCATTGTGCAGTACAATGGCCGGCCTTTCATCCAGAAATAAAAAAAACTCCTCTGGTCCTAGCCAAAAGGCTCAGAGGCAGGTGTAAAAAAAAAATGTGTATGGTGCAGTGACCTTGGTGCCAATAAAACTAAATGTGTCCCCTAAACACACTGAAGATTACGGCACCCCTGGACTGCCACTCCGGGGGGCACATACACCACAGGCTTCTTTCAAGGCCCGGCCTTGGATGCTTGCAGAAGTGAGGAAGGAGAAACAGCACGCGTGAAAATAGTGCCGGTCCATTTTCCACTTATTGATGAAGTGCTCATTTTATATCAAGACGGACGTGCCACCAGACCGGAGTGTGATGCCGGTGATCCCCGGAGTGACAGACGACTTCCAACACAAGTCCCAGAAGAAGACTTTGTAGACATCCTTAAATGTGCAGTTCCTCTGTTCTCCACTAGATGGCGATCTCAACTTATACTGAGTGGAACGCACTAAAAAAGGAAGGCGCTTTCTTAAACTACAGACAGGAAGTGATGTCATGTACAGACAGGAAGTAGAGAGGAGACATTGCTGGAACTGGCAGCAGAGGAGGTAATAAGATCTTATTTTATATTTACACCCAGTAACTCCCCGTCATGTCCGTCCTCTTCCTCCATAGTCACTGTGATGTCTTTTATCTCCAAAAAATACTTTGATAAACATATATAGAGTATAACAATAGATGGATTGATTGTATTCCTATCTACAGCACTGAACAATGAGCCAGAGACATCAGCCTCTGTACCAGAGGAGCTTACACTCTAATGTCCCCTCCCCCACAGTCACACACTATTATTATTATACATTTAAATAACCATAATAGTGTTCTGTCCTGGATTTGCCGGGACAGTCCCGGTTTTTTTACCTGTTCCTTAAAGGCTTCATCTGACCAAATTTTGATCAGTCTGCAAATGTCCCTGCTCTGAAATATACCGCAGTGCTGCACAGAGAACACTGAGCCAGTCACATCAGTCTCTGTACCAGAGGAGCTTACACTCTAATGCCCCCTCCCCCACAGTCACACACTATTATTATTATTATACATTTAAATAACCATAATAGTGTTCTGTCCTGGATTTGCCGGGACAGTCCCGGTTTTTTTACCTGTTCCTTAAAGGCTTCATCTGACCAAATTTTGATCAGTCTGCAAATGTCCCTGCTCTGAAATATACCGCAGTGCTGTACAAAGAACACTGAGCCAGTCACATCAGTCTCTGTACCAGAGGAGCTTACACTCTAATGCCCCCTCCCCCACAGTCACATCAGTCTCTGTACCAGAGGAGCTTACACTCTAATGTCCCCTCCCCCACAGTCACATCAGTCTCTGTACCAGAGGAGCTTACACTCTAATGCCCCCTCCCCCACAGTTACACACTATTATTATTTTACATATACACTCACCGGCCACTTTATTAGGTACACCTTTTCAATTGCTTGGTTACACCAATTGCTTATCAGCCAATCACATGGCAGCAACTCAATGCATTTAGGCATCTAGGCGTGGTGAAGACGACTTGCTTAAGTTCAAACCGAGCATCAGAATGGGGGAAGAAAAGGGAACTGAAGTAACTTTGAACGTGGCGTGGTTGTTGGTCCCAGACGGGGCTGGTCTGAGTATTTCTGGGATTTTCACGCACAACCATCTCTCGGGGTTTACAGAGAATGGTGGGAAAAAGAGAAAATATCCAGTGAGCGTCAGTTGTGTGGAGGAAAAATGCCTTGTTGAGGTCAGAGGAGAATGGGGCAGACTGGTTCCAGATGATAGAAAAGCAACAGTAACTCAAATAACACTCGTTACACCCAAAGTATGCAGAATACCATCTCTGAGCGCACATCAAACCTTAAAGCAGATGGGCTAGAGCAGCAGAAGACCACACCGGGTGCCACTCCTGGCAGCTAAGAACAGGAAAACTGAGGCTACAATTGGCACAGGATCACCGAAATTGGACAATAGAAGATTGGAAGAACCTTGCCTGGTCTGATGAGTCTGGATCTCAGCTGTGACATTCAGATAGTGGGGTCAGAATTTGGTACATGGATCCATCCTGCCTTGTATCACCGGTTCAGGCTGGTGGTGGGGGTGTAATGGTGTGGGGGATATTTTCTTGGCACACTTTGGGCCCCTTAGTACCAATTGAGCATCATTTACACACCACGGCCTACCTGAGTATTGTTGCTGACCATGTCCATCCCTTTATGACTACAGTGTCCCCATCTTCTGATGGCTCCTTCCAGCAGGATAATGCACCATGTCACAAAGCTCCAATCATCTCACCACTGGTTTTTTAACCACTTCCCGCCCGGCCTATAGCCGAATGACGGCCGAGCGGTGGTTCCGTTATCCTGACTGGACGTCTTATGACGTCTTTCAGGATAACAGCCGGCGCGCGCCCGTGGGGGGGCGCACAGCGCGGCGATCGGTGGTGCGGAGTGTCAGTCTGACACACCGCAACACCGATCTGGGTAAAGAGCCTCTGACGGAGGCTCTTTACCATGTGATCAGCTGTGTCCAATCAGGCTGATCACGGTGTAGACAGGAAAAGCCGTTTATCGGCTTTTCCTCACTTACGTCTGACAGACGCGAGTAGAGAAAAGCCGATCGGCGGCTCTCCTGACAGGGGGGGTCTGCGCTGATTGATTTTCAGCACAGAACCCCCCAAGGATGCCCAAACTGGACCACCAGGGATGACAGTGCCCAGACAGATGCCAATCAGTGCCCATCAGTGCCATCCATCAGTGTCCATCAGTGCCACCCATAAGTGCACATCAGTGCAGCCTTTCAGTGCCCATCAGTGCTGCCTATCAGTGCTGCCTATCAATGCCCATTTGTGCCACCTAATCAGTGCTGCCTTATCAGTGCCCATCAGTGCAGCCTATCAATGCCCATCAGTGCCACCTCATCAGCGCCCGTCAGTGAAGGAGAAAACTTACTTATTTACAAAATTTTATAATAGAAACAAAGTAAAACTTATTTTTTTTTTCAAAATTTTCGGTCTATTTTTTATTTGTTTAGCAAAAAAACTGCCCCAAAAAAACGCAGAGGTGATCAAATACCACCAAAATAAAGCTCTGTTTGTGAGAACAAAATGATAAAACTTTTGTTTGTGTACAGTGTGGCACGACCGCGCAATTGTCATTTAAACAGCGCTTAAAGCTGAAAATTGGCCTGGGCAGGGAGGGGGGTAAGTGCCCGGTATTGAAGTGGTTAAACGTGACAATGAGGTCACTGTACTCCAATGGTTTCCACAGTCACCAGATCTCAGCCAATAGAGCATCTTTGGGATGGGGTGGAACGGGAGATTGGCATCATGGATGTGCAGCCGACAAATCTGCAGCAACTGCGTGATGCTATCATGTCACTATGGACCAAAATCTCTGAGGAACGTTTCCAACACCTTGCAGTATCTATGCCACGAAGAATGAAGGCAAAAGGAGGTCCAACCTTGTACCTAAGGTGGCCAGTGAGTGTATATATCTCTGACATATATATATATATATATATATATATATAACCATACTAGTCTTCTGTCCCGGATTTGCTGGGACAGTCCCGGTTTGTATTCACCTGTTCCTTAAAGGCTGCATCTGACCAAATTTGGATCAGTATGCAAATGTTCCTTCTCTGACATATACCATAGTGCTGTACAGAGAACACTGAGCCAATCACATCAGTCTCTGTACCAGAGGAGCTTACACTCTAATGTCCCCTCCCCCACAGTCACATACTATTATTATTATACATTTAAAAACCATACTAGTGTTCTGTCCTGGATTTGCCGGGACAGTCCCGTTTTTTTTACCTGTTCCTTAAAGGCTTCATCTGACCAAATTTTGATCAGTCTGCAAATGTCCCTGCTCTCAAATATACCATAGTGCTGTACAGAGGACACTGAGCCAGTCACATCAGCCTCTGTACCAGAGGAGCTTACACTCTAATGTCCCCTCCCCCACAGTCACATACTATTATTATTATATATTTAAATAACCATACTAGTCTTCTGTCCCGGATTTGCCAGGACAGTCCCGGTTTGTATTCATCTGTTCCTTAAAGGCTTCATCTGACCAAATTTTGATCAGTCTGCATATGTCCCTGCTCTGACATATACCGTAGTGCTGTACAGAGAACACTGAGCCAGTCACATCAGTCTTATTTCTATTAATAAAACGCAGACCTGACCAGAGAGGTGAGGAGGATTCTGGGATGGTGACTGTATCATTGTGTGTGTCAGGTTCCTATAAGGTGTCAGGATGTCACTGTCTGTTTCTCCATGGAGGAGTGGGAGTATTTAGAAGGACACAAGGATCTCTACAAGGACGTCATGATGGAGAATCAGCCGCCCCTCACATCACCGGGTAAGAGGAGACTTTATTGTAAAGGAGAGAGCAGTACGGAGGGTCCACCTAGATCCCCCATCAACTGATAAACACATGGAAACAATGTATTCAGTCAGTGTGTGTGTTTCCTACAGATGGATCCAGTAATGGGAACCCACCAGAGAGATGTCCCAGTCCTCTATACTCCCGGGATTCCACACAGGAAGGTCACACCATCCCTCACCATCATCAGGTTGGTGGAGAGAACATAAGTGTCTACAGACTATATGAGATGACACTCTTCTATGTAGTCTTGAGTCTTTGGTGCTTACATTTAGAAGATATTATTTTTTGTTCTTCTGTTGGTTTAGTATGAAGAACAGATGGGTATGAAAATTGAAGTTAAAGAAGAAGAAGAGGAGGTTTTCGTGATGGACTATCGGCAGTCTCCGGAGGAGGTTGGGATAATGGTGACAATTAAAGAGGAGGAATCTTCTTTAGATATCAGCACGGGTGAGAATTAAACACTATATACAGTATATATTGATGATTGAGGATCTGTAAGCCTTCACATCAGTGGTATAAAGAGATCAGGAAAGGTTGAAGTGGTGTTCAGTGGCATAGAGGGATTGAGAAAGGTCAGAGTGGAGTTCAGTGGCATGGAGGGATCAGGAAAGGTTGGAGTGGTGTTCATTGGCATGGAGGGATCAGGAAAGGTTGAAGTGGAGTTCAGTGGCATGGAGGGATCAGGAAAGGTTGGAGTGGTGTTCAGTGGCATGGAGGGATCGGGAAAGGTTGGAGTGGAGTTCAGTGACAGAGAGGGATCACAAAAGGTTGGAGTGGTGTTCATTGGCTTGGAAGGATCATGAATGGTTGGAGTGGTGTTCAGTGACAGAGAGAGATCATGAAAGGTTGGAGTGGTGTTCATGGGCTTGGAGGAATCATGAATGGTTGGAGTGGTGTTCATTGGCAGAGAAGGATCAGAAAAAGGTTGGAGTGGAGTTCAGTGGCATGAATGTATTGAGAAAGGTCAGAGTGGAGTTCAGTGGCATGGAGGAATCATGAATGGTTGGAGTGGTGTTCATTGGCTTGGAGGGATCATGAATGGTTGGAGTGGTGTTCATTGGCATGGAGGGATTAGGAAAGGTTGAAGTGGAGTTCAGTGGCATGGAGGGATCATGAATGGTTGGAGTGGTGTTCATTGGCAGAGAAGGATCAGGAGAGGTTGGAGTGGTGTTCATTGGCTTGGAGGGATCAGGAAAGGTTGGAGTGGTGTTTACTGGCTTGGAGGGATCAGGAATGGTTTGAGTGGTGTTCTTTGGCATGGAGGGATTAGGAAAGGTTGAAGTGGAGTTCAGTGGCATGGAGGGATCATGAATGGTTGGAGTGGTGTTCATTGGCAGAGAAGGATCAGGAGAGGTTGGAGTGGTGTTCATTTTCTTAGAGGGATCATGAATGGTTGGAGTGGTGTTCATTGGCAGAGAAGGATCAGGAGAGGTTGGAGTGGTGTTCATTGGCAGAGAAGGATCAGGAGAGGTTGGAGTGGTGTTCATTGGCTTGGAAGGATCATGAATGGTCGGAGTAGTGTTCAGTGACAGAGAGAGATCATGAAAGGTTGGAGTGGTGTTCATGGGCTTGGAGGAATCATGAATGGTTGGAGTGGTGTTCATTGGCTTGGAGGGATCATGAATGGTTGGAGTGGTGGTCATTGGCTTAGAGGGATCATGAATGGTTGGAGTGGTGTTCATTGGCATGGAGGGATTAGGAAAGGTTGAAGTGGAGTTCAGTGGCATGGAGGGATCATGAATGGTTGGAGTGGTGTTCATTGGCAGAGAAGGATCAGGAGAGGTTGGAGTGGTGTTCATTTTCTTGGAGGGATCATGAATGGTTGGAGTGGTGTTCATTAGCAGAGAGGGATCAGGAAAGGTTGGAGTGGAGTTCAGTGGCATGAAGGGATTGAGAAAGGTCAGAGTGGAGTTCAGTGGCATGGAAGGATCGGGAAAGGTTGGATTGGTGTTCATTGGCATGGAGGGATTGGGAAAGGTCAGAGTGGAGATCAGTGGCATGGAGGGATCAGGAAAGGTTGGAGTGGAGATCAGTGGCATGGAGGGATCAGGAAAGGTTGGAGTGGTGTTCATTGGCATGGAGGGATCAGGAAAGGTTGGAGTGGTGTTCATTGGCATGGAGGGATCAGGAAAGGTTCGAGTGGTGTTCATTGGCATGGAGGGATTGGGAAAGGTTGAAGTGGTTTTCAGTGGCATGGAGGGATATTGAAAGGTTGAAGCGGTGTTCAGTGGCATGGAGGGATATTGAAAGGTTGAAGCGGTGTTCAGTGGCATGGAGGGATCAGGAAAGGTTGGAGTGGTGTTCGTTGGCATGGAGGGATCAGGAAAGGTTGGAGTGGTGTTCAGTGGCATGGAGGGATCGGGAAAGGTTGGAGTGGTGTTCATTGGCATGGAGGGATTGGGAAAGGTCGGAGTGGAGTTCAGTGACAGAGAGGGATCACGAAAGGTTGGAGTGGTGTTCATTGGCATGGAGGGATCAGGAAAGGTTGGAGTGGTGTTAATTAGCATGGAGGGATCAGGAAAGTTGGAGTGGTGTTCATTGGCATGGAGGGATCAGGAAAGGTTGGAGTAGTGTTCATTGGCATGGAGGGATCAGGAAAGGTTGGAGTGGTGTTCATTAGCATGGAGGGATCAGGAAAGGTTGGAGTGATGTTCATTGGCATGGAGGGATCAGGAAAGGTTGGAGTGGTGTTCATTGGCATGGAGGGATCAGGAAAGGTTGGAGTGGTGTTCATTGGCATGGAGGGATTGGGAAAGATTGGAATGGAGTTCAGTGACAGAGAGGGATCACGAAAGGTTGGAGTGGTGTTCACTGGCTTGGAGGGATCATGAATGGTTGGAGTGGAGTTCAGTGGCATGGAGGCATCAGGAAAGGTCAGAGTGGAGTTCAGTGGCAGAGAGGGATCAGGAAAGGTTGGAGTGGTGTTCATTGGCTTGGAGGGATCAGGAAAGGTTGGAGTGGTGTTCATTGGCTTGGATGGATCAGGAATGGTTTGAGCTGTGTTCAGTGGCATGGAGGGATTAAGAAAGGTTGGAGTGGAGTCTAGTGGCATGGAGGTATCAGAAAAGGTAAGTGTTTACTTTTTTTCTTCACCAAAACAGCATTTCTCTGGAATTTAGGTAGACAGTATGGTCTCTTTAAATCAGAAAGCTCTATGGAGGGTCTACCTAGATCCCCCCATCATCTGATAAACACAAAGCAACAATATATTCAGTCAGTGTGTGTGTTTCCTACAGATGGATCCAGTGACACAGAGCCACCAGAGAGATGTCCTAGTCCTCTTGATCGCAGGGAGGAGTCCTCTCAGGAAGATGATAGCACCCCTCAGGATCAGGTACATGCGGAAAATGCAAAAATGACTCCGGACTGTATGAGATTATACTTTTCTCTCTAACCTCTTGGCACTCACGTTTTGCTGGTATTTTCTATCATCCCGATGGTTTAGGATGAAGAGCCGATGTATATAAAAGTTGAAGTTAAAGATGAAGACGAGGAGACATATGAGATGGATGATCAGCAGTCTGGGGAAGAGGGTGGGATGACGCCGGCAGAAGGTGAGCAAAGACCACCAAATACAGATATTGTTCTGTTGTATGGATTGTTGATTGAGGATCTTTAGCCCATCACATCATCAGAATAAAATAGTGGTGGTCACATTTTTTTTTGTTTTACATGATGTTGGTGCGTATCAAACCCTTATTTTTTGCTATGCTGTTTGGATTACTTGGATTTTTTAGCCACTAGAGCAATTCTTGACGCGTTTCACACCAACGGGCGCTTAAACATGATTAATGTGTACGCAGCATTACAGTATCTCAGGCATAGGACAGACATAGGACATGAAAAGCATACAAGTACCGCTAAAGCCTCTACAAATCAGCAAGCACACCTGGTTGGTTTGCTGATGAGGTATGACTAGACTAAGATCACTAATTCTAGATCTGGTTCTGGTCCTGATTCTGGTTTTGCCTGGACAAGTTGCCCAAATGTAGGACCCGCCAAGGTTAGCAGGGCAATATCCAGACTAGAGGATACTGGGGCCTGGCCAGAAAAATAATTCCACCATGAGGCCCAGATAGCGTCAAAGCGTTCACGAGTGCCCTTGCACGTGGCCACCCATTCCTCTGCTTACATGATCTTCGTCACCTTTCCAAGCCAGTCCAGCTCACTCGGGATGCGCAGGCTCTTCCAATGAATTAGTATAAGGCGCTTTGCAGCATTAAGGAGGTGAGGGAGGGCACTATGTTTATAGTGGGAGAGGGGAATGTGGAGCAAAAAAAGTGGAAAGATACATCAATACCAAGACCATCCGATATGTGTCTGCGAACAGCCAACCAAAAGGGTAATAACAATGGGCAGTCCCACCAAATATGGAGGAGTGTTCCCCTCTGTCCGCATTCCCTCCAACATAGATCAGAGACTGATGGGTACATTTTAGTGAGGGACGTGGGCACTTGGTACCGCCGTCTGTAACATATTTTTTTGAATCTGTATATTTTGATTTTTCTACACAATAGAAACATATTGAGTGAATAAAGAAAAAATGTACTGTACATAGAAAAACCTTTTATTTTTATAATAGCACCGGAAAGGATGTGAGTATTACAGCCTACACTGTTTTTTGTTTTTTTTCTTCCTGGGGGTGTTTTTTAATTCATGCAGGGCAAAAAAAAAAAAAATGTAACTGGAGTTGAGCTTCATTTATAAAATTTCACGCACTAATTGATTTAAAAAAAGAAAAACATTTTAATCAATAGAAACAACATCCCTAAACTGTGACAAGGTGGAAAAGCCCCCACTGCTATGAGTACAAGAACGTCGTCAATGTATCTATCCCACCACCTCATTTAAAGCCGAACTTCACCCAAATTGGGATACATAGTTAGTAAGGTTGAATAAAGACACCAGTCCATCCAGTTCAACCTGAGTGAGTGTGGGTGCGTGTTTACAATCATCCCTATTTTTATTTAAGGTACCCATATAGCGCCGCAAATTCATGCAGCACTCCGCACATACATCGTACACCCACATTGGTCCCTACCCTCAAGGAGCCCACAATCCAAGGTCCCCAACTCACATTCATATACTAGGGCCAATTTTGAACAGAAGCCAATTAACCTACCGGCATGTCTTTGGAGTGTGGGAGGAAACTGGAGTACCCGGAGGAAACCCACACAGGCACAGGGAGAACATGCAAACTCCAGGCAGGTAGTGTCGTGGTTGGGATTCGAACCAGCAACCCTTTTTACTGCTAGGTGAGAGTGCTAACCACTACACCACTGTGCTGCCTATTTACATCCGCCCCCATCCTCTGCCACATTTGGCACTTTTTTGGGGGGGAACTTCCTATTCCGGTCAGATCCCTGTGGCAATCCAAGCAGAAGTTTGGAAGTGGAAGCGGGCACCTGTCAAAAATAGGAACCCCCCCCCAAAAAAAAATCAAAAAGTGGTATAAGGAAGGAAGGGAGGAGGTGGAAAACCTGAACTTCTTCCCCTTTTGGGTGAAGCTCTGCTTTAATTTTCAATGGAGGTAGATGTGTTGAACATCACATAAGGTGTCAACTGCATATAAATAAATAATTAAATAGAAGAAGAATATTTTTGATATTATAAAGAATAATTCTTTCCAACAGGTAGAGGTGGTGTCCAGAATTCCTCGAAGAGACCAATGGGTCCCTCACGACCTCGCTCACGTACTGTTAAAAAAATCCATGCAAAACGTCGCAGTGCGGATAGCTCCTCAGACCCGTCCAATCCGGAGCGTCCTTTTCCATGTTCGCAGTGCGAGAAAAGTTTCACCCGAAAACACCACCTTCTTAGACACCAGAAAAGTCACACGGGCGAGCGCCCTTTTCAGTGTTCAGACTGCGGAAGGAGTTTCACTCACAAAGGAGACCTTCTTAGACACCAGAAAATTCACATGGGCGAACGCCCCTTTTCCTGTACCGAGTGCGGGAAATCTTATGTCCAGAAAGTAAACCTTCTTAGACATCAGAAGAGACACACGGGCAAACGTCCTTTTTCGTGTTCAGAATGCGGGAAGTGTTTCATTGAGAAAGCGGACCTTCTTAGACACCAGGGAAGTCACACTGGCGATCACCCCTTTTCGTGTTCAGAGTGCGGGAAGTGTTTCCCTTGGAAAACAGACTTTATTAGGCACCAGAGAATTCACACTGGAGAACGTCCGTTTCCATGCACAGACTGCGGGAAATGTTTCATTCGGAAAGCAGACCTGATTACCCACCAAAGGAGTCACACGGGTGAGCGTCCCTTCCCGTGTACAGAGTGCGGGAAAGGCTTCATTCAGAAAGGAGATCTTCTTAGACACCAGAAAATTCATACCGGGGAGCACCCTTATTCTTGTGCAGAATGCGGGAAATCTTATGTTCAGAAAGTACACCTTCTTGTACACCAAAGAAGTCACACGGGAGAGCGTCCCTTTCCCTGCCCAGAGTGCGGAAAATGTTTTGCTGAGATAGGACTCCTTCATAGACATCAGATCATTCACACCGGCGAGCGCCCTTTTTCTTGTTCGGAGTGCGGGAAAAGTTTTAATCAAAAAGGAATCCTTATTAGACACCTGAGAGTTCACAAAGACAAATGACCTTTTTTCGTGTTCGCAGTGCGGAAAATGTTTCAGACCTTCGTAGACAGTAGAAACTGAGACACTGAAAGGGCATCCTCATTGGAAATGTTTTGCATTGAGGGCACATCAAAAATTCCGTGTCCGCTGATGCCTATGACCAATGAACAGGCGGTCTTCATAACTTTTTCCATCAGTAGAATAATTGCCTGATACAGATAAGGACATTTTAGTATTTGTCGTCTTTTTGATTCACTTTAAAATGAGTGGGTGTGGATGTAGTTGTGTTATCATTCTTGAACTTGTTTCCAGGCCCAAATAAAACTCTCGCTGTTTTAGTTCTCTGTTTATTATCATTATAACCTTTCATTATTACACCACCCAGCACTGTATATCAAATTAAAAAAACAAAAGTACAAATATAAAAAAGCTGTAGAAGAACAAGTGTCACATTCAGGGGTCAAGCTTGGAGACCAGTAGCTATAGCAGTAGAGAGGCTCCCACTGACCAACAGGATAGGTATACAAGCAAGTCACCTTGACGGATGATGCGGGCTCACTCAGATCTAACGGTCAGATCTAAGCACTAACCGTTGTTCACCAGAGCTCCAGATGGTGGAAATGGGTTTTGCTGCGTGTTTGTACCGGGTCACAGTACTCAGGATCACCCCACCAGTGTGAAATTCCAGTAGAAAATATAGCAGGAATGGATCAACCAGAAGCACAATCAGTAAACAAGCCAAAGGTTGGTAACAACTGGTTGCAGGTTGGGGTCAAGTAGAAGCGTAATTGAGGAACAAGCCAAAAGTCAGTAACAAGGAATTGCAGGTTGGGATCAAGTGGAAGCATAGCCGGGAAACATGACAAAAGTCGGTACCAAGGGTTGCAAGTTAGGGATCAATCGGAAGCATAGTTGAGGAAAAAGCCAAAGGTTGGTAACAAGTAGTTGCAGGTTGGGATCAAGTGGAAGCATAGTCAAGGAACAAGCCAAAGGTTGGTAACAAGGGTTTGCAGGTTGGGATTAAGTGGAAGAGTAGTCGAGGAACAAGCCAAAGGTCGGTAACAAGGGTTTGCAGGTTGGGATTAAGTGGGTCAAGTAGAAGCATAATTGAGCAACAAGCCAAAGGTCGGTAACAAGGAGTTGCAGGCTGGGATCAAGTGGAAGCATAGCCGAGGAACATGCCAAAATTCGGTACTAAGGGTTGCAAGTTAGGGATCAATCGGAAGCGTAGTCGAGGAACAAGCCAAAGGTTGGTAACAAGTAGTTGCAGGTTGGGATCAAGTAGAAGCATAGTCGAGGAACAAGCCAAAGGTCGGTAACAAGGGTTTGCAGGTTGGGATTAAGTGGAAGAGTAGTCGAGAAATAAGCCAAAGGTCTGTAACACGGGGTTGCAGGTTGGAATAAAGTTAAAAAGTAGTCCAGGAACAAGCCAAAGGTCAGAAACAAGGGTTTGCAGGTTGGGATTAAGTGGGAGAGTAGTTGAGGAATAAGCCAAAGGTCTGTAACAAGGGTTTGCAGGTTGGGATTAAGTGGAAGGTTAGTCGAGGAATAAGCCAAAGGTCGGTAACAAGGGTTTGCAGGTTGGGATTAAGTGGAAGAGTAGTCGAGGAATAAGCCAAAGGTCTGTAACACGGGGTTGCAGGTTGGAATAAAGTGGAAAAGTAGTCAAGGAACAAGCCAAAGGTCGGTAACAAGTAGTTGCAGGTTCGGATTAAGTGGTAGTGTAGTCCAGGAACAAGCCAAAGGTCGGTAACAAGGGGTTACAGGTTGGGATCAAGTGGAAGCGTATTCAAGTAACAAGCCACAGGACAGTAACAAGTGGATGCAGGTTGGGATTAAGCAGAAGCGTCCACCCGGGCAGTTCCTCCAGAGTCCTGTGCCGTAAACGGCGGCTCCCACCCGCATGCACGGGAGTGATGTAATCACGGCTCCTGCCAGTCACACAGCCAGAGTCCGTGAACCCGGAAGGAGGACCGAGTGAAGATGGGACCGCCTTCAGCAGTGACAGTGCGGTGCTGGAAGGCTTTCTTTTTAGGTAAATTTAACATAATTTGTCATGACATTACCTTTCAGGTTAGAAAAATAAAAATATCCAGCGGTTTACTACTGCTTTAAGTGCACATGCTATTTACCAGTCTATCCACAAAGTAACCAAGCAGAGTGTATTTTTGTGGTGTTTTTGCTTGAAGAACTGGGATAGGGATTAAGGGGAGATAGGGATTAGGGTGAGAACTAATACAAACTTTGGTTGAGGACGCTATATAGCAACAGTTAATAAGGCCTCCAGAGCCGGAGAATGTGAACATACAGCTCAGGGGGCTCCCAAACTAAAAAGAGCCCCAGCTGGCGAATCTGGAACAGTCTTTTCAAGAAGGAGCACAACTCGGCAACAGTCTCTCTCCAGGATTTCTCCCAGGCCTCTGCTCACTGTGTCCCTGTATACATAGATGTCTCCTTCCAGTATCAGTCACACCCTGTACCGTGAGCTTCGCAAGCCAAATCCTCAGCAGACTTTGCTCCAAACTGTTCCTGCAGCTTTTGTAGTCGGTTCCCCAGCTCTCCCTGAGCCGGGATCCCGCAGAACCTCCTTCAGATTCCACTGGAACACCAGGCTGAGTCACATTCCAACAGACAAAAGACCCTGCTGTTCTGGGCCCCAGATTATTTATACCCACCTCACTGCTGGTCACTCTCTCAACCAGAAATTGGCTGAGGCTGTATGAATAATCAGCCCAGGATCTGCCCCTTCCAGCCCACTGTGTTCCACCTACAAGGGAAAGTAGGTGAGTCTGCAACTGAAGAACCCAGAACAGACTGCAACAATCAAATCCAGCTTTACTGAATACAGAGGAGCCCAACCATAACTAAATTTACCTACCCCCTGTAGCAGAGTGCTAAACAGATATCAGGTGCTTTTCAGCTACCTAAAGTATAAGTCCAGTCAAAACTAAGCATTCCCACCTCCATTCTACCCTGTTAAAGAAAAGATGTCTATACTTACGTATTCTCTGTGCGCTTTGGTCCGGTCACATGATCGGCTCCCAGCTTCAGTGTAGAGGAGGGGCAGCCGACAACGGATGCCCCATAGTCAACCTATGGATAACGTCATCACCCAACCCTTAGCGGAGACCTCTCCTCTTCACTGAAGCTGGCCGGAGAGTTCATGTTGGCCAGACTGGAGCACCTTCAGAATAGGTAAGTATTCCCTCATCCCTTTAAACCCGAACACATATCAACTATAAAGGTTCTGTGGTTGCTGAGGGTGGTAATTAAACTCACTTGGTGCCTTATGTGTATGAAATTACCCTCAGAACCCGTGTAATTCATATGTGTTCGGGTTTAAAGGGATGAGGTGGCAACCCGAGTAAGTATAGACATCTTTCTTTTTTACAGGGTAAATAAAATAGGCTTAGAATGGGTGTGGGAGTAGAATTAAGCTTAGTTCGGTTTTGACTTGCCTTCTGTTTAAAGTGGAAGTAAACCCTCCTATCGTTTTCAGCCAAGGAAGCCGCCATCTTGGCCTCTGTTTAATCTACAACTGCCATGATGCTGCCCATGTGATCCGTTATGACACCAGCCATTGGATGGTTTGACAGTTTGGTTGAGAGCGCAACCAACGGGAGTGTTACATTTCCAGCACGTGCCGGAAAGGTAACTGTTTTATGGATGGGTTTACTTCCGCTTTAAGCCTTTGGACATGTGTTGGTATAGGTGGAAATGTAAGATCCATCAACTGATACGGGTCAGGAGGTTCTGTCATGCAATGGAATGACAGAGGATGTACCTCTGTGGAAATAGCACTCGTCTTTTTTTATCCCAAGAGTATTACACAGGGTGAAAGACGCACCCCTGATTGGGGTGTGATCTCCATCCAGTGTAAAGGTTGACCTCAGAGGACTGCTTGTATACAACTTGGGAATAAAGGCTGCAGTTCCTCTATTCTCCAAAGGGTGGCGACCTCCTTCTACTGAGTGGGGTGTACAGATGGGAAGTCTCTATGGAAGCCACAGACAGGAAGTTATGTAAGATGGAGACAGGAAGTTCCGGGTGAGAGGTCAGTCGGCAGGAAGTAGAGAGGAGACATTGCTGAAACTGGCAGCAGAGGAGGTAATAAGATCTTATTTTATATTTACACCCAGTAACCCCCCGTCATGTCCGTCCTCTTCCTCCATAGTCACTGTGATGTCCTCAGGAGATGACGATACACACTTTTAGTATATAGATTATCGCTGACATATACCGCAGTGCTGTACAGAGAACACTGAGCCAGTCCCATCAGTCTCTGTACCAGAGGAGCTTACACTCTAATGCCCCTCCCCCACAGTCACACACTATTATTATTATTATTATACATTTATATAGCTCTGACATATACCGCAGTGCTGTACAGAGAACACTGAGCCAATCACATCAGTCTCTGTACCAGAGGAGCTTACACTCTAATGTCCCCTCCCCCACAGTCACATCAGTCTCTGTACCAGAGGAGCTTACACTCTAATGCCCCTCCCCAACAGTCACATCAGTCTCTGTACCAGAGGAGCTTACACTCTAATGTCCCCTCCCCCACAGTCACATCAGTCTCTGTACCAGAGGAGCTTACACTCTAATGCCCCTCCCCAACAGTCACATCAGTCTCTGTACCAGAGGAGCTTACACTCTAATGCCCCCTCCCCCCACAGTCACACACTATTATTATTATACATTTAAATATACATACTTGACAACTGTCCCGGATTTGCTGGGATAGTCCTGCTTTATATTCGTTTGTCCCTTGAAGGCCCGGGGCAATCTGTTCCAGCATGTCCTGCATCATTAGCCCCAGTGTTCTGTTGTGGTTGATGACTGTTTTCTCTTACCAATTTATTGATGGCAACATGCATTCGTCACGGGACAAGTTAGTCCAATGTTTAACATTCTGATTTGTCTGGCCCCGAAGACCAGTTGGTCCCTGGTTTGGGTGTGCGACAACCTGTCTCTAGAAGTCCTTTCTTGTGAAAGATCCTCATGATGGATACCAGCCTGTCAGGCTGAGCCAGAGTCCAGAGCACTCTGTTGTTGCAGGGGACTTGGACATCTGAGGAATATCCTCTTCCAATCAACATTCTGGAACTCTGGGCTGGTTTTCCCTGCAGTGCTGGGCCTTTTGGCTGGAGGGTCATGAGATCTGGATTCGGTCTTCTCCCGATCAACATTCTGAACTCTGGGCTGGTTGTCCCTGCAATGCTGGACCCTGTGGCTGGAGGGTGATGAGATCTTGATTCAGTTTTCTTACCATCAACATTCTGAACTGGGCCAGAGTCCAGAGCACTCTGTTGCAGGGGACTTGGACATCTGAGGAATATCCTCTTCCAATCAACATTCTGGAACTCTGGGCGGTCTGTCCCCTTCAGTGCTGAACTGTGCAGCTGGAGGATCATGAGATCTAGATTTGGTCTTCTCCTGATCAAAATTCTGAACTCTGGGCTGGATGTCCCTTCAAGGCTTGAGCTCGGGGCTGGAGGTTCATGAGATCTGGATTTGGTCTTCTCCCAATCAACATTCTGAACTCTGGGCTGGTTGTCCCCTGCCAAGCTCAACTTTGTGGCTGGAGGGTCATGAGATCTGGATTCAGTCTTCTCCTGATCAACATTCTGAACTCTGGGCTGAATGTCCCTGCAACGCTGGACCTCGGGGCTGGAGGTTCATGAGATCAGGATTTGGTCTTCTCCTGATCAACATTCTGAACTCTGGGCTGGTTGTCCCCTGCCAAGCTCAACTTTGTTGCTGGAGGGTCATGAGATCTGGATTCGGTCTTCTCCTGATCAAAATTTTGAACTCTGGGCTTGGATGTCCCTGCAACGCTGGACCTCGGGGCTGGAGGTTCATGAGATCAGGATTTGGTCTTCTCCCGATCAACATTCTGAACTCTGGGCTGGTTGTCCCCTGCCAAGCTCAACTTTGTTGCTGGAGGATCATGAGATCTGGATTTGGTCTTCTCCTGATCAACATTCTGAACTCTGGGCTGGCTGTTCCCTGCAACGCTGGACCTCATGGTTGGAAGGTCATGAGATCTGGATTTAATCTTCCAATCAACATTCTGAACTCTGGGCTGGTTGTCCCTGCAACGCTGAACCTCGTAGCTGGAGGGTGATGAGATCTGTATCCAGTCTGCTCCCCACCAACATTCTAAACTCTGGGCTGGTTGTTCCTGCAATGCTGGACCTCTTGGCTGGAGGATCATGAGATCTGGATTCAGTCAGGAAACGCCACAGCAAAAATAAGTCAGAGCAGATTCTGTCCTAGGCAGAACTTCACATTCCAGCCTTGTCCACCCTGTTTTTGACTAGGGTTGCCACCTCATCCCTTTAAACCCAAACACCTTTGAATTACACAGGTTCTGAGGATAATTAAATGCAGATAAGGCACTAAGTGAGTTTAATTACCACCTTAATCAGCCACAGCACCTGTGTAGTTCATATGTGTTCGGGTTTAAAGGGATGAGGTGGCAACCCTATTTTTGACAGGGGTACTTACTCAGACATCAGCCTCTGGACCTGGGGAGTGGCTCCTGCACCCAAAGGTGTTTCAGGACCTGTGTCACAAGTGTCCTGCTTTGCAGGATCAAGATGGGTGGTGCTCTGGTGGTCCTCATAGCTCTGGGCTGGGCCAGGCAGATGTAGTACTCCGACCTCATGATAACTTTGGTGTAAGCTCTATGGGCTCCCTTAGATCTTCTTCTGTTTAAAGACTGATTTACTACCCTGCTTCTAGGTCACTGGCTTTATTGGCGTGGTTCCGCTTTCAGATAATCGTAGGAAGTGTTGTGTAATTGGTCAGGACATGTGGCAGTGTTCCAGCGCTAACATTATCATTTTTATTGTGGTGGTGGGTCATAAGTAAATTATCAACACATGTTTGTATTACATTTTATCTTTTTGATATGAATAAAGTTGAGCACAACATTCCTCACTGTGATCGTGGTAGTTGGTTGAAACACAAGTGACACCAGAGTGTATGAGATCCTACTCTTCCATGTAGTTGTCAGCCCATAGGTGCTCCCATCATAAAGATGTTATTTTATGTCATTCTTTGGTTTAGCATGAAGAACAGAAATAAATGAAAGTTGGAGTTAAAGAGGAAGAAGAAGAGGCGCATGTGATGGATAATCAGCAGTCTACAGAGACAGATGGGATAAAGGCAACAATTAGGTGGGATGAATCTTCTCAAGATATCAGCACAGGTGAGTAATTAAGACTAAATACTGTGTATGGATTTATAGTTGAGGATCTGTAGACCTTCACATCATTGGGTGATATTATCTATACAAGGACGTCATGATGGAGAATCGGCCGCCCCTCACATCACCGGGTAAGAGGAGACTTTATTGTAAAGGAGAGAGCAGTACGGAGGCTCCACCTAGATCCCCCATCATCTGATAAACACATAGAAACAATGTATTCAGTCAGTGTGTGTGTTTCCTACAGATGGATCCAGTAATGGGAACCCACCAGAGAGATGTCCCCATCCTCTGTATTCCGGGGATTCCACACAGGAAGATCACGCCATCCCTCACCATTGTCAGGTAGGTGCATGGAACCCAAAGTAACTGTTGACTTTTGGAGATGGCACGGTTCCAAATTATCTCAGCTTATCAGTGCTCAGATTTGAAAAGATGTTATTTTGTATCATTCTGTTGCTGTAGCATGAAGAACTGATGGATGTTAAAGTTAAAGAGGAAGAAGAGGAGGCCTATGTGATGGATTATCAGCATTCTTCGGAGGAGGTTGGGTTGAAGGCAATGAAGGAATCTGTAGATGTCTGCACAGGTGAGTGATTACCACTAAACACAGAAACGTTTCAAGTATACAGTGGGGAAAGTAATTATTTGATCCCCTGCTGATTTGATGAAGTTTTCCCACTTACAAATAAATGAGGGGTCTATAATTTTTTATCATAAGTGTATTTGAAATGAAAGAGAGAGAATATCAACCAAAAATCCAGAAAAAACATGATATAAATGGAGTTGCAGTTCGGTGAGTAAAATAAGTATTCGATCCCCTACCAACCAACAATAATTCTGGCTCCCACAGACTGGCAACAGTATGTGTTTATGTGGTACACAGATCAGTCCTGTCAATTTAAGAAGGTGCTTCTAACGACAACTAATTATGTGTATAAAAGACACCTGTCCACAGAATCTCTTCCATTCAAACCTCACCATCATGGGCAAGGCCAAAGAACTGTCAAAGGATGTTAGGGACAAGATTGTAACCCTACACAAGCTTGGAATGGGCTACAAGACTCTCAGCAAGAAGCTTGGTGAGAAGGAGACAACTGTTGGAGCGATTATTCGCAAATGAAAGAAATACAAAATAACCATCAATCGCCGTCGGTCTGGAGCTCCATGCAAGATTTCTCCTCATGGGGTGAGGATGATCATGCGAAAAGTGAGGGATCAGCCCAGAACTACACGGGAGGAGCTTGTGAATGATCTCAAGGCAGTTGGGACCACAGTCACCAAACAAACCATTGGTAACACAATACACCGCCATGGATTGAAATCTTGCAGCACCCGCAAGGTCCCCCTCCTCATAAAGGCACATGTACAGGTCCATCTGAAGTTTTCCAATGAACATCTACATGATTCGTAGAAGGATTGGAGGAAAGTGCTGTGGTCAGATGAGACCAAAATTGAGCTCTTTGGCAATAACTCGACTCGCCGTGTTTGGAGGAAGAAAAATGCTGACTATGACCCTAAGAACACATCCCTGCAGTCAAGCACGGAAGTGGAAACATTATGCTTTGGGGCTGTATCTCTACTAAAGGTTGAGGAGCCAATGGACGGGGCCATGTATGGTAAAATCTTGAATGAGAACCTTCTTCCCTCAGCCAGAACACGGAAGAGGGGACGTGGGTGGGTCTTCCAGCATGACAAGGACCCAAAACATACTGCCAAGGCAACAAAGGAGTGGTTCAAGAAGAATCCCATTAAGGTCATGGAGTGGCCTAGTCAGTCTCCAGACCTTAATCCTATAAAAAAATGTATGGAGGGAGCTGAAACTTCGAGTTGCCAAGCGACAGCCAAGAAACCTTAAGGATTTAGAGAAGATCTGTAAAGAAGAGGGGACCAAAATCCCTCCTGAGATGTGTGCAAACCTGGTCATCAACTACAAGAAACGTCTGACCTCTGTGCTTGCCGACAAGGGTTTCTCCACCAAGTACTAAGTCATGTTTTGCTTGGGGATTAAATACCTATTTTACTCACTGCAACTCCATTTATAACATTTGTATCATGTGTTTTAGCTGGATTTTTTAGGTTGATATTCTGTCTCTATCATTTCAAATACACCTATGATAAAAATTATAGACCCTTCATTTCTTTGTGGGCAAACTTACAAAATCTGCAGAGGAATTAAATAATTAGTTTGTCCACTGTATGGATTGATGATTGAGGATCTGTAGAACTTCTCATTCTCGGGTGAGATGATCTCTGCACGGAAATCATAGTAGAGAACCAGCCACCCTTCATATCATAGATAATAGAGAACCTATCACCTAGATCAGGGATATGCAATTAACGGACCTCCAGCTGTTGCGGAACTACAAGTCCCACGAGGCATAGCAAGACTCTGACAGCCACAAGCATGACACCCAGAGGCAGAGGCGTGATGGGACTTGTAGTTTTGCAACAGCTGGAGGTCCACTAAATTGCATATCCCCGACCTAGATATTTTTGGCAGTCTCCTGCTGCACTCAGTGGTTCGTGCCTCCAAGCTTCATAGCAATACTGTGTCCTGTAGTAATATGGAGGTTGGCAGAGGGAAGGGCTGGGCTCAGCAGAGCACCAATAATCCCAGAAATGTCAGTTTGTAAAGAATCCTGAAGCGGAAGTCATCTAAAATAAAACATTAAATGTCCTTTGCCCCTCCCTTGTATCGTTTACCTTCTTTTTTGTGCTTCAAGGCAGCACTTCTGGGATTGAGGCCCACTGCCTCTTAGGATTGGTACATCACAGGTACGCCAAGAGGCAGTGGGCTACTGGCAGCTGCTGGAAGAGACCGGTGCTGCATCTGCGCATGCTTAGCGGATTTCTGCGCATGGACGCAAATGGCAATGGCTGCAATTTTGCCCAACAACCAGAGGCTGGCAACATTTGTTAGCAAGCACTGAAAATCCTTTGTAGATGCGCCACCGGTCTCTTCCAGCCCCAAAATGCCTGGAACAGACCAATGGCGAAACTGCGTGTGTGCCTGTGTTTTTTTGTTTTTTTTTTTAAATGGCAACACGGAAAAGGGGTGAGGGGATGTAATTCACAAGTGGTTTAGTTCCACTTTCACCTGGAGGGTTCTCCTCAATGGAGCAGTGTTTGGTGACTCAGGCTAGGTGAGGTAAGTATTTACTTTCTTCTTTACAGGGACAGCATTTATTTGAAGTTTTATTTGGCCAACACGAAGAGGGTCCACCTAGATCCCCATCATCTGATAAACACATAGAAACAATGTATTCAGTCAGTGTGTGCATTTCTTACAGATGGATCCAGTAGCAGGAACCCACCAGAGAGATGTCTCCGTCCTCTGTATTCCCGGCTAACAGTGGGGCCCAAACTGTACAGTGGTGCACATGCCGTCGTCTCTTTAGGACTGCATGCAATAAACTACTTTTATGGCTGTAAGGGAAAGGCAGTCTCTGGTTGTATTGGATCACTAGCAGTTGAACAAAAACACAGTTGAATCCACTCACGAGTCCTGGTATATCACAAACCTTGTCCTGGGCTCTTGGTGGTCTGCAGTCTTTAGGGTCCTGATCCCTGGTGGCTTACCTCTCTGGTGCAGGAACAGACAGGTCCAAACAGCAGATCTGTACCCCACAGTCTGAAGCACAAGAGGCTCTCAGGAGACTTTATTGTAAAGGAGAGAGCAGTACAGAGGGTCCACCTAGATCCCCCATCATCTGATAAACACATAGAAACAATGTATTCAGTCAGTGTGTGTGTTTCCTACAGATGGATCCAGTAATGGGAACCCACCAGAGAGATGTCCCCGTCCTCTGTATTCCCGGGATTCCACACAGGAAGGTTACACCATCCCTCACCATCATCAGGTAGGTGGATAGAACACATCAAATGACTTCAGCATGGGATTGTTCTCTTCAATAAAGTCTCAGCCTATTAATGTTCTCCCATTTTGATATTATTTTCTATCTTTCTGTTGGTTTAGCATGAAGAACAAATGTATATAAAAGTCGAAGTCAAAGAGGAAGAAGATGAGATGAGGGGTGATCAGCAGTCTAAGGAGGAGGTTGGGACGATGGTGACAAGTAAACGGAAGGAAGCTTCTCTAGATAGCAACAGTAAGTAATGAACACTGCGGTGTACATTTAATAATGTAGGAAAATGCTTGCGTCATCATGGTTTATGTTTTCTCTGCTTATCGCGATGGTGTCTCACTGCTGCCTTTAAGTATGCAATTCCATATTTAGGTGGGACTTCAGGCATTCTACATATACATCTATAAGTCTATAAAATTAGTATTACATTACTTATTACACATATGAAAATACACACTAAAAATTAAGGCAATACATAAGGCCACAATAGTGATGAAGACATATTGGGTGTACGTCTCTTTACTTCCAATGCGTCTCAAACAAACTTAGTGGCTCAGGGGAACAAGAATCTGCAAGAGGTCACTGCGACGCACTGCCTGGAACCCAGCCTGGGTGCCTCCTTCAAGATACAGCTTCCTCCACTCTCGAATCCTTGAACCGGGTATTATAGCTGGAAATTGCACCTAGGAACTAGACGACACTAGCTTAGGTGTAAACTGGAACTGACTTTATTGTAAACTCACACAGAATACATATCACACAAAATCACCTAAAAGCTTGATCACATTATTGCAAACAATGCAAACTGTAAACAATAATAGCAATACATCTATTGAACAGTAAACATAAACAGTGATCTAATCAAACAGTAATCTAATTAACATAACCATATAACGTCCCACAATAGTTTGTGTTTTGTGTCACATTTGTGGGGTTGTGTTCGATATGTGCAAAGAAAGATCACACACATACTTAAAAGTATAAAATGTATTAAAAGAAATGGCAGATACAGAAAAAAAAACATTTAGCAAGAATACTTAACTAAAGATGCTGTTTCCGCCATGGAGTCTCCCCCTCCTTATAAAGGCGTGGCCAGGCAATCGGACCAGAAGCTTGCATGTTACATGATGAAGCTCTGGATGAGACTAACCCTACAAGTTTTAGCTAGGGTATATAGGTCTTGTATGTAAGAAATGGTCAAGCCCACCTTCAGAGCAAAATGACCTTCTAAGGAAAATGGCAAATTCCTGAAGGAGAGGGGGCTGGCTTGTCCATAGCGTCTGCTTACAATCACGCTCCAATGACATGAGTCCGCTAAAAGTTATTAGAATGACCAAGATATTAGAAGCTTTATTAGAGATCTGTGAGGCAACTAGACAACTAATAATAAGGAAATATGAAATATGCAATTTCCATTTCAGTTTGGTAAGAAGGTGAAGTGGACACAATACTAGCAGAAAGACAGAAACAATAGGTGACTCAATTAACAATAGGAATTCACACCTAGGAGACACACAATAGGGAATTATACCATGAGAGAAAGACCCCTTAATAAACAGATTATAGCAGAAGACACCAGCATCTAGTTTTGAGCTGATTATATTAACATCTATTCCAAGTCTCTGAGTCTAGAAGGTGGGTGAAGCAGTCATTGCTGGTTGGGGCACAGAGGCCCCAAATCTGTATCTGGTTCCTAGGTTCCCAGAGTCTGTGTGTTTCAGGAAGACATAGACCCGAATCCAAAGCAAAACCACTCCAAAGGTCCCCCCGGGCACCCAGGCACACACCTCCCAAAGAATAGAGTCCCCTCAAAAGCTAGGACCCATGGTCAGTAGGCAAGAGGCTACCCTGCTGTCCCCTCCAAAAGCCCTTGTTCAGGTTGGGTCTGTCACAATCACAATACATATACAGCCAAGCTGACCGGCAAACCCCAAAGAGGGTGCCTCCCTCAGCAGGACCCAAGTGGCCAACTCTACTATATTAACGTTACATTATTAGCTCAAAATGGTCATCCTCCAGCTGCAAATAATAGCCAGGTCACCAGAGGCCTGGTAGATGATTGCCGCAATTATCAGGGAGGTTTTACCCCCATTGAAATGTCCCACCTAAATATGGAACTGCATACTTGTGACCACTTGGTTATTGTTTCTATAAAGTTCAACTGTTAAAGATTGCAGCTAAAAACATACCTTTTTACTACCGTGTTCTCCTGAAACTTCCAAGTAGTAAATTAAAGTTGTATTTGGTATCTGCTCACCTGAGGCCATTTAAGCACAGTCAGAAATCTTAAACCCTGATGTGTGTGTTGGCCCTTGAAACGCGTCGGCCCCATTTTGCTATAAATCAGTGGACGTTTGTTTGGCATTCTCATTGAACTACAACTACGAAACTACAAAAATCCTGTTTTAAAAAAGTAAATGAATCAGTTTGTATAAACACCCCAAAGACAACCATTCCCCACCCCTACCTTTCCTACAAGCACAAGTCACCCACCGCTCTAGGTTGGTCCGCTTGTAATCTGGGCCCCAAATCCGTGCCGCAGATGCCGGCCCGACTCGCATCTGTGAAAGCTTCAAAAGTCAGGATGGATGACCCGAGTCAACAAGTTCTCCTGCCTTGCGGTGCTGTGATTTCCAATATTTTTGGATGGTTTCAATAAAGATTTTTGGAGTTCCTATGCATGAGTGTGCGGTCACCCATCCCGGCTTTTGAAGCTTCCCTAGCTTTCCTCTAAGATGTGTAAGGGCTTGTTTACACTTGCTTCAAAATGTCGCATCACACGTTATTTTTTTAAAGCACTCTGAATACCAATACCTGTCATTAAATAAAATGGTGACCTTACAGTCCTGTTAACAAGCTGTGTTTGCTGCGCTTCAAAAAATTATCCCCCATGTCACTTTCTTGCTGCTTCAAAGTTTCTCCAAAGCCTCCATAAAAGTCTATGACAATGCTCGCCTACAGCACCTGAAGCTTTTGAGGGGCTTTTATTCAGACTTAGCTTTGATTTGGAGGGATTGCAGGTATGAGATATCCCAGGATGCACTGGGAAACCAACAAGCAAACCAGAAAAGACGTCATCAGCAGTCACTTCTGGTTCATGTGTATATATATTCTGGGAGTGTCTGGTGCAGATGTCACATCTGGTGTGCAGTGTAGACCAGCAGGAAGGTGAGCGGGGTCCAGAGCAGAGCAACTGCCAAACGGCACACATGGTGTGCAATATGGAAATGCTATAGCGGAAGGTAAGCGGGGACGTGAGAGAGAGGACTGAGTGGCAGAGGATCAGCAGAGCTGGGGGACTGGAGCAGGAGAAGCTAAAAATGTCACACCTGGTGCGCAGTGTGGGAGCAATATAGTGGGAGGTGAGGGGGGGACCAGAGAGGGAGGAGGATCGGCAAAGCTGGAAGTTACTACTGAGTGGGGGGTCAGCAGAGCTGGGGGATATATTACCGAGTGCGGGATCAGCAGAGCTGGGGGTTTCTATTAAGTAGGGGATCAGAAGAGCTGGAGGTTACTACTGAGTGGGAGATCAGCAGAGCTGGGGGTTATTACTGAGTGGGGGATCAGCAGAGCTGGGGGTTTCTATTGAGTGGGGGATCAGCAGAGCTGGAGGTTACTATTGAGTGGGGCATCAGCAGAGCTGGGGGTTTCTATTGAATGGGAGATCAGCAGAGCTGGAGGTTACTATTCGGTGGGGGATCAGCAGAGCTGGGGGTTTCTATTGAGTGGGGGATCAGCAGAGCTGGAGGTTACTACTGAGTGGGGGATCAGCAGAGCTGGAGGTTACTACTGAGTGGGGGATCAGCAGAGCTGAGGGTTACTATTGAGTGGGGGATCAGCAGAGCTGGGGGTTTCTATTGAGTGGGGGATCAGCAGAGCTGGAGGTTACTATTGAGTGGGGGATCAGCAGAGCTGGGGGTTTCTATTGAGTGGGGGATCAGCAGAGCTGGGGGTTTCTATTGAGTGGGGAATCAGCAGAGCTGGAGGTTACTATTGAGTGGGGGATCAGCAGAGCTGGAGGTTACTATTGAGTGGGGGATCAGCAGAGCTGGAGGTTACTATTGAGTGGGGGATCAGCAGAGCTGGAGGTTACTATTGAGTGGGGGATCAGCAGAGCTGGAGGTTACTATTGAGTGGGGATCAGCAGAGCTGGAGGTTACTATTGAGTGGGGGGATCAGCAGAGCTGGAGGTTTCTATTGAGTGGGGGATCAGCAGAGCTGGAGGTTACTACGGTGTTCAAGTGGGGGATCAGCAGAGCTGGAGGTTACTATTGAGTGGGGGATCAGCAGAGCAGGGGCTTACCTCTGAGCAGGGGATCAGCAAAGCTGGGGTTACTACTAAAGGTGAGCGGGGTCCGGACCGGAGTGAGCAACTAGCAGGAGGCACACGTGGTGTGCAACATGGGAACAGTATAGCAGAAGGAGAGAGGTACTAGAGAGAGAGGACTGAGTGGCAGAGGATCAACAGAGCTGGGGGGCCGGAACAGGAGAAACTAGCAATGTCACATATGGTGAGCAGCGTGGAAGCAATATAGTGGGAGGTGAGCGGGGATGAGAGAGAGAGGAGGATCAGCAGAGCTGGAGGTTACTGCTGAGTGGGGGATCAGCAGAGCTAGGGGTTACTATTGAGTAGGGGATCAGCAAAGCTGGGAGTACTACTAAAGGTGAGCAGGGTCTGGCCTGAAACAAGCAACTAGCAGACAGCACATGTGGCATGCAACATGGGAATGCTATAGCGGAAGGTGAGCAGGGACCAGAGAGAGAGAGGACTGAGCGGCATAGGATCAGCAGAGCTGTTGCAGGAGAAACTAGCAATGTCATAAGTGGTGAGCAGCGTGGGAGCAATATAGGAGGTGAGCAGAAACCAGAGAGAGAGAGGAGGATCAGCAAACCAGAGGATCGGCAGAGCTGGAGGTTGCTGGTGAGTGGGGGATCAGCAGAGCTGGGGGATACTAATGAGTAGGGGATCAGCAGAACAGGTGGTTGCTTCTGATTGGGGGATCAGCAAAGCTGGGGCTACTACTGAGCAGGGGAACTGCTGAAAGAGGGTACTAATAAGCTGGGGAACTGCTGAATGAAGGTACCAATGGGATGGGGATCTGCTGAGTGGGGGTACTACTGAGCTGGGGTTCTACTGGCCCCTTTTAAACAAATCGAAAATCAACACACACACACCGGGCATTTGCCAAGCTTCATTAAAGCTTTAAAAAAGCATCACGAAGCATCAAAAAAGCATGTTGAACCACTAGGCTCAACATGTGGGGAACCTTCAACATGTGTTAAAGTCAAAGCAAGTGTAAATGAGCCCTAAGGAAAGAGCAAAGAGAAGTAATAATATCCATAGCAAATAGCACAGAGGAGTCCTTTGATTTTCATTGTCAACTGTGATTTTCATTGCCAATGGAAGGAAATTTTCACCCAGAAGAAGAGGACCAAGGTGGTGTGTTGTTTCCAGCTGCCATCTGTCCAAGGGTACGAGGCAGAACCCACCTGGAAGATCCACAGAAAGGCTCCCCAACAAGCGACGAGCATAGAAAAAATAAAAAAAGGAGAATAACCAACCACAC
The DNA here is from genome assembly GCF_042186555.1 of Aquarana catesbeiana. Classification (NCBI taxonomy): domain Eukaryota; kingdom Metazoa; phylum Chordata; class Amphibia; order Anura; family Ranidae; genus Aquarana; species Aquarana catesbeiana. Next base: position 304,384,455 of record NC_133331.1, on the reverse strand, counting down.
CCGGAATACAAGATTCTCCATGGAAGAGAACACCATCTTAATAGAAAGGGTCTCCAAGCACTGGGACAAGTTATTCGGCCACTTATCCCGCCAGATGTCCTTCCCGGCCAAAAGCAGGATCTGGAATGAGGTGGTGGATGCTGTAAACGTAGCTGGCGTGGCGGAGCGGAACGTGGATACCTGTAAGAGACGCCTAAACGACATAAAGAGACAAATAAAAACCAAATTGTCAGAAATGAAACAGCGAAGGGGGACAGGAGGAGGTTCAACTCCGGAAGTCACATTTTTGGAATATGAAGAAAAGCTCAAGGAATACCTGGGACCTGATATTCTTGCCGGAGACAGTGAATCGGATGGGAGAGGTAAGAAAGTTTCGTTTTTACTGTTTTACTAGTAAGTGTCTATATTTGTGCGTGTGCCGTGGGGAACCTACGTGTTCATCAGGAGGTGTTCCCTCCATCCTCTTGATTTCAGGGTCCCACGGTGGGGGGGGATTTGGACTTTCCCACCACTAGACCTGTATTCCTGGGGTAATAAAAATCTTGCGTTATTATCCCCCCGGCAAGAGAGAGCATGGGTGGGGTGGGGGAGCATATTCTCATCCTGTCAAACTGGCTGCTTGGGGTACGAAGGTGGCGATTTCCGGGAGAGTGCACCAAAATCATGTGGTGACACGTTGACTTTATGGAATTAAAGTGGTATATTTATACCCTATTCACATTAGTAAGAGATGCCGAATGAAAACCGGATCGTAAAGATTCCTCAAGAGGCGCCAGATGTAACGTACATCTGGTCAAGTCAGGCAAATAAATTGCCTTTTGTGGTCCTGGCTTGCCGAACTTGGAATGGTCGAAAATTGACCTGCAGTTGTTCACCCCCCCCCCCCCATAGGAAGTAGCAGGGTCCATTTTTCAGCTATCTACGAGTTTAAAAGGGAATGGACACAGATGTCCACTCTTTGGCCCCACCTCGTGGGTTTAGATCTGTTTTTTTTTGTCCTCGTACTCCAGAGTGCAAAGAGAACCAGATATTCTGCACAACTGGAAACAAGTCGGATCCCAAGGCTAGCGTGAATGGGGCTTGTATGTAGAGGTGCACCTAATGGGGAAATTTTGGTGCTGAAACCAAAAATTCTGGATGCCCTTGGCCGAAAATGAGAATTTCTCAAAGCGTCTCCCATGAGACCTAGGGCTCCTCGGCTGTCCTGGAAGACTCTCAGAAAAGGAGTTACTGGGAAGTCTAATGCCGCGTACACACGGCCGGACTTCCCGACAGAAAAAGTCCGATGGGAGCTTTCGGTCGAACATTCCGACCGTGTGTATGCCCCGTCGGACTTTTTCTGTCGGCATTTCCGACGGACTCAGATACATAACATGTTCTAAATCTTTCCATCGGAAATGCTGACGGAGTTTAGCCTGTTGGCAAGTCTGGCCGTGTACGGGGCATTACTCAGCTTTTCAAAAATATATATATTTTTTATATATATAGTTTGTATTATATTCGACTTTTTAATTAATATCATGAATTTAAATGAATTTATGGTCGGCCATGATCAGCACCTTTAGCACAAGAAAAGCTCAAGAAAGAGGCACTTCTTTAAATTCTATATACACTATATTGTCAAAAGTATTGGGACGCCTGCCTTTACACGCACATGAACTTTAATGGCATCCCAGTCTTAGTCCATAGGGTTCAGTATTGAGTTGGCCCACACTTTGCAGCTATAACAGCTTCAACTCTTCTGGGAAGGCCGTCCACAAGGTATAGGAGTGTGTCTATGGGGATGTTTGACCATTCTTCCAGAAGAGCATTAAGACTGGGATGCCATTAAAGTTCATGTGCGTGTAAAGGCAGGTGTCCCAATACTTTTGGTAATATAGTGTGTGTCTTCACACTGGTCCGTTGCACTTCCGTTTTGGTGTTAAAAATCTTGTTTGCTGCACTTTTGGTCAGTTAAAAAAAAACGCACCAAAAAGCACCTGTCCGTCCTTAAAAACCCATCAATAATGCACCGTGTTGCGTTTTTGATGCGGTTTTTGAGTCAAATGACAAATGAAAAACACACCATAAAGCACAGAAAAATCACGGTAAAACCGCGTTTTCGGCGCAATTACCGGCACCATTTTCTCTATCAGCAAAATGCCAAAGAACACAATTTTCAGCTGATATGTTTCGGATGCCGAAATTTCAGTGCATCCCCACATGGATTAGGTGGAGTGCACAACAATCTGCTGTGATGTTGTTTCTGTGAGACAAAAGTCACAATAACATTTTACATTTAGTAATAATTTAAAAATAATAAATAATAATTTAATAATAATAATAATAAATCATTTAATAATAATAATAATAATAATAATAATAAATAATAATTCAATAATAATAATTGAATAATACATTTAAAAAAACATTTTTTTACAGCATCAACCAAACAGGGGCCTGCCACGGCTTCCTCCAGAGCAGAGACAGCAGCAAACCTTGATGTGTATCACAATAGAAGACAACCGGATGAAGATTCTATGTTATCCTATGAGGACGACGGTAAGAAAATAGTGATACCTTTACAAATATGAGAAGAGCCGAGTTCAACTATAAAAAAAAAAGAGGCCGCAGCGTCACTGGGAGAGTGAGAGCTGACCAATCGCGTGGGCGAAATGGCGTGTTTTTTTTCTTTTTTTTTTTTTTTTTTTGTGCAGACAGTTGTATAAGGATTTTTCTGTTAATTTGTAAAATATTTATTAACCACTTCAGCTCTGGAAGGTTTTACCCACTTCCTGACCAGGCCATTTTTTTTTTTTTGCGATACGGCACTGCGTCGATTTAACTGACATTTACGTGGTCGTGCGACGTTGTACCCAAACAAAATTGACGTCCTTTTTTTCCCACAAATAGAGCTTTCTTTTGGTGGTATTTGATCGCCTCCGCGTTTTTTTTTTTTTTGCGCTATAAACAAAAGAACATGTAACACATTCAGAAGGGTGAATTTATCTTCAGACCCGGGACCAACATGACAGGTGCCAGCAGGGGGAGGGAGGAGAGCGGACGTGACCCGAAAAAGTGACGTCACTTCCAGGTCACCCTGTCGCTTTCCCTGGTAACATAGTCATGCACTGAAATACATTCAGTGGACCCCAGAGGAGACATTGCGTGTCTCATTAAAGAGAAATCATCACCTAAAAATCATCACAAAGGCAAATTTTTGTCTCCTATGTGATTAAAAAAAAGCTGAAAGCTGAAAATTGGCCTGGGCAGGAAGGTGTCTAAGTGCCTGGTATTGTAGTGATTAATTAATCGTGAGTGCAAAAAAAAAAAAAAAAAAAAGCAAAAACGGCTCTGGCAGCGAAATTGTTAACAGATGAGGTGGGTGTCCTCCAGACCTGCTTGGGGAATGGTTCTTGTTGTCCGCATCTCCTCATCCTTACAAAGACAGCCGCAGTCTGTGTACATTTGAATCCCGCCTCTTCAGCACTATGGAATTGGGCGGAGTGACATCACAAGTTCATGCCAGCCAATCGGCTACCATTTGTACTCGGTTAATGACTGGAGACGCGGCAGGGAATGGATCACTGAGTGGCTCTAGAGGACATCCGCCTGATTGTAAACTGATGCAGGCGGGGTGACTAGACATGTGCAGTTCGTTTAGCTCCGAATTGAAATTTGGACAAATTTTCGGTTTTCGGAAATTCAGATGTATTCGAATTTCCGAATTACAATAGAACCAAATTTAAACGGATCCGAAATGCCGAAAAAAATTTGAACGGGATTCAAATCGATTCGAATAGTTTTCGAATTAAATAGTTTTTAAATTCGAATAGTTTTTGAATTTCCAAAGAGAATAAAATAGAATAGAAAATAGATAAATAGAATAGAAAAAATAGAATAGAATAGAAAACAATATAACAGAACATAAAATAATAGAAACAAAATAGAATAGACTATAAGAGAATAGAAAAGAATAGAATAAAAAAAAAAACAATAGCATAGAAAGAATATAACCATTTCACAAAATTTAAGAAGAATCAATTTGAATAGAATAAAAAAGAATAGATTAGAATAGAATAGAAAATAACAGAATAGTATAGAAAAAAAATAGAATATAGAATACAATAGAAAGAATATACACATCTGAAATTGGAATAGAATAAATTTGAATAGAAAATAATAGAATAGAAAATAGAATAGAATAGGAAGATGGTTATATTCTATTTTATTCTATTCTTTTTTTATTCTATTTGTTTCTCTTCTATTTCATTTTATTCTGTCCTTTTACTTTCTATGCTATTTTGTTCTGTTTTACTTTATTATATTCTATTATTTTATTTTCTGTTATATTCTTTTCTATTATATTATATTTTTTTCTATTCTATTCCTTTATTTTCTATTGTATTTTATTGTCTTTGGAAATTGGAAAACTATTCGAATTTGAAAACTATTCAAAATTGATTTGAAAACTATTTGAATCAGTTCGAATTCCGAAAATTTGATTCGAATACGAATAAACAAAAAGGAAATACCAAAACAAATTAACCAGGTTAAACAAAATTAACTAAACAAATTTATGTAAATAACCAATCCAAACTAAACAATTTTTTTTCGTTCCGCACATGTCTATGGGTGACCTTCTTAGTCCACCTTTTCAAATAACTTAAAAAAAGGTGGAGTATGCCTTTAAAAACAATAATTACACATTTTTATCACATATTTCGATGGTTATTTTTTGTAGAACATTCACCAAGTCCTCCCACATCAGTGCAGCCAGAGGATCTCTTGATGTCTGAAGATAATCTACGTAAGCTGAAATAACTCATATCCTTCGTCGTAGGAAAATGTATTGAGGTTCAGACCTTCCTACATCCACGTGTTCTGTATTCGATTCTTTTTTCTCTGTTTTACAGACCATCGTTTATTGCAAAGCACAGAACAACTGGAAGAGGCCAGTTGTCACTCCATAGCCAATGAAAGAGAGTTGAAAGAGTTTATAGGTAAGAATCGGCTTCGGAAAGTTAGTAAGGGAAACAGGAAGTTTGTTCACAACCTGTTTCCTACTGCACATGCGTGAGTTGCCCTGCACTTTGTGAATGGTCCTTTAGTCTTCTAGGACCTGTGATGTGTCACAGAAGACTTTGGGGGAAGGAGGGCAGGGCAGACTTTCGGCTCAGTTCGCTACTGCGATGTAATCCAGAAGTGGGAGCGGGTACCTGTCAAAACCAGGTACCTGCTCCCCTCCGTAAAAGTACCAAATGTGGCAGTGGAGGGTGCAAAGAAGCGGAGCTTCCCCTTTTGGGTGAAGCTCCACTTTAATGACAGAAAAACTTCCCAATTCAACCTCTAGATGGGACTGTTGTATCATACATGCCATAGGTAATGTATGTCAAAAGGTCAAGCTATTGTTGGCCTGGCTAGATGAATATTGACTTCAAGGGGTTGTAAAGGTAAAAATTTTTTCACCTTAATGCATTCTATGCATTAAGGTGAAAAAACTTTTGACAGTACCGCCGCCCCCAGCCCCCCCGTTTTACTTACCTGACGCCTCGAATCTTCGCTGCTCGTTCTTGTCATCTTCGCTGCAGCTCAGCCTGGTCGCTGATTGGCTGCAGTGGATGGATTGAAAGCAGCGCAGCCATTGGCTCGCGCTGCTGTCAATCACATCCGATGACGCGGCGCGCCGGGGGGCGGGGCCGAGTGATACAGCGAGCGGCTATAGCCGCCGGCTGTATCACGGGAGCGCGCCCGCAAGCACTCACCACCATGCGAGGGAGCTCGCATTAAGGTGGTGAATGCTTGCGGGGAGGAGCTGAAACAGCCGCCGAGGGACCCCAGAAGACTAGGTTCGGGGCCACTCTGTGCAGAACGAGCTGCACAGTGAAGGTAAGTATAACATGTTTGTTATTTTTTTTAAAAAAAAAAATTACCTTTACAACCGCTTTCAGTAACATATTTAACTACCAACTGACTTTTTCAGTAGATACAATAGTATCTTAAGTTCTCATTGTTTTAGTGCAGTGGTTCTCAATCTCAGTCCTCAAGTACCCCCAACAGGCCATGTGTCAGGTTCTGGTATAGAGGCCGAGATGCTAAGAGGGCTCCCCTTGCGGCTAAGTGCAGCGAGCCCCTGGAGTTGGGAACAGGGATTGCGGTGCACAAAGAAGCACGGTTTGCCATGTGTTTGCTTGTAGTCAGATGAACTGATCCCCAAGGGATGACTGTAGCGGGCTGGTAGCACTGGAAGAACCTGAGGTGCTTTGGTGAAGGGGAACCAGGAGCCAGGCCAAAAGGTCATATGGGGTACCTCAGTCCAGAAGCATAAACAGGAGCAAGCTAGGGTCATACACTAGAGACAGGAACGGCAGAGTTAAGGAGCCAAGCCGGGGTCAAACACTGGAGAATAAGCAGAAGCAAAGTCCAGATGCGAGCCAGGGGTCAAACACTGGAGAATAAGCAGAAGCAAAGTCCAGATGCGAGCCAGGGGTCAAGCCGGGATATCAGAGAGCAGGGTCAAGGCAAGCCGGGTCGGCAACAGGAAGTCCACAGATCAAGGATACAGAAGCACAGGGAACACTGGGGAGCTGAAGATAATCCAGCAATATCCTATCTTCAGTAGTGAGTTTAAATAGGGCAGTTGGTGCCAGCATCTGTCACGCCACTTGCGTGCCGCTGTGCATGCGCGTTTGCGTTGCACGTGCGCTGATTTGCAGCGCGTGCTCCTAGGCGTACCTGGGTCCTCTAAAGGCATCTATATTGGATATGGCCAACATTGCCAGTCCTGCGACAGCCATGTCCCTGACACCATGTTTGCAGGTTTTCCTTTATCTTGCATGGGGGCTTTAAATCAGAGTAAATGGCTTGGTATTTTGGACAGCTATTTTATCTAAGAAATTCCCAAAACATGTCCTGTTGGAGGTACTTGAGGACTGAGGTTGAGGACAGCTGATTTAGAGGACATCTTGTGTAAACGGTTTTTAGTACCATTTGTTTGAGAAGTATCCACTGAGAGAAACTTGACGTCTGTTTCATAATACAGATCCGCCCCGATGTAATACAGTAAGGTGGCCTCCTGCCTCCTCGCACCCAGCCTATAATGCACACGTGTGCCCGCTTTAATGCTATCAAGTGACCTCTTACGTCCTTACACCCAGCCTATAATGCGCACACATGTGCCCGCTGTAATACTATCAGGTGGCCTCCTGCATCCTCGCACCTAGCCTATAATGAACATGTGTGCCCGCTATAATACAATCAAGTGACCTCTTACGTCTTTACACCCTGCCTATAATGCACACACATGTGCCCATTGTAATACTGTCAGGTGGCCTCCTAGGTCCTTGCACTCAACCTATAACGCACACGTGTGCCCGCTGTAATACTATCAGGTGGCTTCCTGCATTCTCGCACCTAGCCTATAATGCGCATGTGTGCCCACTGTAATACTATCAGGTGGCCGCCTACATTACATTACGTCCTTGCACCCAGCCTATAGTGCACACGTGTGCCTGCTGTAATACCATCAAGTGACCTCTTACGTCTATACACCCAGCCTATAATGCACACGCTATCAGGTGGCCTCCTAGATCCTTGCACTCAACCTATAACGCACACGTGTGCCCGCAGTAATATGATCAGGTGGGTACCTGTATTCTTGCACTCAGCCTATAATGCACATGTGTGCCCGCTGTAATACTATCAGGTGGCCTCCTGTATCCTTGCACACAGCCTATATTGCACACGTGTGCCCGCTTTGATACTTTCAGGTGGCCTCCTACATCCTTGCGCCCAATCCATAATTCACAAGTATACCCAATCTAATAGAGCTTCATCTGCTTCCTCCTCCCAAACCTTCATAGTCCAAGCCAGGAGCGAACACATCAGAGTGGCTGCAGGAAGACCCTACATGAAAGCATAACCACCCTATAGGTGGCAATACCAGGGGCATAGATTTTGCTGCAAGACTGTGCTGCAAACACAGGGGAGCAGCAGGAGAATGGTGCTACATATCCATTTTCTTTAATAAGGGTTTAATAGCACTTTTTAATTTTACCATTTTAGACCTTGAAAAAGCATGCAAAGTGCTAGAGCCAGTAACGGACACTGAAAACGCCCGAACTGCACCGGCACAGCATCAAGAAGAAAGGCATCCATATGTTAGGACCTCACGGGGCAAGAGGAAAAGGACTCTTCTTCAGAGGAGATTAGCAACAAATAGTTCTAACCAATTGCAGGACACCCTGGGAAAACTGATGGACATGTACAGCAAACAAACTCATTCCTTGCATCAGAATAATTCAACGGTTGCGGAAACCATCATACAGGAACTGCGGCAGACCAATCAGAATTTGCATCAGATAGCTGTCAACTTGGCTGAACAAACGGCTGAACACAGAAACTTCTGTAACCAGTTACTTGAAGAACAGAAAAAGATCTCCCTAGCTTTACTAGTGTTGGTGGGGAAATCAACACCGCTTGGCCCCGGAGGTCTGAACCTACCACCGAATCCGCCTGATAATACAGACAATCACTCTGCTTCATAATGTTTTGCTTGTGTTTGTTGGACTCTAGTTTTCAGATTGTTAAATTGTTTCATTTCATTGTTATATATATATTATATGTTATTTGTTATATATATTTTTTATTTTTGTCATTAAATCAAAAAAGTGGCAATTTTTAACATGTCCCTGTGTAATATGTCTCCAAAATTTTGAAAATCATGTGGCAATCATTTAAAGAAGTCTCTTGATGTTTGAAAACAAAATACTGGTCTGTGGATTTATTTAGAAATACAGTACCTGTAGTTGCTTCTTCAAAGAAATGCTGAATAATTGTGCAGATAATCCCTTGTCTAGTTGTTGTTATCCTGCATGTCATCTCCTCCCCTGCCAGAAGCCTGACTTGTGGTCTGTAAATTCATTTAGAAATACCTGTAGTTGCTTCTTCAAAGACACACAGAATAATTGTGCAGATAATCCCTTTTCTAGTTTTTGTTATCCTGTATGTTAGCTCCTCCCCTGCCAGAAACCCGATTTGTGGTCTGCGGATTCATTTAGAAATACCTGTAGTTGTTTCTTCGAAGAAACTTAAAATAATTGTGCAGACAATGCCTTTTTTTTGTTTTGTTCTTATCCTGCCTATCAGCTCCTCCCCTGTCAGAAGCTCGAATGTGAGTGTTCCTATTGTTCAGATCAGTTGCCACCACCTCCTGTTCAGTAGGCATGCTTACGGGGGCGTGCTGACATAATTTGTACTGTAACAGCACCATGGCTCAGAAAAAACGGAGAGTGCCGACACGTCCTCTTATCTCTTTACTGGCAGGAAGAGCTCCTGGTATTATTCCCCATCTGCTGTGATCGCGCCTGTGACTCTACCTTTTAGAAATACCTGTAGTTGCTTCTTCAAAGAAATGCTGAATAAATGTGTAGATAATCCCTTTTTTAGTTGTTTTCCTACATGTCAGCCCCTCCCCTGCCAGAAGCCTGATTTGTGGTCTGTGGATTCATTTAGAAATACCTGTAGTTACTTCTTCAAAGAAACATTGAATAATTGTGCAGATAATCCCTTTTTTTTATTTATTATCCTGCCTGTCAGCTCCTCCCCTGTCAGAAGCCCGATTTGTGCATGTTCCTTTTGCTCAGATCAGTTGCCACCACCTCCGTTTCATTGGGCATGCTTGCAGGGCGGGCTGACATCATTCGTACTTTTTACTGTGACAGACTGGTCTGCCCACTGCACTATGGCTCAGGAAACGGAGAGTGCTGACGCGTGCTCTTCCCTGTTTACTGTGCATGGCTGTTGAGCTCAGGAAGTGCTCCTGTTATTATTCCACATCTGCTGTGATTGCGCCTGTGGCTTAACCTTTTAGAAATACCTGTAGTTGCTTCTTCAAAGAAACGCTGAATAATTGTGCAGATAATCCCTTTTTTTAATTTTTTAGTATCCTGCCTGTCAGTAAGATGTCAGTCCCGGGCAGCTCCAAAACATGTGAAGTAATTCTACAATACATTCTTCTTCAAAGAAACAGTGAATAATTGTGCAGATGATCCCTTTTTTACTTGCTATCTTGCTTTTCAGCTCCTCCCCTGCCAGAAGCCCAATTTGGGAGTGTATCTATTGATCAGCTCAGTTGCCACTATCTCCTGTTCAGTGGGCATGCTTTTGGGGCCCTACTGACATCATTCATACTCATCACTGTGACAAATAAGTCCTGGAAGCTGCCCACTCAACCATGGCTCAGGAGTGCAGATAGTCCCCTCCTCCTGCATAACTCCTTACTGCACATGGCTGTTGTTGAGCTCAGGCAGAGCTCCTTTTATTCCGTCCCCATCTGCTGTGAGCTAGCCTTTGAATATACCTTTTTAAAAGTACATGTAGTTGCTTCTTCAAAGAAACGCTGAATAATTGTGCAGATATTCCCTTTTTTATTTATTATTCTGCATGTCAGCTCCTCCCCTGTTAGAAGTACAATTTGTAAATGTTTTTTCTACTGTTCAGCACAGTTGCATGCCTGTAAATCTTTACTAGGCAGCCTGTCAGACATGTCCCAGCCCATGTTTTGTATTGTGACAGGGCTGGTATCAGACAAGCGTCTGGTGCTCAAGATCAGTGCTAAATAATACTGATCTCATGAATGCATAGCTGAGCACTAGCCTTTTATAATGAAATCTAAATAACTCCATTATGAAGAGAGCAACCTCAAGCTGTGATGAGGTGGAAAAGTGAGCATTGCTGTCTAATTAGGGAACATCGTCAATGTATCTACCCCACCACCTCATTTGCTTATCAAATGAGGTAGAAGTTTGTACTTCACACAGTATGTCTACTACAAAGGGTACAGTATGTCTACTACTATTTAGTGATGATCTTGGGCCTGGTGCCCATGATCATCGCTAACCAATATTCATCTCATGCATGCATAGCTAAGCACTATCCTGTGATAATGAAACCAAAATAACTCCATGAAGAGAGCAACCTCAAGCTGTTATGAGGTGTAAAGGTCAGCATTGCTGTCTAATAAGAACATCATCAACGTATCTACCCCACCACCTCATTTGCTTATCAAATGAGGTAGAGGTGTTGCACTTCACACAGTATGTCTACTACAAAGGGTATAGTATGTCTACTATTATTTAGTGATGATCTTTGGCCTGGTGCCCAAGATCATCGCTAAATCATGTTCATCTCATGCATGCATAGCTAAGTACTATCCTGTAAAAATGAAACCAAAATAACTCTATCATGAAGAGAGCAACCTCAAGCTGCTGTGAGGTGTAAAGGTCTGCATTGCTGTCTAATAAGAACATCATCAATGTATCTACCCCACCACCTCATTTGCTTATCAAATGAGGTAGAGGTGTTGTACTTCATACAGTATGTCTACTACAAAACATAAAAAATGTATTATTTCATTATTAAGAAAAATATTTATCTCCTACAGGTGGAGATGGGGTCCAGAATTCTTCTTCGGAGGGACATCTTGGTTTATATTTGAATTATTATGCACAAGATGATGGCATCACACAGTATTCTTCAGAAGTAAACCATGTTACTACAAATATCTACCACAGACTTGAATCTTGTGATGGATCAACGGGTCCCTCTTATCATCAAGAGGCTTTTGGGAAGTCACATGCTGTTATCAAAATAGTCTATCCAAGACCTCATAGCGCGGATACATCCTCAGATCCATCAAACCATCGGGGGATATCACCTTCTAAAAATCTAGACACACACACGGATAATAAAACATTTCTTTGTTCGGAAATCAACCGCTCTTCTATATCAGAATTATCTTCTGCAGGAGAGCAAAGGATACACACACATGAGCGTCCTTTCCCATGTTCGCAGTGCGAGAAAAGTTTCACTCGAGGGCAACACCTTCTTAGACACCAGAGAACTCACACGGGTGAACGTCCTTTTCGGTGTTCAGACTGTGGAAAACGTTTCACTCAGAAAGGAGACCTTCTTAGACACCAGAAAATTCACATAGGTGTGCGTGCGTTTTCCTGTTCGGAATGCGGAAAATCCTACGTCCAGAAAGTAAACCTTCTCAGGCACCAGAAAATTCACACTGGGGAGCGCCCATTTTCCTGTTCAGAGTGCGGGAAATCTTATGTCCAGAAAGTAAATCTTCTTAAACACCAGAGAACGCACACGAACAAACATCTTTTATCTTGTTCAGAGTGTGAGGAATGCTTTACTAGGAAGGGGAGCCTTCTTAGACACCAGCGAAGTCACACTGGCAATCGTCCTTTCTCGTGTTCAGAGTGCGGGAAATGTTTCAATGAGAATGCAAAACTTCTTAGACATCGGAGAAGTCACACGGGCGAGCGTCCTTTTCAGTGTTCAGAGTGCGGGAAAGGTTTCATTCAGAAAGGAGACCTTCGCAGACACCAGAAAATTCACACGGGGGAGCACCCTTTTTGCTGTGCGGAATGTGGGAAATCTTACGTTCAGAAGGGACACCTTCTCATACACCAGAGAAGTCACACGGGCGAGCGTCCTTTTCCCTGTCCAGAGTGCGGGAAATGTTTTGCCGACAAAGGACTCCTTCACAGGCATGAAAAGATTCACACTGGTGAGCGTCCTTTTTCCTGTACCGAGTGCGGGAAAAGTTTTAATCAAAAAGTAATACTTCTTAGACACCAGAGAGTTCACGAGGGCAGGTGAGATTTTTCCGTGCTCACAGTAGGGATGCACCGAAATCGGTATCGGTGCCGTCACCAAGCATTTACATGAGTATCGGTACTCTTCCAAATGCTACTGATACTTTGCGGTGCGATTTGCGTATATAAAAAATGAATGGGTGCAAACCGCACTGCAAAGAATCGCATGCGATTTGAACAGGAATGTGGTGTGATTCCTGTCCGAACAGCATGCGATTTCCCCCACCACTCCTGTGTGTGTGTGGAAGGGGATTAAACCACCATCTAGTGGGCAGTTTTAAAATAGAACTCACAGTAGATATTTGGCCACATAAAAAATAATTGACATGGGTGTCCCGGTCCGCCGATGATAGCAAATCACGGAGGTGCTCACAGGGCTGGAGGAGATGTAGAGGAAGTCCGCCCCCAAGCTGATATCACTTCCGCCCTATACCCCGCAACTTCTCCTCCAGCCCTATGAGCACATCCAGTGGCCCTGATTTGCTGTCATCGGTGGACCGGGACACCTATGTAGATTATTTTGCACGTGGCCAGATATGTACTATGAGTTCTAACTTTTTTTTTTAAACTGCCCACTAGATGGCGCTTTATTCCTTTCTATACCAATAAAGAACCAGTATCGGTACGACCCTAGTTTGCAGTGTGGAAAATGTTTTCTTGAGAATCAAACACCAGAAGAGTCACTGAATAAGAATCCTCACTGGAAATGTTTTGCAGCAAAATCAGATTGCAAGTCAAAAATCCACATTCACTGCTGCCTATGACAAATGTCAGGTGGAATTTCATTGGTTTTACCATCTGTGGAACCATATTACTTCATACAGGTGAGGACATTTTAGTACTCAACATTTTTTCCCTTTCCTTTATAATAAGCAGGTATGGCTGTAAATGTATTATTATGTAATCCTAGTTGCAGGCCCCAAATAAAATAACCTGGACAACTTCAAGCTTTTGTTCATTTTTATGATAACCCTTCTTCATCTATTATACAGAAGAGGCTGAAACAAAGACAAAAGAGGGGGGGGGGGACAAGCCTTGTGCATTATCATAAGACCATTTTATTCCAAATGTAAAAACTCCAATGTACTCACAGATGTGAACAACTGCAAACATATAATCAAATCAGTCCAAATTAGCAAACAGTGGCATCTGCAGGGATGTAGCTTATGTGTTTCGGGGGCAGCGCCCTCTTCATCAGTGCTCTGTTGAAGAGGACACTGCCCTTGAAATGCGTAGGCTACGCCCATGGATGACTACTATTTGCTAGTTTGGACTGGACTGATTATATGCTTGCAGTCTTTCACATTTGCCCATTCTTCCTCATCTATCTCCACCTCCAGGTCTGCTTCTCAAGCTATCTGGTATGTGAGGTTACCCATGGGACTGGAGAAGAGAGAGCATAGTTCGAAGATGCCCCCGCCCTTTGTTCCTGGGCAGCTCAGACATCTATTTTCAAAGAAAGTTCTCCTGGACAGGTCATCCATCTTTTTGCTTAAGAGTATGCAAAAAATTAGTTACTTGGCAGCGGTGGAACATTTTGGAGAGAGGCATCTCCAGAGTATTGGAAAAATACTCAAGGGGTTTGAGACCCATCAGATTTCATCTTCAATTCTCAAATCGGGAGAGGGCAAAAGTGGTAAAATGGGAGGGGTAAGTGATGGTAAGAAACAATCAGTTGACAATACAGGCTGAGATATAGGGTAATGGGCAGAGGTTGTTGAGTCCACCATGTACAGATGATGAATATTTGAGTAATACATACTACTGTATCGGATCTTGACATTGGCTTAAAATATACTTGAACTGGATAATTAAGCATCCCAGATGTCCCTATTTTTAAGCTGAGAAAATTAATGTTTTTTTTATCTTTTTCTGTAAGATTTTTCCAACATTTTCATTAATTTTGTTGACACGCTTTCATCCCTCTCTAAACTTCTATGTTGCTACAGCTCCCCCCTGACTGGTGACACAGGCTCACCCAATTTGTGGTGTCTAACCACCAGCCATTTTTCACCAGAGTTCCTGATGGTGAAGATGGGGTTCACTGCATGCTGGTAGCAGGTCACTGTCCCACCAAGGGGTGAACGAGGACAAGAAGGCTATGGTGTGGGGCCATCAAACTAAATATTATGCAAAAGAGTAATTAGACCCAGGGAGAGGTTTTCGGCAGGGAGTAGGGTGGCCAGATCCAGGTGAAGCCTCACACCGCATATTGAACGACTCTGGACAGCTGCACGACCCCTCTTTTTATACCAGTAAGAAAGGGAAGAATAATCTGGACGCTTCGCTTTGGAGAGGTTAACCCTCAATAAATTGTGCTTGCAGTGAACTTTTTTGGTCTTGACCATCTTGCCATTAGGGAATTTGGCGCCCTTGCAGTGCTCCCCTATCCCTCACTATGGTGGGTCCTTTTTGCCTATGCTCAAAACCCAATGATAAGAAATTCCATGTGTCTTATTGAGCAGCCCTCTCCTGAGAAAGCATTCCTGCAAAACACTTTGAGATACTACAACCCCTCCACAGCTCATCTTGACTGAAATTGTAGCATGAATGTGCTGTACATAATGGGTATACATCCGGTGGGTCAATATTTTAGCCTTTTTTCCAGAGCAGTTAGATATGTATGTATATATATACAGTTGCAATAAAAAGTATGTGAACCCTTTTGGAATGATATGGATTTCTGCACAAATTGGTCATAAAGAGACTTTTGTAAGTCTTTATCTGACACTCTAGGATTCTTCTTCACCTCATTAAGCAGTCTGCGCTGTGCTCTTGCAGTCATCTTTACAGGACGCCCACTCCTAGGGAGAGTAGCAGCAGTGCTGAACTTTCTCCATTTATAGACAATTTGTCTTACCGTGGACTGATGAACAGCAAGGCTTTTGGAGATACTTTTATAACCCTTTCCAGCTTTATGCAAGTCAACAATTCTTAATCGTAGGTCTTCTGAGAGCTCTTTTGTGTGAGGCATCATTCACATCAGGCAATGCTTCTTGTGAAAAGCAAACCCAGAACTGGTGTGTGTTTTTTTATAGGTCAGGGCAGCTGTAACCAACACCTCCAATCTCATCTCATTGATTGGACTCCAGTTGGCTGACACCTCACTCCAATTAGATCTTGGAGATCTCATTAGTCTAGGGGCTCACATACTTTTTCCACCTGCACTGTGAATGTTGACATGGTGTGTTCAATAAAAACATGGTAACATTTAATTCTTTGTGTGTTATTAGTTTAAACAGACTGTGATTGGCTATTGTTGTGACTTAGATGAAGATCAGATCACATTTTATGACCAATTTGTGCAGAAATCCATATCATTCCAAAAGGGTTCACATACTTTTTATTGCAACTGTGTATGCTGCGGATGGGATCAAAGGCACTAAGGGGTTATGTTCATGTATAGATATGTGTGGTTTTAAATTTCTTTGCCTGATGGTACTTTTTTAGTCATCAACCTGTTATGTAGGGTTGAAGTGTCACCAATAAAGGTTGCTTTTATCTTCATTTATCTTCTTCCCTGAGAGACAACCCACCAACAAAAGTACCGCAATACCTGTTTGGCTATCCTGAATGGAAGCTATTGTTTGTTCAGAGGTCAAGGTAAATGTTATGAGCAAAGAGAAGGCAAGAGAGGTCAAGATTCAAATGAAGGTCGGGGTAGGGAAGAGAGGAATCAAGTCAATCCCGGTCAGCAATTGGAAGTAAAATATAGCCCCTTTTGCACACAGTAAGGTATCTGGCAAAAAGACACAGCACCAACCCCATCCAGGCCAGGGCTGATGTGTAAATACCCCTCTGGGTCAGAGGACACACCTAGCATCAGTTCAAGGAACATTGGAAGTTTTGGCAATGGTTCTGTGAAAACCATTGGAAGTACTAGTAATGATCCCACAAGTGCCATTGGAAGCGAAGTGAATGATACTGGAAGTCCTGGAAGGGATTCGGCAAGCAGCATTGGAAATACAGGCAGGGTTTCGGCGAGCAGCATTGGAAATACTTCCAGAGATTCAGAAAGTGCCTTTGGAAGAACTAGCAGACATACTGAAGTCCTGGTAGGGATTCTGTGATTAAAGCATGACTAAATCCAACATGTGCCAGGAATTCTAACTGTTACATTTTTTTGTGCTCTCACCCAAACTATCAAACCATTAAATGGCCGACGTTGTAACTGACCACATGTGTAGCACCATGGCAGTTGAGGATCAAACGGAGGCCAAGATGGAAGCTTCCTTGACTGAAAATGAAAAGAGGGTTTAGTTCTGCTTTAAGAGTTCTGGAAGTCCTAACAAGGATTGTGGAAACCCTGTCAGGGATTTGGAAAGCAGGGGCTCTGGAAGTCCTAATGGACCTGGAGGTACTGTAACACGTGTCCTAGTCACAATGTGGGGCCAACACTGGTCCCAATGTTCGGGTTGTGGCCTGATTTACACCAAGACAACTCTATTAACATTACGTGACATGTTGTTTTCTCCCTTTGTTTTATTCTTCCCAAAATGTGTTCTATTTTTACAGCTACCATTTAGAACACACAAGTAGGATTCTGGTGAAAATAGGCTACCTTTGTGACAGCCAATCATAGTGAGAGCTCAGGCACGCTCATAGAGTCATGTACAGCTTGGCTGTCCACAGTTTCAAGCTTCTCCAAAAGCATAACACGTCCTCCTGTAATACTACGACCCGGTCCTTCCAGGGGGCTCCGATATGAAATCCTCCACCTTCTAAAGAAAAGTCGAAAGCTGGAATACTCCTTGGTTGCACATGGTGATGAGGGACTTCAGGCTCCCTTTGGTGGAATATATTAGCCACCTGAGGATGTCTCCTCTCAATGCACTAGGCCAGATATGTCACTGAGATCTGCTGAAGGGTTGTACTTCTGTTTGTGATACTTCCCTTAATTCGATTGTTTTCAAGTCTCAAACAAGTTAACAGTGAAGAGGAATTGGTGGACAGTGTCCATTCTGAGACACTGTTCACCGATCCACACACTTTGAAGTTGGCTTTGACACACTGCTGCCTTAGAGACCCCCCAAAAGACATTTTTTCGGGTTGTAGACAACCAACAAAGGATAGAAGAGCAGCATTTTGATTTGGTTCCCATGCAGCTCATTGTATATAACGCAGGATGATGGTGACAGATAACGTGGAAGCAATGATTTCAGGTACAGGTAGGGTGTGTATAGATTTGGTTGATGGTAAAGGGAACGTCTGTTGACAGCTAACTGAAAGATTTGCTATGGGAAGGCAAGTGCTGCCATGTAACACGCTAACGGAGGCGGCGCATCTGTGAAAACAGCACCCGCCTCTCTCTTCTTTTTTTTTTTTACGGATGACAGAGAGATGCACCCATCTGAAATGTGATGGTGGTCCTCCGTGTGATGGATGACTTCCAACACAAACCTCAGAAGACCATTTGCATAAAACCTTGGAATGCAGTTCCTCTATTCTCCTCTAGGTGATAATCTCAGACCAAATGGAACGCACTCAGAGGAGAACTCTACTGACAGGAAGTGATATAATGTACAAACAGGAAGTTCCAGGTCAGAGGTGAGTCGGGAGGAAGTAGAGAGGAGACATTGCTGAGACTGGCAGCAGAGGAGGTAATAAGATCTTATTTTATAGTATGACCTTCTATAGCTCTGACATATACCGCAGTGCTGTACAGAGAACACTGAGCCAGTCACATCAGTCTCTGTACCAGAGGAGCTTACACTCTAATGTCTCCCCACAGTCTCACACTAATATTATTATTATACATATATGGTATCTCACAAAAGTAAGTACACCCCTCACATATTTGTAAATATTTTCTTCTATCTTTTCATGTGACAACACTGAAGAAATGACACTTTGCTACAATGTAAAGTAGTGAGTGTACAGCTTGTATAACAGTGTAAATTTGAGTACAAAAGTGAGTACACCCCTAAGTGAAAATGTCCAAATTGGGTCCCAATTAGCCATTTTTCCTCCCCGATGTCATGTGACTCGTTAATGTTACAAGGTCTCAGGTGTGAATGGGGAGCAGGTGTGTTCAATTTGGTGTTATCTCTCTCAATCTCTCATACATGTCACTGGAAGTTCAACATGGCACCTCATGTCAAAGAACTCTCTGAGGATCTGAAAACAAGGATTGTTGCTCTACATAAAGATGGCCTAGGCTATAAGAAGATTGCCAAGACCCTGAAACTGAGCTGCAGCACGGTGGCCAAGACCATACAGCGGTATAACAGGTCAGGTTCCACTCAGAACAGGCTTCGCCATGGTCCACCAAAGAAGTTGAGGTCACGTGTTCAGCATCATATCCAGAGGTTGTCTTTGGGAAATAGACGTATGAGTGCTGCCAGCATTGCTGCAGAGGTTGAAGGGGTGGGGGGGTCAGCCTGTCAGTGCTCAGACTATACGCCACACGCTGCATCAAATTAGACTGCATGGCTGTCGTCCCAGAAGGAAGCCTCTTCTAAAGATGATGCACAAGAAAGTCCGCAAACAGTTTGCTGAAGACAAGCAGACTAAGGACATGGATTACTGGAACCTTGTCCTGTGGTCTGATGAGACCAAGATAAACTTATTTGGTTCTGATGGTGACAAGCTTGTGTGGTGGCAACCAGGTGAGGAGGACAAAGACAAGTGTGTCTTGCCTACAGTCAAGCATGGTGGTGGGAGTGTCATGGTCTGGGGCTGCATGAGTGCTGCCGGCACTGGGGAGCTACAGATCATTGGGGGAACCATGAATGCCAACATGTACTGTGACATACTGAAGCAG
This sequence comes from Aquarana catesbeiana, assembly GCF_042186555.1. NCBI lineage: Eukaryota > Metazoa > Chordata > Amphibia > Anura > Ranidae > Aquarana > Aquarana catesbeiana. The sequence continues at coordinate 304,365,042 of NC_133331.1, read as the reverse complement.
AGCATGATCCCCTCCCTTCAGAGACGGGGCCGCAGGGCAGTATTCCAACATGATAATGACCCCGAACACACCTCCAAGACGACCACTGCCTTGCTAAAGAAGCTGAGGGTAAAGGTGATGGACTGGCCAAGCATGTCTCCAGACCTAAACCCTATTGATCATCTGTGGGACATCCTCAAACGGAAGGTGGAGGAGCACAAGGTCTCTAACATCCACCAGATCCGTGATATCGTCATGGAGGAGGGGAAGAGGACTCCAGTGGCAACCTGTGAAGCTCTGGTGACCTCCATGCCCAAGAGGGTTAAGGCAGTGCTGGAAAATAATGGTGGCCACACAAAATATTGACACTTTGGGCCCAATTTGGACATTTTTACTTAGGGGTGTACTGACTTTTGTTGCCAGCGGTTTAGACATTAATGGCTGTGTGTTGAGTTATTTTGAGGGGACAGCAAATTTACACTGTTATACAAGCTGTACACTCACTACTTTACATTGTAGACAAGTGTCATTTCTTCAGTGTTGTCACATGAAAAGATAGAAGAAAATATTTACAAAAATGTGAGGGGTGTACTTACTTTTGTGAGATACTGTATATAGCTCTGACATATACCGCAGTGCTGTATAGAGAACACTGAGACAGTCACATCAGTCTCTGTACCAGAGGAGCTTACACTCTAATGTCCCCTCCCCCACAGTCACAAAAAGTAACATTTATAATCTTTTGGTACATATATATATATATATAGTAAAATATTTTTTTTTAAAGTGATATAGTGAAATATTTAATTCACAATGTATAAGAAGCCGTCTAGAATATAAGACTGGATAATGCTCAACTAATATCTATCCATAGAAAATAAAGCCCTCTATGGATCACATGACCTCATCCGTGAGGATGGAGGAGGACCGGAGTCACATGACTGAGAAGATCCTAAACCTCACCCTGGAGATCATCTACCTGCTGACTGGAGAGGTGAGGAGGATTCGGGGAGGTCACATGACATCTCTCTTATATGATAAATTAAACATATCCCAGTAAAGAAGTAAATATAATTCTAGCAGTGTAAGCAGCAATCATCTTTAGTTTCTGTTTTAATAGGATTATGAATTGGTGAAGAAGACATCTAATGAGCGACTTCCACCCAGCATCCTTCACTCCTGGACACCCCAGAGGGACAAAAGGAAAGTTCGAGAAATCATCAACAAGATCACTGAGCTGCTTATGGGGGAGGTGAGGGGTTGTACGCCTCAGGGAAATGCACCTTTGGTTTTTAAAGAAATGTGCCCTCCCTCAGCTTCCTAAACTTACCACACCTGGAACACCTGCCCTTTCTATAAATGGAGTCAAGTCAAGACTCAACCAGAGTCCTATGTATGGGAAGAGTCTACCATGTCCCCATTCTCTGTTTCGGAAGAGTCTACCATGTCCCCATTCTCTGTATTGGAAGAGTCTATCATATTCTTATTCTCTGTATTGGAAAGAGTCTACCATGGCCCCATTCTCTGTATTGGAAAAGTCTACCATGTCCCCATTCTCTGTATTGGAAAAGTCTACCATGTCCCCATTCTCTGTATTGGAAAAGTCGATCATGTTCTTATTCTCTGTATAGGAAAGAGTCTACCATGTCCCCATTCTCTGTATTGGAAAAGTCTACTATGTCCCCATTCTCTGTATTGGAAAAGTCGATCATGTTCTTATTCTCTGTATAGGAAAGAGTCTACCATGTCCCCATTCTCTGTATTGGAAAAGTCTACCATGTCCCCATTCTCTGTATTGGAAAAGTCGATCATGTTCTTATTCTCTGTATTGGAAGAGTCTACCATGTCCCCATTCTCTATATTGGAAGAGTCTACCATGTCCCCATTCTCTGTATTGGAAGAGTCTACCATGTTCTTATTCTCTGTATAGGAAAGAGTCTACCATGTCCCCATTCTCTGTATTGAAAGAGTCTACCATGTCCCCATTCTCTGTATTGGAAGAGTCTACCATGTCCCCATTCTCTGTATTGGAAGAGTCTACCATGTCCCCATTCCCTGTATTGGAAAGAGCCATATATCCAACACCCCTCAGACAACCTTCTCCCTATTAGTGCAACCCATATAATCATAGAAAGATTGCTGTCCAACCAAATCTTCCAAACTTGGTCAAATTTCTTTGGACACCCTCTGCTCAGGTATGTTGCTTTATAGAACGGACTCACCCTATTCACAAGCCCTTTCCAGTACGACAGTGAGGGCGTCGTGGGTTTCTTCCAGTAGAGGACCAGTGCCTTGCGCGCATAAAACAATAACAAGCTAAGCAAAGTACGCTGGGCCCTAGTAGGTGCCAAGCCCTCCACCAAGCCAAGCAAACATGTTGCCACCATCAAGGGCACAGATGTAATACAGCGCCCAATGGCAGACCAGAAGTCCTTGACTACCTGGCAGTGCCTAAAAACATGGCTAAATTTGGCTGGAGACTGTGAGCAATGCCAACATTCTGCTGACGTACCCGGGTAGATTTTAGATAACCTTGCTGGGGTGTAATATATCCTGGCCAGGAATTTCTATTGAATTTGGCGATCTCTAGCAGACACTAAGTGTGTGAAGGGAACACTCCACATATCGTCCCACTCCTCTCCCCCTAGATCCGGGACCTCCTCCACCCACTGCACCCTACACTTGGCCACCGAAGGGGGTGAGACAGGAAATAGTTCTTTATATAATTCAGATAACATTTTTTTTTTTCATGGAGTCATCCAATAGAACAGGGGTCTCCAAACTTTTCAAACAAAGGACCAGTTTATTGTCCTTCAGACTTTAGGAGGGCCAGATTGTGGCCAGAGGGGCAGAACATGTCACAGGCTCAGGATGAGAATAAATTTGGCCTCAGGGTTGGTGGTCAATAGGAGTAGTGCCCCTATTAGAAGGAATAGCATCCCATCATTGGTATCTGTGGAAGAAATAGTGCCCCATTGTTGGTGTCAGTGGGAGGAATAGTGCCCCAAGGGCCAGATAAAGGCTAGCAAAGGGGAACATCTGCAGTTTTGGAGACCCCTGCAATAGAACATTCTCCAAAATTGAGGACCTGAGTTCCAGCTTGGTGGAGCCAAATTGAGATACAAAAGCGCGTCGCCATTGGAGGTAAAAGGAAAGAGATAGGGATTTGGAAGCTCAAATTTCTGTTTTAGATCTGAAAACTGTAACAGCTCGCCCCCCCCCCCTCTGGTGACATCACCCAAAGTTTTAATCCCTTTTGGACACCCATATGATCGGATCTGGTATAGTGAGCAGATGGGGAAAACGAGGGGGGTTCCTCCACAATGGCGAGGCCGGTGACATGGCAGTTGAGGTAGGCACCAGTAATTTCTGAACATAGTCCCAAGCCTTCACAGTGACTCGCATTGTGCCCGTCAATGGAAACTGAGCCCCAGAGCCCCTTCACAGAAGGAGACTCAGGCTCTCATAGGAACCCAGCACTGCTGCCTCTAAGATCGTGGCAGAGTCCACATCATCCCCAAGAAGCCATCTCTGTGCAAAAACTCCCTGGCCAGATAAGAAATATTTAAAAAGATCAGGGAGCGCCAGGCCTCCCTGTCCCCAGGGCTTCTGAAGTGCTGTGAGGTCTAATCTGGGAGGAGAGTTTCCCCAAAGATTCCATGTACCCAATGAAAAAAAAGAGTGTGGAATCCAAATAGGTGAGTTATGCAAAAAATATAGGAAAACGGGAAGTATCTTCATTTTTAGAAGGTTTATATGTCCCATCACAGATCGGGGGAGATTCTTCCATATCTCAGTTTTCCTGTTTAGGAGATCCAACAGGGGCTGCAGATTCAGACCAAAATAGTCTGCAACCCTGGCAGATATACGAAACCCCAAATACAGTAGGTAAACTGATTGACCCACTGTAGTGGTAGCCCAGGGTCCGCCGCGGCCCTTGTACCTGAATCCAGTGGGAGAATATTGGATTTGTCCCAATTAACTTTTTAAGGCCTGAAAATTTTGCAACGATGTCCAAAGTGTCAAGGACTCCACGAAGAGAACTACCCAGATCTTTTCAAAACAGCAGCATATCATCCGCATACAGCGCCGAACATCCCTTAATGTTTCCAACTTCCAGGGCCCCAACCTCAGGAGAGGAACACAGCGCCACCGCAAAATTGGTTTGATCATTAGGAAAAACAGGAATGGGGACAGAGGGCCCCATTCTCTATATTGACAGGATTCCACACAGGGAGAGCAAAGCAACCCTTGTCATCAGGTAGATGGGTAGAACACAAGAGTGGCCTCAGACTATGACATAATACTCTTATAGTCTCATCATATCAGTGCTCACATTTTAAAGATATTATTTTTTTATTGTTTCACTGATTTAGCACGAAGAACAGATGTATATGAAAGTTGAAGTTAAAGAGGAAGATGAAGAGACGTCTGTGATGGATTATAAGCAGTCAACAGATAAGGTCGGGATGATGGTGGCAACCAAACTGGAGGAACCTTCTCTAGATATCAGATCAGGTAAAGACCACTAAATAAAAAAAAAATTGGTACATGAATTATTTATTTGTAGATATTAGCATAATCAGGTAAGATGATGGACAAGTGGGAGTCTTTAGAAGGACGTCATGATTGAGAATCAGCCGCCCCTCACATCACCGGGTAAGAGGAGACTTTATTGTAAAGGAGAGAGCAGTACGGAGGGTCCACCTAGATCCCCCATCATCTGATAAACACATAGAAACAATGTATTCAGTCAGTGTGTGTGTTTCCTACAGATGGATCCAGTACTGGGAACCCACCAGAGAGATGTCCCCGTCCTCTGTATTCCCGGGATTCCACACAGGAAGGTCACACCATCCCCCACCATCATCAGGTAGACTAGAAGAGAGTCAATTCTTATATGTAGTCTCGGTTTATTGGTCCTCTGAACTTTAAAGGTTTTATTTTCTGTCTTTCTGTTGGTTTAGGATGAAGAACAAATTTATATAGAAGTTGAGGTTAAAGAGGAAGAAAAAGAGATGTATGTGAGTTGTGACCTGAAGTCTGCGGGGCAGGCTGGAACGATGGTGGCAAGTGAACAGCAGGAGTCTTCTCTAGGTATTAGTATAGGTCAATAATACATACTGAACGTAGACACCTTTTCATTTACTTCAGAAAGTATGAGGTTGGTTTTGCAGACTGATGGAAACTGACGGAGAATCAGCAGACCTTTAGAGCAGGAGTCTCCAAACTTTCTAAACAAAGGATCGGTTTAATGTCCTTCAGACTTTAGGGGGGTCAGACTGTAGCCAGCAGGGGTAGAAAATGCATCTGCGAGAGTAAACAATGCCTCAGACTTAGTAGTCACTGGGTGTAGAAATATTAAATAGCTCTTGTGGTCATTATAAGGAGGAATAGTGGCCTATCATCGGTATTAGTGGGAGAAATAGTGCCCCATAGATGGTGTCAGTGGGAGGAATAGTGCCCCATTGTTGGTGTCCGTGGGAGGAATTATGCACCATCATTGATGTCAGTCGAAGGCATAGTGCCCCATTGTTGGTGTCCGTCGGAGGAATTATGCACCATCATTGGTGTCAATCGAAGGAATAATGCCTCATCATTGGTGTCAGTGGGAGGAATAATGCCCCGTCATTGGTGTCAGTGGGAGGAATAATGCCCCATCATTGGTATCAGTGGAGGGAATAGTGCCCCAGATTTGTTGTCAGTGGGGGGAATAGTGCCCCATCGTTGGTCTCCATAGGAGGAATTATGCCCCATCTTTTGTGTCCGGGAAGGAAAATGTCCCCACTATTGGTAGCAGTGGAAAGAATGATGTCTCATCATTGGTGTCAGTGAAAGGAATAGTGCCCCATCATTGGTGTCAGTGAGAGGAATAATGCCTCATCTTTGGTGTCATGGGAGAAATAGTGAAGTCTAGGAGGAGGGTGTGTTTGGCTATCAGGTTCCTTCCTCCCCTGAACTGTGGGGTCTCCCTTCGGGAGAGCCGCTTACCAAATACTCGGTGGTCAGCTGAGGAGAGGGGTCCATCAGGCCTTTTGGCTAGGTGGACCACAAGTGTGCCTTGTCCCTGTCAGGAGCCTTGCACCCCTGGGAGTCAGGGTAGAGTCCTACTTCTTCAGGAGGTGGACTAGAGACACACCTTTTTAAGTGCACTTTTTGTCTGTTTTTCACATTTGTAGTTTATTTACAGGTGTTTTGTTTTTGCGCACCACCACGGAATAGAAAAAAAGGGAGCCATTTGCTCCTGCTGCTGTCAATTAAATCCTCTGGTGGGGCTGGGGCTTGCTGTCTGTGCCTATAGACACAGGCAGCGGAGCTCAGGATCGAGCCTGCACAAGTGCCCCCAAAGGAAGCATGTTTCTATAGGGGCACTCGCCAAAAAGGAGGAAAACAAAATAGGTGTAGCGCTAATGTAAACAACCATAAGTGTCTAGCATAGAGACACTACAGACCAAGGGCTAATAAACCTCTAAATATAAATTAGACAAAAGTCCTCCATATTTGTATAGTTCATATAAAATTATAATCCATAAATATTGCGTGACTTCATGTGCGAAGCATAATAATGGGTGCGTGACATCTGAAGTGAAGAAAGTACCACCACCGACAATAAGGAGGCTTACCGGATCAATTGGACCCAAAAAGACATACGCTCAGTTGGGTCAAACAGGCTTAGGTGGTGAACAGCTGTAGAAGATCCGGAAGGGTTATAAAAATGGAGGTCTTTGAGTTGAACCGTGGACCGATGTGCACCTCAAGGTGATATCAGAAAGCAGATGGTAGTAGTAAGAAGGAAAAAAGGAAACACCACATAGTGTAAATCCGTAAAATTATGTAGCTAATTTATTAAAAAAATTAGGAAATACACTCACATGTAAATCTTTAAAATCAGCGCTGTAAACGTACAAACGGCGGCAGTGGGGTCCTACCCGACGCGTTTCGTCCTCTTAGACGTCGTCACCCCCCAGACGATGTCTAAGAGGATGAAACTTTTGCGCAAACCAATCAAGGGATTGGGATTTTTTTTTTTTACCAAAAATATGTAGCTGGATACATACTGGCCTAAATTTCCGAAGAAATTCGAATTTTAAATTTTTTTTTGGGATGTTTTCTAGCAGAAAGCTAAATATATTGTTTTTTTTTGTTGTTGTTTTTTTTTTTTTACTTTTGGTTATTTTTTTGTTTATAGCGCAAAAAACCCCATGAATTTCATTTGGGTACAGCGTTGCATGACCGCACAATTATCAGTTAACCGCTTGCTGCCCAGCCGCCGTCATTATACTGTGGCAGGTCGGCACGATCCCACGAGCTGACGTATAGCTATGGCAATGCGCGGGATAGCAGGCGCAGATGCGCCCGCTGCACTGCGGTGGGTGCCGATGCTCGTGGCCGACGGTCGCCATGACCGCCGGCCAAAAGCGATCACAGGCACGAGAGGCAGAACAGGGAAGAGTGTGTGTAAACACAAATCCCTGTTCTGTGAGGAGTGACAGATCGTGAGTTCCTAATAGCTAGGAACCACGATCTGTCATTTCCTCCAGGTCAGTCCCCTCCCCCTACAGTTAGAAACACACACAGGGAACACACTTAACCCCATGATCGCCCCCTAGTGTTAACCCCTTCCCTGCCAGTGACATTTTTACATTAATCAGTGCATTTTTATAGCACTGATCGCTGTATAAATGCCAATGATCCCAAAAATGTGTCAAAAGTGTCCGATGTGTCCGCCGCAATGTTGCAGTCCCGATAAAAATCGCAGATCGCCGCCATTACTAGTGAAAAAAATAATAATAAAAATGCCATAAATCTATTCCCTATTTTGTAGATGCTATAACTTTTGCGCAAACCAATCAATATACGCTTATTGCAATTTTTTTTTTTTTTTTTACCAAAAATATGTAGAAGAATACATATCGGCCTAAACTGAGGAAAACAATTAGCTTTTTTAAAAAAAAAAAATGGGGATATTTATTGTAGCAAAAAGTACAAAATATTGTGTTTTTTTTTTCAAAATTGTCGCTCTTTTTTTGTTTATAGCGCAAAAAATACGAACCACAGAGGCGATCAAATACCACCAAACTAAAGCTCTATTTGTGGGGAAAAAAAGATGTAAATTTTGTTTGGGTGCAACATCGCACGACCGCGCAATCGTCAGTTAAAGCGACGCAGTTCCCGAATGGTAAAAAATGGCCCGGTCATTCAGCAGCCGAATCTTCCGGGGCTGAAGTGGTTAAAGTAACACAGTGCCAAAAAAAGCAAAAATGGCCTGGTCCTGAAGTGGGGTAAATTATCCGGAGGTCAAGTAGTTAACAAAAAGAAAAAAGTTTACAGTCACTTTTAGGTTTCCCGGTGAACACTAACCTGTGACAGAGAAAGCAAGCATTTTCATTAATAAATAGAACATCTTCGAGCTGTGATAAGGTTGGGAAAGTCCCCATTGCTATCTACAAGAACATCGTCAACGTATCTATCCCAACCAACCCATTTATCAAGTGAGCGGGAAAGGTTGTACTTCACATAGGAAATCAACTGTAAAAAAAAAAAAAAAAAAAAAAAAAGAATGCTTTTGGTATTATTAAAATGTTTTTCTTCAGCAGGTAGAGGTGGAGTCCATCATACCTTGGAGGGACATAAAGCAACCCTGGGTTCTGAAAACAATTACTCTTCTAGGTCATCTCCTGCTGCAAACCTAATAACTCACACGAACAAGCTTTCTTTTCTAAGTTCAGAGGACGAGAAATGTTTTACGCGGAAAAAAGATTTTTCTGGACAACAGAGAATTCGCACGGACAATGCTCTTTTCTCATGTTTAGAGTGCGGGAAATGTTTTATGAAAAAAGAAAGTCTTGTTATTCACCAAAGAAACCACACGGGGGAGCGTCCTTTTTCCTGTCCAGAATGCGGGAAAAGCTTCACTAGGAAACAATATCTTCTCAGACATCGGAAGACTCACACAAGTGAGCGCCCTTATCAGTGCCCAGAGTGCGGGAAAGGTTTCATTGGCAAAGGGGACCTTTTTAGACACCAGAAAATTCACACGGGGGAGCACCCTTTTTGCTGTCCAGAGTGCGGGAAATCTTTTATTCAGAAAGGAGACTTTAATAGACACCTGAGAATTCACACGGGCGAGCACCTTTATTCGTGTCCCGAGTGCGGGAAGCGTTTTACTGAGCTAAGACTCCTTATTAGACACCAGATAATTCACACGGGCGAGCGTCCTTTTTCCTGCACAGAGTGCGGGAGTAGTTTTAATCAAAAGGGAAGCCTTCTTAGACACCAGAGAATTCACAAGGGCGAGAGACCTTTTCCGTGTTCAGAGTGCGGGAAATGCTTCTCTCAGAAATCAGATCTTCGTAAACACCAGAAGGTTCACTGAGAAGGCATCCATGGTGGAGATGATTTGCACTGAAGTCTGATGGGACATCAAAAACTTTCCATGTCCACTGCTGCCTTTTACCAACGTACAGTGCCTTGAAAAAGTATTCATACCCCTTGAAATTTTTCCACATTTTGTCATGTTACAACCAAAAATTGGGATTTTATGTGATGGACCAACACAAAGTGGCACATAATTGTGAAGTGGAAGGAAAATCATAAATGGTTTTCAACATTTTTTTACAAATATGTGAAAAGTGTTTTGTGTATTTGTATTCAGCCCCCTTTACTCTGATACCCCTGACTAAAATCTAGTGGAACCAATTGCCTTCGGAAGTCACCTAATTAGTAAATAGAGTCCACCTGTGTGTAATTTAATCTCAGTATAAATACAGCTGTTCTGTGAAGCCCTCGGAGGTTTGTTAGAGAGCCTTAGTGAACAAACAGCATCATGAAGGCCAAGGAACACACCAGACAGGTCACGGATAAAGTTGTGGAGAAGTATAAAGCAGGGTGAGGTTATAAAAAAATCTCCCAAGCTTTGAACATCTCACGGAGCTCTGTTCAATCCATCATCCGAAAATGGAAAGAGTATGGCACAACTGCAAACCTACCAAGACATGGCCGTCCACCTAAACTGACCGGCCGGGCAAGGAGAGCATTCATCAGAGAAGCAGCCAAGAGGTCCATGGTAACTCTGGAGGAGCTGCAGAGATCCACAGCTCAGGTGGGAGAATCTGTCCACAGGACAACTATTAGTCGTGTTCTCCACAAATCTGACCTTTATGGAAGAGTGACAAGAAGAAAGACATTGTTGAAAGAAAGTCATAAGAAGTCCTGTTTGCAGTTTGTGAGAAGCCATGTGGAGGACACAGCAAACATGTGGAAGAAGGTGATCTGGTCAGATGAGACCAAAATTGAACTTTTTGGCCCAAAAGCAAAACACTATGTGTGGTGGAAAACTAACACTGCACATTACCCTGAATACACCATCCCCACCGTGAAACATGTTGGTGGCAGCTTCATGTTGTGAGGACGCTTTTCTTCAGCAGGGACAGGGAAGCTGGTCAGAGTTGATGGGAAGATGGATGGAGCCAAATACATACAAACTTAGAAGAAAACCTGTTAGAGTCTGCAAAAGACTTGAGACTGGGGGGGGGGGGGTCACCTTCCAGCAGGACAACGACCCTAAACATACAGCCAGAGCTACAATGAAATGGTTTAGATCAAAGCATATTCATGTGTTAGAATGGCCCAGTCACAGTCCAGACCTAAATCCCATTGAGAATCTGTGGCAAGACTTGAAAATTGCTGTTCACAGACTCTCTTCATCCAATCTGACAGAGCTTAAGATATTTTACAAAGAAGAATGGGCACAAATGTCCCTCTCTAGATGTGCAAAGCTGGTAGAGACATCCCCAAAAAGACTTGCAGCTGTAATTGCAGAGAAAGGGGGTTCTACAAAGTATTGACTCCGGGGGGCGCCATACAAATGCCCCCCACACTTTTCACATATTTAGTTGTAAAAAATGTTGAAAACGATTTATCATTTTCCTTCCACTTCACAATTATGTGCCACTTTGTGTTGGTCCATCACATAAAATCCCAATAAAATACATTTACAGTTTTGGTTGCAACATGACAAAATGTGGGACATTCCAAGGGGTATGAATACTTTTTCAAGACACTGTATGGTGGGATTTTATACCTTGTTCCATCTGTAGAACGATTGCCCGACACAGATGAGGACATCTTAGTACTTATGTTTTTTTTTTTTCTATAATGAGCTGATATGAACAAAGGTGTATTATTCTATAAAGTCCTTTTCAGGCAAAAAATAAAATACTACACACAATTTTAAGTCTCTGTCATAATCACAACCCTTAGTAATATGTTGGCCCCTGCTGCTGTAAGTGACTGGAGTCACTGGCTGAAACAGAATGCTCTGGGAGTTAAAGGATGCTCTGGGATCACAGTAGCACACAGAGGTCAGTGAAGATATAGGAATCACAAGGTTCATTAGAAGACACATGAGCTCACAAGGGTCGCTGGAGACACAGGAGCGAAAAGGGTATCACTGGAAACTTAGTGAAGTGAAAGGGGTTACTAGGGGCACAGGTGCCCACAGCAGTCACTAAGAACACAGGAGTCACTGGAGTCACCGGTGCCCACAGGAGTCACTAAGGACACAGGTCCCCACAGGGGTCACTGGAGACACCAGTATGCAGAGGAGTCACTGAGGATATAGGGGTCACTGAAAACACAGTAGCACACAGGAGTCACTGAAGAGACAGGGATCCCAGTAGACACAAGAGTCACTGAGGACACAAGGGTCACTGAAGACACAGGTGCCCACAGCAGTCACTGAGGACACAGAGGTCACTGGAGACACAGGTGCCCACAGGAGTCACTGAGGACACAGGGGTCACTGGAGACACAGGAGTCACTGGGATCCTGGGAGACACAGGTGCCCACAGGAGTCACTGAGGACACAAGGGTCACTGAAGACACAGGTGCCCACAGGAGTCACTGAGGACACAGAGGTCACTGGAGACACAGGTGCCCACAGGAGTCACTAAGGACACAGGGGCCACTGGAAACACCGGTACGCAGAGGAGTCACTGAGGACACAGGGGTCACTGGAAAAACAAGTGTGCACAGGAGTCCGTAGGCACACAGGGTTCACTAAGGACACAGGGGTCACTGAAGACACCAGTACGCAGAGGAGTCACTGAGGACACAGGTCACTAGAGACACCGGTGCACACATGTGTCACTGAGGACACAGGGGTCACTGAAGACACTGGTATGCAGAGGAGTCACTGAGAACATAGGGGTCAGTGGAAACACAGGAGTCACTGAAGACACAGGGATCCCTTGAGACACAGGTGCCCACAGGAGTCACTGAGGACACAAGAGTCACTGAAGACACAGGTGTGAACAGGAGTCACTAAAGACACAGGGGTCATTGAGGACACCGGTACGCAAAGGAGTCACTGAGGACACAGGGGTCACTGAGGACAACGGTACACAGAGGAGTCACTAAGAACACAGGGGTCACTGAGGACACCGGTACACAGAGGAGTCACTGAGGACACAAGGGTCACTGGAGACACAGCTGCGCACAGGAGTCACTGAGGACACAGGGGTAACTGGAGACACAGGTGCGCACAGGAGTCACTTAGGACACAGGGGTCCCTGGAGACACAGGTACGCACAGGAGTCACTGAGGACACCAGTATGCAGCAGAGGAGTCACTGAAGACACAGGGGTCACCGGAGACACAGGTGCGCATAGGGGTCGCTGAGGACATCGTCATTGGAGACATAATGGTCACTGGAGACACAGGGGTCACTGGAGACACAGGTACGCACAGGGGTCGCTGAGGACATCGTCATTGGAGACATAATGGTCACTGGAGACACAGGGGTCACTGGAGACACAGGTACGCACAGGGGTCACTGAGGACATCGTCATTGGAGACATAATGGTCACTGGAGACACAGGGGTCACTGGAGACACAGGTACGCACAGGGGTCGCTGAGGACATCGTCATTAGAGACACAGGTGACAAAAGACACAGGTAAGACGCTGCAGCAAGGGGGCTTGACTTACTGTAGGTATATAGTGGAAACAGTGCAGCGCTAGAAATCAAATGTTGAGTATCCACATATCAACATACCGTGGTATACAAAATAAATTGTGATTAGCATATACAAAAAATCTCCAACACCATCATTTAATTGATAGCATCTCTAAATAAAGTGCACTATGCAAATAGTAAATCAACATTAGCTGTATAGTCCCTTTGGTGATTAAAACATTAATATATGTTGATGGGAAGGAATCCAGGAGTTTAGGACTAAAGGAGTCACCGCCGTGTGTGCATCCACCACCCAGGGGAGAAGATTAAATACTCTTACCAGAAGGTAGCATCAATCAGGCATATGATATCAAAGCTCTGGATAGCAAATGGTGATATTCCTCCTCCTCAGCTGAGCCACCTCAGGCAACCTCGACCCGGCATGTGGGAATATGGATCAGGATGGTAATGTCCAAGATGGTAAAAACCTCCTTCCACCACAAAACCGTTTGGTAGGTTTATGGTTAGCAGCATCCATAAAAAACAACAACAAGCCGTAACCGGATGGTTACGGATTTATTTAGAATAAAAGTATACATAGATTCCAAGATGTATTGCATAAAGTAAAAAATCTCCTCTGTGATCACAAAAGCATAAAATTCAAAAAGGCACAATGGCATGGAAAGGACTCATTAAAACCAACGCGTTTCGTCTACAAAGACTGGAGTTGTAGACGAAACGCGTCAGTTTTGACGAGTCCTTTTCGTGCCTTTGCGCCTTTTTGAATTTTATGCTTTTGTGATCCCAGAGGAGATTTTTTACTTGATGCAATACATCTTGGAATCTATGTAAAGTCTTTTTATTCCAAATAAACCCATAACCATACGGTTTTTCACTATGTGGAGGCTTTCTGTTGTTTTTTTTTTTTTTACGGATGCTGTTAACCATAAACCTACCAAATGGTTTTGTGGTGGAAGGAGGTTTTTTTTATCATCTGGGACATTGCCATCCTGATCCATATTCTTACATGCCAGGTCGAGGATGCCTGAGGTGGCTCAGCTGAGGAGGAGGAATTGCACCACCAACGTGACTACACACTAGTGCACAAAGCAAGGTCCATACATGGATGAGCCAGTTTGGGGTGGAGGAACTTGGCTGGCATTTACAGAGTCCTGGCCTCAACCCGATAGAACACCTTTGGGATGAATTAGAGCGGAGACTGCAAGCCAGGCCTTCTCATCCAACATCAGTGCCTGACCTCACAAATATTCATCTGGAAGAATGGTCAAACATTCCCATAGACACAATCCAGAAGAGTTGAAGCTGGTATAGCTGCAAAGGGTGGGCCAACTCATTATGGAACCCTATGGACCAACGCGTTTCGTCTACAACTCCAGTTAAAGTCTTTGTAGACGAAACGTGTCGGTTTCAATGAGTTCTTTCCATGCCATTGCGCCTTTTTGAATGTTATGCTTGCTTTTGTGATCACAGAGGAGATTTTTTTACCCTACGGACTAAGTTCTTGTGCGTGTAAAGGCAGGTGTCCCAATACTTCTGGTAATATAGTGTATATAGATATACAGTATATATATATATATATATATATATATATATATATATATATATATCAGCTTAATAGTCATTAGATATGATGGCTGCATTCGTTTTCATTTTTTAGTTTTTAGTTTCCCTTTATTTTTACCTGGTGATCCAGCCAGTAGCTAGATTTAGGCATGATTGATTTAGATATAATTGACAGGCGATGTGGCGCCTCCTCGCCGCCTGTTGTAATGCCAGTTGTTGCACCATTTGTAGTGCTTCCCCCGATTGCTCAAATGTGTTGCCGCCCTCCAATCGCGACACGTTGGAACGTTTTTGCCCCTGATGTGAAACATCCCCCACCTGCTGCTATTGCTGAAAACGTGACTCACTTGCGCCTTTTATTCTGGCCAATGAAATGAATTCATGCGCGAGCGCTTTACGTGCCTAGATGCTCCCCACATTACATGCGTTTACAACCTTCAATCGTTTTTTTTTTTTCTCTGTCAAAACACTGCTGCCAGGAGGAAAGGCGTCTAGGAGAGACGGGCAAACATCCAGCGTACGAGTTCTGGACTCCGGGAACTGGCTCCCCTCCCAACGTAGATCCCTGCGGAGCGTGATGGCGATCCCCAGAGAGAGGGATGACGTCCCAACACAAAACATTATATACAGACTTGTTTGTAGAAAGAGTTGGCACAAAAAAAAGCTGCAGTTCCTCTAATTCTCCACAAGGTGGCCACATCACTTACACTGAACAGCGGCCACAGGCAGGAAGTTGCTGGGACCAATGGACAGGAAATGATGTCATACAAAGGGGAAGTTGTGGAATGTACAGACAGGAAATGAACTAACAGACAGGAAATTGTGGGTGAGGGGAATTGTTGAGAGGAAATAGAGGAGACATTGCTGGAACTGGCAGCAGAGAAGGTAATAAGATTTTACATGAATCGCTCACATCAGTCTCTGTACCAGAGGAGCTTACACTCTAATGCCCCTCCCCCACAGTCACACACTATTATTATTATACATTTATATAGCTCTGACATATACTGCAGTGCTGTACAGAGATCACTGAGCCAATCACATCAGTCTCTGTACCAGAGGAGCTTACACTCTAATGTCCCCTCCCCCACAGTCACATCAGTCTCTGTACCAAAGGAGCTTACACTCTAATGTCCCCTCCCCCACCGTCACACACTATTATTATTATACATTTATATAGCTCTGACATATACCGCAGCGCTGTATAGAGAATACTAAGCAATTCACATCAGTCTCTGTACCAGAGGAGCTTACACTCTAATGTCCCCTCCCCCCACAGTCACATCAGTCTCTGTACAGAGGAGCTTACACTCTAATGTCCCCTCCCCCACCGTCACACACTATTATTGTTATACATTTATATAGTTATGACATATACCGCAGTGCTATACAGAGAATACTAAGCCAATCACATCAGTCTCTGTACCAGAGGAGCTTACACTCTAAGTGTGCTTTTTCCAAGACCAGCAAGGTTAGGGTTTTGAAAGCATGAGGAGGGGGGGGGGTTCAGGGACATGGAGAGGGAGGGTGGGCACTATGTGTAGGAGTGAGGTGAGAGCGGGGAGATGTAGTAGAATTAGGAGAAGTGTGCACAGGGATGGTGATGAGGGAGGAGGGGGGTAGAGGTTCAGGGACATGGAGAGGGAGGGTGGGCACTATGTGTAGGAGTGAGGTGAGAGTGGGGAGGTGTAGTAGAATTAGGAGAAGCGTGCACAGGGATGGTGATGAGGGGGGAGGGGGGTGAGGTTCAGGGAAATGGAGAGGGAGGGTTGGCACTATGTGTAGGAGTGAGGTGAGAGCGGGGAGGTGTAGTAGAATTAGAAGAAGCGTGCACAGGGATGGTGATGAGTGTGTGTGTGTGGGGGGGATGAGGTTCAGGGACATGGAGAGGGAGGGTGGGCACTATGTGTAGGAGTGAGGTGAGAGCGGGGAGGTGTAGTAGAATTAGAAGAAGCGTGCACAGGGATGGTGATGAGTGTGTGTGTGGGGGGGGGGGTTCAGGGACATGGAGAGGGAGGGTGGGCACTATGTATAGGAGTGAGGTGAGAGCGGGGAGGTGTAGTAGAATTAGAAGAAGCGTGCACAGGGATGGTGATGAGTGTGTGTGTGGGGGGGGGGGGGGATGAGGTTCAGGGACATGGAGAAGGAGGGTGGGCACTATGTGTAGGAGTGAGGTGAGAGCGGGGAGGTGTAGTAGAATTAGGAGAAGCGTGCACAGGGATGGTGATGAGGGGGGGGATGAGGTTCAGGGACATGGAGAGGGAGGGTGGGCACTATGTGTAGGAGTGAGGTCAGAGCTGGGAGATGTAGTAGAATTAGGAGAAGCGTGCACAGGGATGGTGATGAAGGGGGAGGGGGGGATGAGGTTCAGGGATATGGAGAGGGAGGGTGGGCACTACGTGTAGGAGTGAGGTTAGAGCGAAGAGGGGCGATATGCAGAGGTGTAGTAGAATTAGGAGAAGAGTGCACAGGGATGGTGATGAGTGGGGGGGGTGGGGTGAGGTTCAAGGACATGGAGAGGGAGGGTGGGCACTATGTGTAGGAGTGAGGTCAGAGCTGGGAGATGTAGTAGAATTAGGAGAAGCGTGCACAGGGATGGTGATGAGGGGGGGATGAGGTTCAGGGATATGGAGAGGGAGGGTGGGCACTACGTGTAGGAGTGAGGTTAGAGCGAAGAGGGGCGATATGCAGAGGTGTAGTAGAATTAGGAGAAGCGTGCACAGGGATGGTGATGAGTGGGGGGGTGGGGTGAGGTTCAAGGACATGGAGAGGGAGGGTGGGCACTATGTGTAGGAGTGAGGTGAGAGCGGGGAGGTGTAGTAGAATTAGAAGAAGCGTGCACAGGGATGGTGATGAGTGTGTGTGTGGGGGGGGGGGGTTCAGGGACATGGAGAGGGAGGGTGGGCACTATGTATAGGAGTGAGGTGAGAGCGGGGAGGTGTAGTAGAATTAGAAGAAGCGTGCACAGGGATGGTGATGAGTGTGTGTGTGGGGGGGGGGGGGGGATGAGGTTCAGGGACATGGAGAAGGAGGGTGGGCACTATGTGTAGGAGTGAGGTGAGAGCGGGGAGGTGTAGTAGAATTAGGAGAAGCGTGCACAGGGATGGTGATGAGGGGGGGGATGAGGTTCAGGGACATGGAGAGGGAGGGTGGGCACTATGTGTAGGAGTGAGGTCAGAGCTGGGAGATGTAGTAGAATTAGGAGAAGCGTGCACAGGGATGGTGATGAAGGGGGAGGGGGGGATGAGGTTCAGGGATATGGAGAGGGAGGGTGGGCACTACGTGTAGGAGTGAGGTTAGAGCGAAGAGGGGCGATATGCAGAGGTGTAGTAGAATTAGGAGAAGAGTGCACAGGGATGGTGATGAGTGGGGGGGGTGGGGTGAGGTTCAAGGACATGGAGAGGGAGGGTGGGCACTATGTGTAGGAGTGAGGTCAGAGCTGGGAGATGTAGTAGAATTAGGAGAAGCGTGCACAGGGATGGTGATGAAGGGGGAGGGGGGGATGAGGTTCAGGGATATGGAGAGGGAGGGTGGGCACTACGTGTAGGAGTGAGGTTAGAGCGAAGAGGGGCGATATGCAGAGGTGTAGTAGAATTAGGAGAAGAGTGCACAGGGATGGTGATGAGTGGGGGGGTGGGGTGAGGTTCAAGGACATGGAGAGGGAGGGTGGGCACTATGTGTAGGAGTGAGGTGAGAGCGGGGAGGTGTAGTAGAATTAGAAGAAGCGTGCACAGGGATGGTGATGAGTGGGGGGGGATGAGGTTCAAAGACATGGAGAGGGAGGGTGGGCACTACGTGTAGGAGTGAGGTTAGAGCGAAGAGGGGCAGCATGCAGAGGTGTAGTAGAATTAGGAGAAGAGTGCACAGGGATGGTGATGAGTGGGGGGGGGGATGAGGTTTAGGGACATGGAGAGGGAGGGTGGGCACTATGTATAGGAGTGAGGTGAGAGCAGAATAGTAGAATTAGGAGAAGCGTGCACAGGATGGTGACAGAAGGAGTACTGGCAAGGTAGTGGAGGGAAGGCACAGGAGTGGTATTGAGAGGTGCAGGGATGGGTGAAAGGTGGGGGGGGGGGCTGTGGGTGAGGTGGTGGTGGTTGTGGGAGGGGAGGAGGTGTGAGTGAGGTAGGCGGTTTTGCTTAGTGGTCACATTCCAAAAGATGTACAACAGAAGACTATTGGTTGTTGGAGGCTGCAAAGACAGACCGTGTTTCAGACCCATTCATAACAATATGAATACTCTGTGTAAGGCTCAGAGCCCATATCAGATACTAATATAGTCTACAGTGCTTCACTCCACATAATTCAAAACTTCTTATCAGTCTACAGAGAGGAGTGTCCTGTATACATCACATGACCACATCAATAAGAATGGATAAGAAGCGGAGTCACATGACCGAGAGGGTATTGGACCTCACTGTGGAGATCATCTACCTGCTGACCGGAGAGGTGAGGAGGATTCTGGGAGGTCACATGACATCACTCTTATCTCTATTAATAAAACACAGACCTGACCAGAGAGGTGAGGAGGATTCTGGGAGGTCACATGACATCACTCTTATCTCTATTAATAAAACACAGACCTGACCGGAGAGGCGAGGAGGATTCTGGGAGGTCACATGACATCACTCTGATCTCTCTTAATAAAACACAGACCTGACCGGAGAGGCGAGGAGGATTCTGGGAGTGTGGGTAGCAGTAATGATTTTTGTTTCCTTTAATAGGATTATGAAGTAGTGAAGAAGACTTCTAAGGAGCCACTAACACCAACTAGTCGTCCTCATGTTCCACCTCCACCCAAATCCAGGAAACCTAATAAACGCAACATTCAGAAGATTCTGGAAGCCACCTACAAGATGATGGAGCTGCTGACTGGAGAGGTGAGCGGTGCCGGGAATTCTGGGATATTATGGGATGTGTGATGGCTCTGTCGTCGTGTAATCCAGTCTAGATAAGGAAAATCCTGACGACATAATGAGGCATATCAGGTGGACTCCAAGGATGTATGGATGGTTCTTAGAAATGGATGGACTTGAAATAATCTCTTGTCTATTCTCAATCCTAGTATTCCACAGAGTTGTCTGTCCACAATAGGTTCCGCCATGCGTTTTTGCAAGTGTCCTCAGTGTGTAAAAATATCAAAACTATGTTCCTTCTTCCTTCCGATTGAGATCCATTCCAGGTTCTTCAGATATTTTCCTTCTTGGCCAGAGGGGAATTATTTGTCATATGTGAAAGCAGTTGCTGCGTTTTGTATTGTTGAACTTTAGATATGTTTCTTGATTTATTACTGCTATGTTACTGTGCTCTTTAGATTCCTTTCAAAAGCCAAGATGCCGCTGAGCAGTGGGAGGATTCAGAAGAACCCAAGGATTTCTTCAAGGACGTCATGATGGAGAATCAGCCGCCCCTCACATCACCGGGTAAGAGGAGACTTTATTGTAAAGGAAAGAGCAGTACGGAGGGTCCACCTGGAATTCCTATGACCCCTGAAACGTGTTGGCTGTCTTTTACCACAACATCAATATATGAATTTGGACTCTTATCTTTTGGTCTGGGGCTCCTTCCAAATATGCATGTCTTCCCCATTGTATTCAGTCAGTGTGTGTTTGACCTACAGGAGGCTCCAGTACCAGAAGTCCACCAGAGAAATGTCCCAGCCCTGTTTATTTCCAGGATTCCACACAGGAAGATTACAACATGCCCCAACAATACCAGGTACACAGCGTCAAGCATCTACAACTCATAAAGGGTTTTGGAGCAGTTCTTGGAAAGAATTTGGGATATATGTGTTCTTATTTTAGGGGGAAGACCTGATTATTATGAAAGTTGAGGAGAAGGATGAAGAAGAGGAGACATATATGAGGCCTGATCAACAGTCTACAGAGGAGGAAGAAATCATGGTTACCATTAAAGAAGAGGAATTTCCACTAGACATTAACACAGGTAAACAATGAATACTAAATGTAGAGAGGGATTGTCACACTGTTATTGTACTTTAATACTTTTACAAATGGACAATAAGTAGAGTTTCAAATTGTCAACTAAGGAGGAGATTAATGGGAATCTATTACTCAATATAACATCATGTACCCAACAAAGGAGGAGGAGATACTGTACACCATATGAAAGGTCCATCTCCATTCCTCAATATAACGTCATGTTCCCAACAAATGAGGAGGAGATACTGTACACCATATGAAAGGTCCATCTCCATTCCTCAATATAACGTCATGTTCCCTACAAATAAGGAGATACTGTACACCATATGAAAGGTCCATCTCCATTCCTCAATATAACGTCATGTTCCCAACAAATGAGGAGGAGATACTGTACACCATATGAAAGGTCCATCTCCATTCCTCAATATAACGTCATGTTCCCAACAAATGAGGAGGAGATACTGTACACCATATGAAAGGTCCATCTCCATTCCTCAATATAACGTCATGTTCCCAACAAATGAGGAGGAGATACTGTACAACATATGAAATGTCCATCTCCATTCCTCAATATAACGTCATGTTCCCAACAAATGAGGAGGAGATACTGTACACCATATGAAAGGTCCATCTCCATTCCTCAATATAACGTCATGTTCCCAACAAATGAGGAGGAGATACTGTACAACATATGAAATGTCCATCTCCATTCCTCAATATAACGTCATGTTCCCAACAAATGAGGAGGAGATACTGTACACCATATGAAAGGTCCATCTCCATTCCTCAATATAATGTCATGTTCCCAACAAATGAGGTGGAGATACTTTACACCATATGAAAGGTCCATCTCCATTCCTCAATATAATGTCATGTTCCCAACAAATGAGGAGGAGATACTGTACACCATATGAAAGGTCCATCTCCATTCCTCAATATAATGTCATGTTCCCAACAAATGAGGAGGAGATACTGTACACCATATGAAAGGTCCATCTCCATTCCTCAATATAATGTCATGTTTCTAACAAATGTTGATGTCATGACTGTACATAACTCCCCGCTGACTAACAGACTTTCATGAATGTGTTCTGCAGCAGGTGGATATAATGTCCAGGATACATTGAAGAGACAACATTCTTCATCGGATTGTAATGCAGAAGATGATGGCACAGAAGACTTTTCCCCGGGAGTAAACCTGTACTGTGCAGATGGGTCACCAGGTCCCTCCCATCTCGAAGAGTCCTTCGAAGATCCACACGCTGTTAACAAAATCATCTATCCGAGACTTCACAGCGTAGATAGATCCTCAAATCTTCAGAGTTCCTCTTCTGGTAAACTAGAGAGTGTTACTAGCCTGGATGATAAAATATCCGCAGGTTCTGAGATCGATACAGGTTTACCATCAGAAATATCTATAGGGGAAGAAGAAAGTGCGGAGAATTGCGAGGGTCCATTTACGTGTCCAGATTGCGGAGAGTGTTTCGCGTGGAATAGGGACTTTCTCAAGCACCAGAAAACCCACACGGGTGAGCGCATTTTCCCCTGCACAGAGTGCGATCAGAGTTTCACTCGCAAAGAACACCTCCTGAGGCACCGGAGACTTCACACAGGCGGGAGTCTCTTCTCATGTGCCGTGTGCGGGAAATGCTTCACCCGGAACGAGCACCTCCTTAGACACCAAAGATGCCACACGGGCGAGCGCCCTTTTTCCTGCCCGGAGTGCGGGAAATGCTTCACTCAGAAAGGAAGCCTTGTTATACACATGACGAGCCACTCAGACGAGCGGCCTTTCTCCTGTCCGGAGTGCGGGAAATGTTTTACACGCAAAAGGATCCTCATCGTTCACCAGAAGAGTCACACGGGCGAGCGGCCTTACGCCTGCCCAGACTGCGGGAAGTGTTTCACTTGGAAAAAAAATTTTCACAGGCACCAGAGGAGTCACACGGGCGAGCGCCCCTTTTCCTGCTCAGAGTGCGGGAAATGTTACACTCAGAAAGGAGACCTTCTTAGACACCAGAGAGGTCACACGGGCGAGCGTCCTTTTTCGTGCTCGGAGTGCGGGAAAAGTTTCATGCGGAAAGCAGACCTTCTTACTCACCAGAGAAAGCATACCGGTGAGCGTCCCTTTTCGTGTTCGGAGTGCGGGAAGTGTTTCGTCGAGAGAGGGCACCTTCTTACGCACCAGAGGATTCACACCGGCGAGCGCCCTTTTTCGTGTTCGGAGTGCGGGAAGTCTTTCACGCAGCAAGGAAACCTGCTTACGCACCAGAAGATTCACATGGGAGAGCGCCCTTATTCGTGTTCAGAGTGCGGGAAATGTTTCACTCTAAAATCGCATCTGATGGCACATCAGAAAACCCATACGACGACTTCATAGACTGTTCCATCCGTCGAACGGTTATGTCGTTTTAATAGCTGAGGGGCTTGCACATACACGATATTGTCAAAAGTATTGGGACGCCTGCCTTTACACAGACATGAACTTTAATGGCATCCCAGTCTTAGTCCGTAGGGTTCAATATTGAGTTGGCTCCGCCCTTTGCAGCTATAACAGCTTCAACTCTTCTGGGAAGGTTGTCCACAAGGTTTAGGAGTGTGTCTATGGGAATAGCAACACAGAAGTTCTCCAAAAAGATCACTTATTCGGCGCTTAGGAAAATGAAGTAATAACATGAAAAAGCAGCTGCTATAATAACAAAAAAAAAAACATTTCTAAAAAAAGGAAGTAATCAAAACTACAGAAATCAAAAAGTAATCTTTGGAACTTCAGCAGCGCTAAAAGTTTTACATAAAAAACTTGATAATCTAGAAATCCAGCTGGAAACAGAATTCAAACACAGTCTTTTGCATATAACAGTTCCTAAAAAGGTTCATCGGCTGTCTTTTCGATCAATCTAGTGCTTAAGGAATTGCACTCACCAGGAAGAAGATCAATCAAAGCCTTATAGTATAAATGAAGTGGCTACGAGGAACGTCCGTCCAATCCACAGTGAACGATCAGCAGATCTGGAGACCAACACTCACATCCTCCGATTCACCGGGATCCAATCAGCTGGGAGCCATTCATAATACTCGGGCAAATAAGGAGAGAGGAAGCCTCATAGTGTAAAACTGTACTCACAAACAAAATGGTAAAAACAAGCATCAAATAAATGGTAACCCGGTGCATTCAGTTCTGTCAATCTCGGCACCTATCGGAGAGCTGTGATCATCCGTGGTGGTTCCTGCGGAGAAAACGGAGCCAATGGCCTGTATGGCAAGTCGTGTGGAACACCTAGACGCGTTTCGTAGATACGCCTTTATCAATAGGCGCCTATCAAGTTTTTTATGTAAAACTTTTAGCGCTGCTGAAGTTCCAAAGATTACTTTTTGATTTCTGTAGTTTTGATTACTTCCTTTTTTAGAATTGTCTATGGGAATGTTTGACCATTCTTCCAGAAGAGTATTTGTGAGGTTAGGCACCGATGTTAGATAAGAAGGCCTGGCTCGCAGTCTCTGCTCTAATTCATCCCAAAGTTGTTCTATCGGGTTGTGCAGGCCAGTCAAGTTCCTCCACCCCAAACTCGCTCATCCATGTCTTTATGGACCTTGCTTTGTGCACTGTCCAAATCATTGGGGATGTTTTTCAGGGGTTGGGTTTGGCTCCTTAGTTCCAGTGAATGGAACTCTTAAGGCGTCAGAATACCAAGACATTTTGGACAATTTCATGCTCCCAACTTTGTGGGAATAGTTTGGGGATGGCCCCTTCCTGTTCCAACATGACTGCTCACCAGTGCACAAAGCAAGGTCCATAAAGTCATGGATGAGTGAGTTTGGGGTGGAGGAACTTGACTGGCCTGCACAGAGTCCTGACCTTAACCTGATAGAACACGTTTGGGAGGAATTAGAGCACAGACTGTGAGCCAGGCCTTCTCATCCAACATCAGTTCCTGACCTCACAAATGCGCTTCTAGAAGAATGGTCAAACGTTCCCATAGACACACTCCTAAACCTTGTGGACGGCCTTCCCAGAAGAGTAGAAGCTGTTATATGAACCCCACGGACTAAGACTGGGATGTCATTAAAGTTCATGTGCGTGTAAAGGCAGGTGTCCCAATACTTTTGGTAATATAGTGTACGAATAATTACATGTTATAAGTCCCCATATCACCCTTTTTAATGCTTCTTAGGATTTTGCTAGTCTTTGCAGCAGCTGCCTGGCATTGTGTACTATTATCAAGCTTTCTGTCTAAAAATATACCCCAAACCCTTTTTTTCTATTTTCGCTTTCTCCATTTAGCCTCTAATAATGGCATATGTTACGGAAGTCCTGTGTACATGATTTTCAAGTTACCTACATCGTTTACCATTTATATTACCCATAGTTCAAATTTTGAAAGGACTTTTGTAGCGAGATGATATCTGCATTATGATGTATATAACCCTACATATGGTCAACGTCTTCTGTGACTATGGACACCATCCTGTCAAGGAAATCAAGCGAGACCCGAAGAAAGATATTCAACGGATTATGTAGTGCAAGGCACCAAACTGTCCAAAGAGCCAGTTCAATGTCCTTCAGACTTTATGGGAGGGGGCCGGACTGTGGCCATTGGAAGTAGAAACTGTCCCGGCATCAGTGTAGAGCAAGGCTCCAAACTTTCCAAAGAGCTAGTTCAATGTCCTTCAGACTTTATGGGAGGGGGCCGGACTGTGGCCATTGGAAGTAGAAACTGTCCCGGCATCAGTGTAGAGCAAGGCTCCAAACTTTCCAAAGAGCCAGTTAAATGTCCTTCAGACTTTATGGGACAGGGGCCGGACTGTGGCCATTGGAAGTAGAAACTGTCCCGGCATCAGTGTAGAGCAAGGCTCCAAACTTTCCAAAGAGCCAGTTAAATGTCCTTCAGACTTTATGGGACAGGGGCCGGACTGTGGCCATTGGAAGTAGAAACTGTCCCGGCATCAGTGTAGAGCAAGGCTCCAAACTTTCCAAAGAGCTAGTTCAATGTCCTTCAGACTTTATGGGACGGGGGCCGGACTGTGGCCATTGGAAGTAGAAACTGTCCCGGCATCAGTGTAGAGCAAGGCTCCAAACTTTCCAAAGAGCCAGTTAAATGTCCTTCAGACTTTATGGGACGGGGGCCGGACTGTGGCCATTGGAAGTAGAAACTGTCCCGGCATCAGTGTAGAGCAAGGCTCCAAACTTTCCAAAGAGCTAGTTCAATGTCCTTCAGACTTTATGGGAGGGGGCCGGACTGTGGCCATTGGAAGTAGAAACTGTCCCGGCATCAGTGTAGAGCAAGGCTCCAAACTTTCCAAAGAGCCAGTTAAATGTCCTTCAGACTTTATGGGAGGGGGCCGGACTGTGGCCATTGGAAGTAGAAACTGTCCCGGCATCAGTGTAGAGCAAGGCTCCAAACTTTCCAAAGAGCCAGTTAAATGTCCTTCAGACTTTATGGGAGGGGGCCGGACTGTGGCCATTGGAAGTAGAAACTGTCCCGGCATCAGTGTAGAGCAAGGCTCCAAACTTTCCAAAGAGCCAGTTAAATGTCCTTCAGACTTTATGGGACGGGGGCCGGACTGTGGCCATTGGAAGTAGGAACTGTCCCGGCATCAGCGGGAGTAAACAATGCCCCCTTTTTTGGTGCCGGTAAGAGGAATTGTGGCCCATCGTTGGTGTCATTGGGTGAAACGGATCGTGCCCCCATCGTTGATGTCACTGGGAAGGATTGTGCCTCATCACTGGTGTCCTTGGGAGGAACTGTGCCCCTTCATTGATGTCAGTGGGGGGGGGGGGGGGATTATGCCCAATGGTTGGTGTCAGAGGATGAAATCTTGCCTCGTCTCGTGAGCCAGATAAAAGCAAACAAAGGCCCGCTGTTTGGAGGCCACTGACGTAGAGGTTTTGTATATATTTTCTTTATTATGATTAGGTCTAAACGATTTCTGTTAGGTTAGAAAATCAGAAATATCACATATTACCATTTTTTGTATTCTTCCATCCTGATGTCTAATGCTGTAATAATTAGTTCTCATGGATGGATTACATTTTGACAAGGTAATACATTTATCTTTTTATATGCTGTTTTCTTTTTTTATTATTATTATAGTAGAGTAGAAAGTTAAATAAAACACGAAGTGGGCACACCGGAAGTAGAAAAATGGAGAAAGTTTTCACAATGTACTTTGATATATTTGATGATGTACATGATGATGTATTGTATAATGAGCATAAATGGAAGTTATCGCACTGCTTTGGGAGTCGTTATTGTGTGATTGTGACCAGGCAAAATCATATTTTTATATATAAAATATGGGAGAATTTGAGTTACCTAAAATTAGTATAGGGTTTTGGGTAAGAAGATTATGTGGAGGAAGGAGGACGATGGAAAGGTAAGTAGGGAAGGGAGGATGGGTGCGATGGCTGCAGTTCCTGAAAGCAAACGAATATCGTTTTATAATATGTATAATTAAATGTGCCATCATTATGAGGATCTGCTTTCCATAAAAGCCATGGGGGTAACAAGTGTTTTTGAAGAGAATGTGGCCACTTCTCATCATTCCACTCTACTTCTCATTGTCCTCTTTACTTCTCATCTCACTCTACGTCTCATTGTTCTCTTTATTTATCATCTCACTTTACTTCTCATCGTCCTCTTTACTTATTGTAACGGAACATCCCATACTCCGCTTGAGTGCTTCCATCATATACCGCCTCCTCCAATCTGAATATAGATATTAGATATTATAGACGCATAGTACAACCAAGAACTAGGCAGGACTTGTTTGGCTGCAAAGCTGGAACTGTTTATTTGAACAAGAATACAGGCTATGAGTCCCAAGCTGGCAGAGACCATCATGGCCTTTTTAATTATGTCCTTTTTCATTACATAACAGAACATCTTCCTAAATGCTTGCAGCTCCCTCAAATGCCAGGGCCTGTAGTCGGTAGGCAACAGGCTAGCATTTATTCCCCTCCAAAAGCCTCTGGCCCGGGTGAGTCTATCAAACCTATCATCTCTCTTTAATTCTCAACGTCCTCTTTACTTCTCATCTCACTCTACGTCTCATTGTCCTCTTTACTTTTCATCTCATTCTACTTCTCATCGTCCTTTTTACTTCTCATCTCACTCTACATCTCATCGTCCTCTTTACTTCTCATCGTCCTCTTTACTTCTCATCTTACTCTACGTCTAATTGTTCTCTTTACTTTTCATCTCACTCTACTTACCATCGTCCTTTTTACTTCTCATTTCACTTTACTTCTCATCGTCCTCTTTACTTTTCATCTCACTCTACGTCTCATCGTCCTCTTTACGTCCTTTTTTTTTTTTATAGTGATATCCATAATATTTTTTGTCATTTTGTGTGTCAAGTTACCACAACACCATTATTATCTTGTATTTTTTAACCTCAAAGAGGTTGGTTGGTGTTGGTGTCCTCTGTTAATTTGAAATTGTATTTTTGAAATCTACCTGCCTACTCGCAAACAAACTGTCCTTTTTGAAGTAAAACACATAGCCAAGTATTTGTCAAAACAAAAATTATAAATTTATTAGAGGTCATAACAAAATAAAGAGGAAGGCAACGCTGGAGAAACAGTTGAAATTGGTGAAGCCTTTGTACCCCAGGGCAGACATCAATTATTTTACAGGCAAAATTGGTAGCCTGAGGAGTCCATTTAATAGGGAGCACAATCCGGTCCAGGACTCCAAGAGATCGGGAGCAGCAGCAGATGACAGATATGTCCCGAGGCTGTGGTCTTACAACAGCCTGCCAGACCACACCAAACCCAGGCCATCACTCTCATGACTTCCTTACACGCTTCCTTCCAGGCTGTGGCTGTGTTGTTGGAGGTGTTGCTGGAGGTGGTGGAGGAGTTATATGGTCCAACTCACAGTTGGCCCTCTTCCATTCCTTGCATCTTACTAGTCGTCATACAGCAAAAGGCCTTGTGGACACTAGGAGTGTTTGTGAGGACCGCAGTAGCCTGCCGAATCAAAGCAGTCGCTGACTGCAGGTTCCTCACCTGGTCCTTTTTATTGGAAGGCGGAAGGGAAGGAACCTGGGATTCGGTCAGGCTACTGGGCACGGCCATCTCCTGGCTGCCACTTTCCACTGCCACCTCCTGGCTGCCACTTTCCACAGCCTCCTCCTGGCTGAGACTTTCCTGTGTTTGAAAATGGGACATAGTTTTAGTTTTTTTGGTCATCAATCACACACAATTTTGAGGTCATGACTGTTGCAAATAGAAAAGACTATCATTCTGACCCCAGCATTTTTCATTCTTGTCCCAAACATTTTTGGCCACTACTGCCTATTGATATTGTAAAACACTTTGTTAAATCAGAAATTAGTGATCAATAATAGCATCTAGTTAACATCATTAATTTTTTGACAAGAAATATGTTGAACAATGCTATAACTGGCTCAAGCTGGGCTCCTCCACATCTTCCTGGGTGGAACGGTTGGCTGGTCAGAACGAACTAACAGAACGCACTGAAAATCAGAAAGGCCTAAGAAGAGCGAGCTGAAAATCAGAAACGAGCGGACAAGAACGCACTGAAAAACAGATATAAACTATTAAATAGAACGCACTGAAAGACAGGAACGAACTGACAACACGCACTAAAGAACAGATAAGAACCCACAAGCACAAACTGACAAGCAGTAATGAACTGAAAAGCACAAGGCTGAAAAGCGCGAATTGTCTCTCGCCAAACTTCTACTAACACGAGATTAGCAGAAGGAGCCCAAAGGGTGGCGCACTGGCTATTGAACTTCCTTTTTATAGTGCCGTCGTACGTGTTGTACGTCACCGCGTTCTTGACGTTCGGAATTTCCGACAACATTTGTGTGACCGTGTGTATGCAAGACAAGTTTGAGCCAACATCCTTCGGAAAAAAATCCATGGTTTTTGTTGGCGGAAAGTCCGATCGTGTGTACGCGGCATAAGTATCCCAACATAAATAGAGGAGCCCCGACTTAGTAATGCAAACTTATGGGATATAGAAAGTAAAAATACCAGGGTCAAAAGAGAACCCCGGTGGCCAGTATAACCCAAAAAGGGGATAGAGTCTAAAACACATCATCAAATATATTACAGCAATAAAAAGAAAACCGCAGGAGTAAATTTCCAAACTGAATGGTGTGACATATAAAGAGAAACAGTAGAAGGGGAAGAACTGGGAAAAAGGAACAAGAAAGGGAGAGGGGGGGCACAGATAGCAGAAAACGAAAAAGGGGTGCAGGCCCAAAGAATAAGAAGAATGGAAGTAACAAGAAAGGCTGTGTAGCGAAACTAAGAACCAGAGGAGCGAGTTCTCTCACCCAGAGCCTCATGACAAGTCCCCTGGTGAATCAGCTACCAATGCAATACTCCCAACGCACACGTTCCTGCACAAACGGCTGTATCTTAGATTGGGTGCTGAAATGACCAATGGCTGGAGCCGACTGCAATCATAAGAATTTGCTATTATGTGATTAAAGTTTTGGACCCAATTTTGGAGATCCTGGTGTGCTGGTGACACTTCCTTCTCATGGTGAATCAGCCAGGCTGCGAGACCTACTGCATGTAAGCATCTGTGACAAAAAAAATATTGCCATGGCCTCCAAGTGTCACGAAAAGACTCCTCTCGGTTATATAGGGTAGCCGTAAGGTCTTCCATGTCCCTGAGTTCATTGATCCTAGAAAACCAAAGAGACATCGAAGGTGGGTGCACAGACCTTCAGCATAAGGGAATGCACGCCTTGGCTGCATTTAGTATAGCTGAATGGAAAGTGAGGTCTTGTATTTTTTTAATGGGCCGCTGTGTGAGGCAAGCATGCCGCAGGATTGTCTTCTACATCCACGTTAGTCAGGTGTTTGATAGTACTATCTACCTTTTGCCAGAAAGGTCTAAGTTTCGGGCACTCCCAAAAGATGTGAAACATTGAGCCTTGGCCAACATTGCATCGCCAGCATGTGTCAGGTACCTGCGGGAAGATACGGTGCAGGGTCGTGGGCACCCTATACCACCTTGCCAGAATCTTGTAACTGGTTTCTTGGACCTTACTGGCTATGGAAGATTTCTGGGCAAAGTAAAGAATTTTCTCCTTTTGAGGGTCGGTAAACTGCATAGCAAGATCGGATTCCCACCGCGAAATAAAAGAGGGTTAAAATCTGTCGCCAGTCGAATCAGGGCAGCGTAGATGGTAGAGAGGCTGTGGCAAATCAGTTCCCTCTTATGGCACATACTCTCCAGGTCCGTAAGCTCACGAGAGCTCCCATACCTTCCAAGTCCCCCAGTAAGCCCAGGCACCTCACAGTATGCCTTGGGTCCTCTATAGGGAAAGTTGCGAAGGTCATTCAGGGAGCCCAAGACATTCGCCTCGAGACAGATTGCAACATTGAATCTAGAGCCCTGAAACCACCAGTGGACTGTCACCAACATAGCCGCCCAAAAATATGTCTGAAAATTGGGGAGGGCAAGTCCACCCAAATCCGCAGGCAACCACAACGTAGAGCGTGCCAATCTAGGGTTCCCCCCGACCAAATAAAGGATCCCACTATACGGTTGATATCCTTAAAAAACGAAACGGGGACCCAGACTGGGCAGTTCCTGAACAAGTAGTTGAATTTGGGCAGTATTATCATCTTAAGTAGGCTAATGTGACCCAAGAGATTTAGAGGCAGGTTATCCCAGGCAGCACATTTTGTACGTAGGGTGTTTAGAACAGGGGCCAGGTTTTTTTCAATGAAATCAGACGGATTTCGTGTGATTACAACTCCCAGATATTTAAACTCCCTAACCCATTGTAATGGGGAGGAGAGGGGTCCAGAGTTAGCTCCGTCATCTATAGGGAATAAGACAGACTTGGTCCAATTTATTTTGATCCCCGAAAGTCCCCCAAAATAATCAAAAATTAGTAGGGCAGCCTGAAGAGAGGGCCCAGCATCATTTAAATACAGTAGCGCGTCGTCGGCATAGAGGGAAAGGCGCTCTTCCAACATACCCACCCGCAAGCCCAGGACGTCCGGTGCACTCCTAATGGCAATTGCCAGGGGCTCCAGCGCCAGGGCAAACAGGCTGGGGGAGAGCGGGCAACCCTGCCTCGTACCGCGAAACAGGTCGAAGGGGTCTGAGACCCAGTTGTTAGTGCGAACCCGAGCTTGGGATGAACGGTACAGCAATCGTACTCCGTGAATAAATTTGGGACCAAATCCGATTCTACGTAAAGCCTCCCATAAAAATTTCCATTCCACGGAGTCGAAAGCCTTCTCCGCGTCTAAAGAGGCAATAACTCTGGACCCCGTGTTGTCGTGTGATATAGCTAAATTAAGGAATAGACGTCTAATATTTATATCTGTGCCCTTGCCTGGCATAAATCCCGTCTGATCTATGCCCACCAGGTCTTCTATTACATGAGATAATCGGGTGGCCAAGACCTTAAAGTAAAGAGATGGGCCTGTACGATGCACAGTCAAGGGGGTCCTTACCGGGCTTAGGAACCAGTACAATAATTGCCTCGTTCATTGAGTCAGGTAGGGCCTGCAGTGTTGCAAATTTAGAGAGTAGTGAAGTCAACTTAGGAGCTAGGAGTTCAGAAAAATTGGAGTAGAATTCGGATGGTAACCCGTCTGCACCTGGGGCCTTCCCCCCCTTAAGGTGTCCCATGGCGACCTGTATCTCCTCAAGGGTAATATCAGCCTCCAGGCCCTCCCTCGCTTCCTCAGACAAAACAGGAATAGACAGGGAATCAAAAAAAGAAAGCATGGAGGAGTCTGATGCGGCGTCTCTAGAGGAGTAAACCTCTCAAAAGTATTCCCGAAAACGGTCATTGATATTACCAGGGGTAGTAAGGACCTGGCCAGTAGTGTCTCTAATGGAGCCTATGGGGGTTGAAGGTATGTTCCCTTTTGCCAGCCATGCAAGGAGCCTCCCATTCTTCCCACCATGTTCAAATACCCGTTGAGCGGAATACAGCAGGGCCTTGTTCGTCTGGGTCATCCTAGTGGTGGATAGGTCTTGTAGAGCCCTCTTCCACGCCCTATATCGGTCCTCCCCAGGAGCGGAAACATATTCAGCTTCTAGTCTGCCCGCCTGTGCCTCCAGTTCCTCTATGGAGCGGGGTTGAGTCACGCTTAAGTCGAGCGATACTATACCCATATTCCCCTCGCACCCAAGCTTTAAATGTATCCCATACAACAGTAGGGGCAGCCGACTCGGCATTATCCGTCCAGAAATTGCAGATGGAAGTTGTTAGGGGGTTCCAACAACCTCTCATCATTAGCCCAGAATCTGGATAGGCGCCACAGGCGAGTCCCTGGTGGAACAGACAGCGTCAGTGTCAGGCACAATGGTGCGTGGTCTGAAATTCCCCTGGGAAGCACAGATAGGTCATGTAGGGCCTGAGGCATAGACAAGATCTATTCTAGACAGCGTTTTGTGTGAGGCTGAATGGCAAGTGAAAACTTTCAATGTCGGGTACAGGTGCCTCCAGACGTCAGTGAGGGCAAAAGTTTCCGCCCACTGCCTGAGGTCCGGAGTGCCGAGGATTGCAACCGATCAAGTTCCACCAGTGGAACCATGTTAAAGTCCCCCAAGAGATATATCAAAGCGGTATCAAATTGCAGCACTATTTGGATAATTTCATGAAGAACCATGCCAGATGCTGGCGGGGGAACATAAAGTCCAACTAGTACCACTTTTTTATCATATATATCAGCATGTATAACAACAAATCTCCCTTCTTTGTCGGTTCTAACCTCAATAAGCCTAAACGGTAGTGTCTTGTGGACCAGGACGCTGACCCCCCGGGCATAATTGGAAAAGGTGGAGTGATAATTGAGGCCCACCCAGGCCTTCCTAAGGCATATCGTTTTGTTTTGCTGCAGATGTGTCTCCTGGAGGATACAGATCTGCGGGTTGTGGGAGCGAAGGAAGCGAAATACCAGGGAGCGCTTAACAGCGGTATTGAGCCCCCGGACATTCCATGAAATTACCTTTAACTCAGCCATTAGAAGTGAGGTATAGGGGGATTGCAGTTAAATACCATGCCAAGCAGGTAGCGTCCCAGTCCAGCCACAACCACAGTATTCTGTACAGCACTATGCCGAGGGGTCTGCTCACAAATGTGTCAACTCTAAAGCACCTGAAACAACAGAAAAAGGTTAACAAAAACAATCCCAACATTGCACCCCCCCACCCCAACCTAGGAATGCATTGTTCCCCAACCATCAAAAGGAAAAAAAAAAAAGTTTAAAACCCCAAGTTCAGGGAGCGTGCACCAGTGGGTGTAGACACTTAGTGGAGGTAGTTGTCCACCTAAGGTGACGAGTGACTCCGCAGCCAGTAGGAGTTAGGAGAGAGAAAAAAACAAGATTTTCAATCAAAAAGATTTGCTTTCGGACTGTCTCATGTCCGGGCTTAACGTGGGTAAGCAGAGGCTTAAATAAAACCAGCAACAAAAGAAAGGAGAAAATAAAGTAAATGTTTTCTATCTGGTAGAAATGAGGAAGTTCATCCTTTGTCTCAGGATAAGCAGGATACATCAGCATACAGGCACACATTCTGGCAAAGTGCTATCTTCATCAAGTATAAGAGGCAGTTGCTTGTCTTCAGGTGGAAGAAGAATTGAAAAATTGGTCCTGTAATACGTACTAGAGTCCGCCAGTGACCATCTTTCAGAAATTAGATACATCACTGAAAAATGTGCTTCTATAAAAGCCTATAGAATATTGCTGCAGTGAGTCAGTGTGGCATGAAATATCCTTCCATCTCTTAAATTCCATCCTCTCAGGAACCTTTTGCAGCAGGCAAAGGTTTATCCCACGGTAGATTCAAGAAGTGGCAGGCTTGGAAGTAGACTTCACCTGGCATAGCCAGGGGCACATTCCTTTTATTGTAATCCAACAGGGATTTACAGAGGGCACAACAGGTGCAAAGTTATTCATTTGTCAAGATTAATCAGCCAGCGGTCAATACTCAGAGCAGGTCTGTATTAGATCATTCTGCAGCGTTCAGCGGTTGGGGGGCAGTGATTCCAGCCATGCGTTAGCATCCCTGGGGGATGTAAAGAATCTGACAGCTTCCCCGTCCTGAACCCTTAACCGTGCTGGGAATAGGACACTGTATCGAATGCCCTTAAGACGCATGGCTGCCTTCACCCGGTCAAACGATCGTCTGAGCTTTTGAGTCTCAACAGAGTAGTCAGGGAAGATAAGTAGCTTGTTATTTTGATGATGCAGCTCTCCCTAAGCACTTCATCCCTGTCACGGAAGTTCAGGAACTTTAGGATAAAAGTGCGCGGCGGCGCTCCAGGGGGACCCGGCTTAGGGGGGATCCGGTGAGCCCGCTCCACCGCATAGAATGGTGAAAATTGAGCCCCAGGAAGGAGGGAACGTAGTAGGCCCTCAATAAATTCTGTAGGGCGTTTCCCCTCAGCTCCCTCCCCCAAACCTACAATGCGAAGGTTGTTTCTCCTATTACGGTTTTCCGCATCTTCGGATTTGTATTCAAGTGCTCTAATTTTGGTTTCCAGGGACCGGAGATCAGCACCATGAGACTCTACAGTGTCCTCCATGTGCCCCAGACGCTGTTCAGCAGAAGTCAGTCTGCCACGTATTTTGTCCATGTCCAGCCTTATTAGACCAACATCCAATTGTACAGCATCTACCTTGGATGTAAGGGTGGTAAGGGAGGCTTGGCAGTTTCCTATAGCAGCCAGTACATCAGCTAGGCCTGACTGTGCAGTGGAGGGCTGCTCAGGCTGCTCTGTCTGGGACGCTATGTTACTAAGAGCGCGCCTCCCGGGCCCCCACGCGGCCTGCACAGGCCTTCTCTGTCTCCACCGGCTCGGGGGGGAATTTAAGCTTCTTACCCCTTCCACTTGTAGGCCGGGATGACCGGCGGTGCATGTGGATGAGTTTCGCCGGCTCAGGGATCTGCTGATGCTGCTTTAAAGGCTGAGATGGTCCCGGATTGCAGCGGAGCTCTCAGACATGCGTCCGCTCACAGCGCCATCTTGGCCACGCCCCCCCTCATCGTCCCACTCTACTTCTCATCGTCCCACTCTACTTCTCATCGTCCTACTCTACTTCTCATCGCCCCACTCTACTTCTCATCGTCCCACTCTACTTCTCATCGCCCCACTCTACTTCTCATCGCCCCACTCTACTTCTCATCGTCCCACTCTACTTCTCATCGTCCCACTCTACTTCTCATCGCCCCACTCTACTTCTCATCGTCCCACTCTACTTCTCATCGCCCCACTCTACTTCTCATCGTCCCACTCTACTTCTCATCGTCCCACTCTACTTCTCATCGTCCCATTCTCATCGTCCCACTCTACTTCTCATCGTCCCACTCTACTTCTCATCGTCCCACTCTACTTCTCATCATCCCACTCTACTTCTCATCGTCCCACTCTACTTCTCATCGTCCCACTCTACTTCTCATCGCCCCACTCTACTTCTCATCATCCCACTCTACTTCTCATCGCCCCACTCTACTTCTCATCGTCCCACTCTACTTCTCATCGCCCCACTCTACTTCTCATCGTCCCACTCTACTTCTCATCGCCCCACTCTACTTCTCATCGTCCCACTCTACTTCTCATCGTCCCATTCTCATCGTCCCACTCTACTTCTCATCGTCCCACTCTACTTCTCATCGTCCCACTCTACTTCTCATCGTCCCACTCTACTTCTCATCGCCCCACTCTACTTCTCATCGTCCCACTCTACTTCTCATCGCCCCACTCTACTTCTCATCGTCCCACTCTACTTCTCATCATCCCATTCTCATCGTCCCACTCTACTTCTCATCGTCCCACTCTACTTCTCATCGCCCCACTCTACTTCTCATCGCCCCACTCTACTTCTCATCGCCCCACTCTACTTCTCATAGTCCCACTCTACTTCTCATAGTCCCACTCTACTTCTCATCGCCCCACTCTACTTCTCATCGACCCACTCTACTTCTCATCGACCCACTCTACTTCTCATCGCCCCACTCTACTTCTCATCGCCCCACTCTACTTCTCATCGTCCCACTCTACTTCTCATCGCCCCACTCTACTTCTCATCGCCCCACTCTACTTCTCATCGTCCCACTCTACTTCTCATCGTCCCACTCTACTTCTCATCGTCCCATTCTCATCGTCCCACTCTACTTCTCATCGTCCCACTCTACTTCTCATCGTCCCACTCTACTTCTCATCGTCCCACTCTACTTCTCATCGCCCCACTCTACTTCTCATCGCCCCACTCTACTTCTCATCGGCCCACTCTACTTCTCATCGCCCCACTCTACTTCTCATCGTCCCACTCTACTTCTCATCGCCCCACTCTACTTCTCATGGCCCCACTCTACTTCTCATCGTCCCACTCTACTTCTCATCGTCCCATTCTCATCGTCCCACTCTACTTCTCATCGTCCCACTCTACTTCTCATCGCCCCACTCTACTTCTCATCGTCCCACTCTACTTCTCATCGTCCCATTCTCATCGTCCCATTCTCATCGTCCCACTCTACTTCTCATCGTCCCACTCTACTTCTCATCGCCCCACTCTACTTCTCATCGTCCCACTCTACTTCTCATCGCCCCACTCTACTTCTCATCGTCCCACTCTACTTCTCATCGCCCCACTCTACTTCTCATCGCCCCACTCTACTTCTCATCGTCCCACTCTACTTCTCATCGTCCCACTCTACTTCTCATCGCCCCACTCTACTTCTCATCGCCCCACTCTACTTCTCATCGTCCCACTCTACTTCTCATCATCCCACTCTACTTCTCATCGCCCCACTCTACTTCTCATCGCCCCACTCTACTTCTCATTGTCCCACTCTACTTCTCATCACCCCACTCTACTTCTCATCGTCCCACTCTACTTCTCATTGTCCCACTCTACTTCTCACCGTCTCATTCTACTTCTGATCGTTCCACCCCACTTCTCATCATTTGTTCTACTTCTCAACCTTCTGCTCTGCTTCTCCTAGTCCACTCTGCATTTTATCGCCCCACTCTACTTCTCATCATTTGTTCAACTTCTCATTACCCTGCTCTGCTCCTTGTTGTCTGCTCCACTCCTCAATGTCCTGCTTGGACAGCCAGACTTCTGGCATCTGTTGCAATCCAAATAAATATAAAAGTAATGTTTGGTCTGTATCTGGTTAGGCACTGAATAAAGCAGCAAAACCAGCCTTTTCTATTTCCCTCTCCTTTGGATCTTTTCCACTTTTGTGTATAAAACATTTTCATTACTGTGATATACCTTTAGCTCTAGGAAATTGCATTCAAGGCCTCTGAACAGTCACCTCAGCTCCTGTGCAGTGCCATTCTCTTAATGGATCCTCAGCCTAAATTGGTTCAGAAAGGGCAATGGTTATCCTGCGGGTATTTTTTCTTTACTCATAACTTGAAATATTACACTGTCCACCTCAACCGCCTAGACTGGCTGGCCCAAAGCCTATTCCTTTTACTACAAATTACCCTTCTAGCTCAATACTCAGGACTGCATCAGCTGTGACCATCCAGGCTGATCGCTGGCCATAACACTACATACCAACCAGCTCAGCCCTCTGTAACACATGAGCAGAAGCTGGATGGAACCCAGTTATATCAAAACCTAGGGAAGCTTACAGGGAACACAATGACAGTCATGGGCCCCTAAACTGATTACAGCTTTACAGATTTACACAAAAGTACCTACCTACAATGCTACTGCCTGGGGTACATTCCCTACAACTGTTTATGTGCATCAATGTACTTATTTTTTATGTCTTTAAAAGATAAGTATACTTAGCTTTTTTGCCCCTTCCCCTGACCTAACCGATTCCATTCTCCCCCTCCAGTGCTGCAAGTCTTCACTGCCCTGGCCATTCTTGCGTATTACAGCCCCCTAGACTTTTTTGGGACCGTCTCAGATTTTCACCGGCTTTGGGACACAACACCATAGAACACGTGTCATTCCATGTGGTCCTTGTCCCCAGGGGGATGGGTGGAGGTGAGATATAGACAGTCTGTGAAAGAGCTGAACACTGCACACTGCATAGCACACCCCTAAACCCTACAGGGTTTAGCTCACTCATCAACACTGCACTCTGTACACAGCGCACCCCTGAACTCTGCCCCTCTGTACATAGGCAACCCTGATCTCTGCACTCAGGACGTAGCCTAATCCTGAATTCTGCATTCTGTACATAGCACACCCCTGAACTCTGTACACAACGAACCCCTGAGTTCTGCACACAGCGCACTCCTGAACTCTGCACTCTGTACATAGCGTATTCCTGAACTCTGCACTTTGTACACAGCGCACCCCTGAATGCTGCCCTCTGTACATAAGCACTCCTGAACGCTGCACTCTGTACATAGGCACCCCTGAACTCTGTACATAGGACACCCCTGAACACTCGGTACGTAGCCTAACTCTGCACTCTGTACACAGCTCATCTCTGAACTCTACACTCTGTACACAGGGCACCCCTGAACGCTGCACTCTGTACATAGGCAACCCTGAACTCTGCACTTGGTACATAGTCTAATCCTGAATTCTGAACTCTGCACACAGCACATCCCTGAACTCTGCACACAGCGCACCCCTGAACTCTGCACACAGTGCACCTCTGGACTCTATACATAGGCACCCCTGAATTCTGCACACAGCGCAACCCTGAACTCTGCACACAGCACACTCCTGAACTCTGCACACAGCGCACCCCTGAACTCTGCACACAGCGCACCCACTGAACTCTGCACACAGCGCATCCCCTGAACTCTGCACACAGCGCACCCCCTGAACTCTGCACTCTCTACACAGTGCACCCCTGAACTCTGTACACAACACACCCCTGAACTCTGTACACAATGGACCCCTGAACTTTGCACTCTGTACATAGCGCACCCCTGAACGCTGCACTTGGTACGTAGCCTAATCCTGAACTCTGCACTCGGTAGGTAGCATACCTAGAACTATATATAGTCTTACAAATACAAATGGCCCTTTGAGGACAACCATAATGCCGTAGCTGTACGGCAGTCCATGCATGGGAGATAGCGGGCAACCTGTGATCTCGGTGTACAGAGTAGGGTTGCCACCTGTTCGGGATTCACCCGGACAGTTCAGGTTTGGAATCATGTGTCCGGGTTTCAGACTGTCTGAGACCCGGACACATTATTCAGACCAGACTATGGCTTCCCAGCAGGGTTGCTGGCTGCAGTTGTCTAAGCTGAGAGTGTCTGTTACATTCTCTTTCACACTGCCCAAAGTGCACTAACAGCCCCCCCCACACACACACACACACAGACGGGAGAGGAGAGAGGGTTCAATCTGCACCTCTTTCTCCCGCCCCTACCCTTCTTTGTCTGACCACACTCCAATCCCTGGGGCTGTACCTCAGAAAAGGAAAGTGGGGATGGGAAGTTTGAAGCCCAGCAGCCTCAGTTACATCTGCTTGAGAGGTGCTGACTGCCAAGGGGTGAGTGAGCTCACCATCCATCCCTGTCTGTGACTGAAGTCTCCCCCCCCTTCTCTCTCCTGCCTCTGAGTGAGTATGTTAAGGCAAATCAGGGTTCTCAGAGCACCCCTTACATCAGAGTTTCCCTTTACACCAGAGGCCACAGTGTTCCCCCTTACACCAGAGTCCTATCCGTACACCAAAGCATCCCTTATGTTTGATTCCCCAGATTTCTCCCTTACATCAGAGTCTGCAGAGTCCTCCCTTACAGTGAAAGGGAACTCTGCGACTTCAGATGCAAAAGGGTAACTCTGCAATTTCTGATGTAAAGGGGGAACTCTGTGGACTCTGATGTAAAGGAGGACTCTTGTGATTAACTTCATATGATTAGAAATGTTATTTAATAGTAAAATCTATGTATAGTTTATCTATGCATACTATGAAAAAAAATTGCTGTGCGACTCTCAAGTGTTCGGGTTTGACTTGAAGAAAAGGTGGCAACCCTAGTATAGAGAGAGGATGGGGATCTGCCAGTGTAAACAAGGCGGATCCCCGTTCTGCCAGATGACATGTGAGAGATCTTCTGTTCCCAGTGATCGGGAACAGCGATCTCTGTCATGTCCCTGGCAGCCCATCCCCCTCCTACAGTTAGAACACACCCAGGGAACACACTTAACCCCTTGATTGCCCCCTAGTGTTAACCCCTTCCCTACCAGTGTCATTTATACATTGATCAGTGCATTTTCATAGCACTGGTCACTGGTCCCCAAAAAATGTCATTTGGGGTCAAATTTGTCTGCCACAATGTCGCAGTCCTACTAAAAATCACAGATCGCCGCCGTTACCAGTAAAAGCAATTTTAAAAAATCTATCCCGTAGATTCTAGACGTGATAACTTTTGCGCAAACCATTCAATATACGCCTATTGCGAATTTTTTTTACCAAAAATATGTAAAAGAATATATATCGGCCTAAACTGATGAATACATTTTTTTTTGGGGGGGGGGGGGGGGGGGAATATTTATTATAGCAGAAAGTAAAAAAAAAAATGATTTATTTTTTTTTTTCAAAATTGTTGTTTTTTTTTTTTGTTTATAGCACAAAAAAAATAAAAGCCGCAGAGGTGATCACATACCACCGAAAGAAAAGCTCTATTTGCGGGGAAAAAAAGGACGTTGATTTTGTTTGGGTACAACGTTGCAGGACCGCGCAAATTTAAAGTGACAGTGCCGTATCGCAGAAAAAATGGCCTGGTCATTAAGGGGGTAAATCCTTTCCGGGGCTGAAGTGGTTAACGTGAAAAAACATGAGATTTTACAACCCCTTTAAGCATCGTCGGGCAGTGCTTCCTCTTTTGCTAAACCTTTGTTACTTTCTGTACCATGGTCAACCTCCATCATCTTGTACAAATTAGGAGGGTTTTATTTTGCCATGGAGCCCGTTCTCTTGTGAAAAATGATGATGCATCTTCTAATGCTCCTGTCCTGTTGGGGATTCAGCGCTCACGTAGCACCCATGAGACGCACTCTGCTGGCTGATCTCCAGAAAAAAATGGACGACTTTCTATCTACGGGTCTCAAACTGACGGCCCTCCAGCTGTTGCGGAACTCCAAGTCCCATCATGCCTCTGCCTGTGGGGAGTCGTGCTTGTAACTGCGAGCCTTGCAATGCCTCATGGGACTTGTAGTTTTGCAACAGCTGGAGGGCCACCAGTTTGAGACCCTCGGCTGCATTGAGTGTACAAAGAGCTGCAGTACCTCCACCCGCCACAAGGTGGAGATCTCATGTATAAAAGGTGGAACGCACATAGAGGAAGTGGTGTGGAACAAAGACCTAAAGCTCGTGATGGAGCAGACAGGAAGTTCCGGGTGAGAGGTGAGTCGGGAGGAAGTAGAGAGGAGACATTGCTGAAACTGGCAGCAGAGGAGGTAATAAGATATTATTTTATATTTACACCCAGTAATCCTCCCGTCATGTCCGTCCTCTTCCTCCACAGTCACTGTGATGTCTTTTATCTCCAGCAGATGATGATACACACATATA
This sequence comes from Aquarana catesbeiana, assembly GCF_042186555.1. Taxonomy (NCBI): domain Eukaryota; kingdom Metazoa; phylum Chordata; class Amphibia; order Anura; family Ranidae; genus Aquarana; species Aquarana catesbeiana. Next base: position 304,323,110 of record NC_133331.1, on the reverse strand, counting down.
TAGTACAAAAAATATATAGATTTATTATATAATTCTTTATATAGCTCTGACATATACCGCAGTGCTGTACAGAGATCAGTGAGCCAGTCACATCAGTCTCTGTACCAGAGGAGCTTACACTCTAATGTCCCCTCCCCCCCACAGTCACATCAGTCTCTGTACCAGAAGAGCTTACACTCTAATGTCCCCTCCCCCACAGTCACATCAGTCTCTGTACCAGAGGAGCTTACACTCTAATGTCCCCTCCCCCACAGTCACATCAGTCTCTGTACTAGAGGAGCTTACACTCTAATGTCTCCCCACAGTCACATCAGTCTCTGTACCAGAGGAGCTTACACTCTAATGTCCCCTCCCCCCACAGTCACATCAGTCTCTGTACCAGAAGAGCTTACACTCTAATGTCCCCTCCCCCACAGTCACATCAGTCTCTGTACTAGAGGAGCTTACACTCTAATGTCTCCCCACAGTCACATCAGTCTCTGTACCAGAGGAGCTTACACTCTAATGTCCCCTCCCCCACAGTCACATCAATCTCTGTACCAGAGGAGCTTACACTCTAATGTCCCCTCCCCCCACAGTCACTATAGTCTCTATACCAGAGGAGCTTACACTCTAATGTCCCCTCCCCCCACAGTCACTATAGTCTCTATACCAGAGGAGCTTACACTCTAATGTCCCCTCCCCCCCACAGTCACATCAGTCTCTGTACAGAGGAGCTTACACTCTAATGTCCCCTCCCCCACAGTCACATCAGTCTCTGTACCAGAGGAGCTTACACTCTAATGTCCCCTCCCCCCCACAGTCACATCAGTCTCTGTACAGAGGAGCTTACACTCTAATGTCCCCTCCCCCACAGTCACATCAGTCTCTGTACAGAGGAGCTTACGCTCTAATGTCACCCCACAGTCACATCAGTCTCTGTACCAGAGGAGCTTACATTCTAATGTCCCCTCCCCCACAGTCACATCAGTCTCTGTACAGAGGAGCTTACACTCTAATGTCCCCTCCCTCACAGTCACATCAGTCTCTGTACCAGAGGAGCTTACACTCTAATGTCCCCTCCCCCACAGTCACATCAGTCTCTGTACAGAGGAGCTTACACTCTAATGTCCCCTCCCCCACAGTCACATCAGTCTCTGTACCAGAGGAGCTTACACTCTAATGTCCCCTCCCCCACATCACATCAGTCTCTGTACCAGAGGAGCTTACACTCTAATGTCCCCTCCCCCACAGTCACATCAGTCTCTGTACAGAGGAGCTTACACTCTAATGTCCCCTCCCCCCACAGTCACATCAGTCTCTGTACCAGAGGAGCTTACACTCTAATGTCCCCTCCCCCACAGTCACATCAGTCTCTGTACCAGAGGAGCTTACACTCTAATGTCCCCTCCCCCCACAGTCACATCAGTCTCTGTACCAGAGGAGCTTACACTCTAATGTCCCCTCCCCCCACAGTCACATCAGTCTCTGTACCAGAGGAGCTTACACTCTAATGTCCCCTCCCCCCACAGTCACATCAGTCTCTGTACCAGAGGAGCTTACACTCTAATGTCCCCCCCCCCCACAGTCACATCAGTCTCTGTACCAGAGGAGCTTACACTCTAATGTCCCCTCCCCCACAGTCACACACTATTATTATTATTATACATTGATCTGCGCAATACTCAAAGGTGTATTTATAAAGCAGTGAAAAGGATTTTCACCAAACATTCTCTGGCGGTCCATGTGTTTTAAAATGACAACGATTGGTTCTCCACCTGATAAAAATGTTGGTGAAAGTCCCATTAGAGAGCTCAACACACCAAGTCCCGAAAGTTATCGATTTTTATTACCTTGTATGCACAGAGGTGACGCAATGAGGATGAAGAAGGGCCGAAGTCACATGACCAAGAGGATTCTGGATCTCACCCTGGAGATCATCTACCTGCTGACCGGAGAGGTGAGGAGGATTCTGAGAGGTCACATGACATCACTCTTATCTCTATTAATAAAACACAGACCTGACCGGAGAGGTGAGGAGGATTCTGGGAGGTCACATGACATCACTCTTATCTCTATTAATAAAACCCAGACCTGACCGGAGAGGTGAGGAGGATTCTGGGAGGTCACGTGACATCACTCTTATCTCTATTAATAAAACACAGACCTGACCGGAGAGGTGAGGAGGATTCTGGGAGGTCACATGACATCACTCTTATCTCTATTAATAAAACACAGACCTGACCGGAGAGGTGAGGAGGATTCTGGGAGGTCACGTGACATCACTCTTATCTCTATTAATAAAACACAGACCTGACCGGAGAGGTGAGGAGGATTCTGGGAGGTCACATGACATCACTCTTATCTCTATTAATAAAACACAGACCTGACCGGAGAGGTGAAGGGGATTCTGGGAGGTCACATGACATCACTCTTATCTCTATTAATAAAACACAGACCTGACCGGAGAGGTGAGGAGGATTCTGGGAGGTCACATGACATCACTCTTATCTCTATTAATAAAACACAGACCTGACCGGAGAGGTGAGGAGGATTTGGGTAACATGTTAAATCTTAGTACCTATTTTAATAGGACTATGAAATAGTGAAGAAGACATCTAATATGGTCTTGGCACCGAGCAGCCGTCCCCATATACCAACCCTACCTGACTCCTTGGTACCTGAAACATATAACAAGAAGATTCTAGAAGTCACCAAGAAGATGATGGAGCTGCTGACAGGAGAGGTGAGCGGTGCCGGGAATTCTGGGACATTATCCAGTAACAGACAAGGGATGTGTCTGGATGGTGACTGTATCATTGTGTGTGTCAGGTTCCTATAAGGTGTCAGGATGTCACTGTCTATTTCTCCATGGAGGAGTGGGAGTATTTAGAAGGACACAAGGATCTCTACAAGGACGTCATGATGGAGAATCAGCCGCCCCTCACATCACCGGGTAAGAGGAGACTTTATTGTAAAGGAGAGAGCAGTACGGAGGGTCCACCTAGATCCCCCATCATCTGATAAACACATAGAAACAATGTATTCAGTCAGTGTGTGTGTTTCCTACAGATGGATCCAGTAATGGGAACCCACCAGAGAGATGTCCCCGTCCTCTGTATTCCCGGGATTCCACACAGGAAGATCACACCATCCCCCACCATCATCAGGTAGGTGGGGCTGAGGGACTAGAACTATAGGAAGACACCCTTCTATGTAATCTCTTGCTACCTTTTACCTGTGTATGCTACTGTTTTTGGGGTTTAGGCTACAGAACTGAAAGACCTCAAAATTGAGATTAAAGAGGAGGAAGAAGAAGAGACGTTTGTGTGTGGAGAACAACAGTCTATGGAGGAGGGAGGTCCTCTGTATTCCCGGGATTCCACACAGGAAGATCACACCATCCCTCACCATCATCAGGTAGGTGGGACTGAGGGTCAAGAACCCAAAATACTGTAAATAAAAACTGTGAGATTATAGGCTGTTAATCAGGGCTCACCGTTTTAAATATATTTTTCTGCCATTTGTTGGCTTAGGATGAAGGACTGATTGATAGGAATGTTGAAATTAAAAGAGGAGAAGAAGAAGAGACAAATGTGATGGGTAATCGGCATTCTATTGAGGAGGTTGGGATGACTGACAGAATTAATATGGAATGTTCTATAGAAATTAGCACAGGTAAGTAATAAACACTACATGCAAAAATGGTCCACATTTTCATCTCATGTTTAAAGTTATGCAAAATTTTCCAAGATTGATGGAAATTCAGACAATCGTTTATATCATCTTTTCAACAAATGAGAATACCATATGAAAGGTCCATCTCCATTCCTCAATATAACGTCATGTTCCCAACAAATGAGGAGGAGATACTGTACACCATATGAAAGGTTCATCTCCATTCCTCAATATAATGTCATGTTCCCAACAAATGAGGAGGAGATACTGTACACCATATGAAAGGTCCATCTCCATTCCTCAATATAACGTCATGTTCCCAACAAATGAGGAGGAGATACTGTACACCATATGAAAGGTCCATCTCCATTCCTCAATATAACGTCATGTTCCCAATAAATGAGGTGGAGATACTGTACACCATATGAAAGGTCCATCTCCATTCCTCAATATAACGTCATGTTCCTAACAAATGAGGAGGAGATACTGTACACCATATGAAAGGTCCATCTCCATTCCTCAATATAACGTCATGTTCCCAATAAATGAGGAGGAGATACTGTACACCATATGAAAGGTCCATCTCCATTCCTCAATATAATGTCATGTTCTCAACAAATGAGGAGGAGATACTGTACACCATATGAAAGGTCCATCTCCATTCCTCAATATAACGTCATGTTTCCAACAAATGAGGAGGAGATACTGTACACCATATAAAAGATCCATCTCCATTCCTCAATATAACATCATGTTCCCAACAAATGAGGAGGAGATACAGTACACCATATGAAAGGTCCATCTCCATTCCTCAATATAACGTCATGTTTCCAACAAATGAGGAGGAGATACTGTACACCATATGAAAGGTCCATCTCCATTCCTCAATATAACGTCATGTTCCTAACAAATGAGGAGGAGATACTGTACACCATATGAAAGGTCCATCTCCATTCCTCAATATAACGTCATGTTCCCAATAAATGAGGTGGAGATACTGTACACCATATGAAAGGTCCATCTCCATTCCTCAATATAACGTCGTGTTCCCAATAAATGAGGTGGAGATACTGTACACCATATGAAAGGTCCATCTCCATTCCTCAATATAATGTCATGTTCCCAACAAATGAGGAGGAGATACTGTACACCATATGAAAGGTCCATCTCCATTCCTCTATATAACGTCATGTTCCCAACAAATGACGTGGAGATACTGTACACCATATGAAAGGTCCATCTCCATTCCTCAATATAACGTCATGTTCCCAACAAATGAGGAGGAGATACTGTACACCATATGAAAGGTCCATCTCCATTCCTCAATATAACGTCATGTTTCCAACAAATGAGGAGGAGATACTGTACACCATATGAAAGGTCCATCTCCATTCCTCAATATAACGTCATGTTTCCAACAAATGAGGAGGAGATACTGTACACCATGTGAATCACACCAAGATCCTGGGTTCCACTATTGTTTTGATTGTATTATGTGCTTTTATTTCTATTGGTATATTGGTGTTTAAATACTATCTAACATTTATGCCTGTGCTATGTGTAATTGCTGACTATTATTCTAGCATACATGACTCCTGAGTGGAAACATGTTAAAAAAATACTCATGTCCTTTAATTCTATCCAATAGGTGGGACTAAGGTCCGGAACACATTTGAAGAGTGTCCTACAATACCTCAGAATTATTATCCCGCACACAAGGACATCACACAATCCTCTAAGATGCCTACTCCCCAGAGATCCTCTTTTGTTAATCTGGGTTTTGAATTAAAAAAATGCTTTTCATCAAAATTATCCGTTCACGCCGATCAAAGGACTCACACGCAGCTTCCATTTCAATGCGCAGAGTGCGGGAAACGTTTCGCTCAGAAAGGCGATCTCCTTGCACACCACAGGATCCACACAGACGTGCGGCGATTTGCATGCACCGAGTGCGGAAAGAGCTTCGTGCGGATGGGCCACCTTCTAGCACACCAGAGGATTCACACCGGCGAGCGTCCTTATTCGTGTTCGGAGTGCGGGAAATGTTTCATACAGAAACCGCACCTTCTTACGCACCTGAGAAGCCACACGGGCGAGCGTCCCTACTCGTGCGCAGAATGCAGGAAGAGCTTCACTCGTAAAAGACTGCTTACTGCTCACCAGAAAAGCCACACGCACCACTATTCCTATTCTTGTTCGGAGTGCGGCAAACGCTTTGCTCAAAAGCTACATCTTGTTGAACACTACAGGAGCCACGCGGGCGAGCTACCATTGCCCTCGACGTAGTGCGGGAATTGTTTTCACCCAGTAAGAGCGCCTTATGACACGCCGGAGGATTCACACCGGCAAGAGTCCCTTTTTCTTGCTTAGAGTGTGGGAAATGTTTCTTGCAGAAGGGTCACCAGGAAAAGCACTACGGAGAGTGCGTTTGTCATGTTTAGAGTGCAGGAAATCTTTTAGGCTACATTCACACCTGAGTGGAGCAATTTTCCTGCGGGTTTTTCTTTTGAGAGTTGTTGCGTGTTTTCAGACGTGCATTACAGGGGTTTTACAGCATTAGGTGGTGTTGTTTAGCCAATAGAGAGCACTCGTGGGGGGAGAGGTGTAGGGGTTTGACCCCTTGGCGCCGGCCGTGCGCTTAGTCCTTAGCACCGAGGGGCCGCATCATTGCGTGAATTGCTGCCAATACACCTGTGCTGAGAGCGCGTGCGCCGCGCACTCCTGGCACAGTTATCGTCGCCGATCGCTCCTTGCGTTCGGGATTCTTCAGAGCATGTGACCGCCGTGATTGGCTGTCAAGTGCTCAGAAGACTCCCTAGAGCAGTGGTTTTCAACCTGGGGGTCGGGACCCCCCCCCCCCGGGGGTCAAATGATGATTTGCCAGGGGTCACCAAATCCTGGGCTGTCCCTGGAGCCTGTGGCCGCCCAGCGGGGCTGTTCCCGGAGCCCGCGGCCACCCACTCGGCTTCTTCGCAGCCGCCCATTCAGTTCACGGCATGGCTGGGGGGGCGGAGACTAGAGGTCAGCTGACTGGTGAGGAATGTGAAGTGGGAGGGGCTGGAGGAGACCATATCTCCTGATTTCGGCATAGGTGTCACTGCTACGAGACACCACAAAGTCAGAGACACAGTGAAGCCGGAGACACAGTGAGTAACGCTAACTGTGATTAGAGTTGCCATTAAAAGTCCCCACTACAGTTCTCAGATCAGCAGATGACCTTGATCAAGAGCACCTAAGTTGGCTGATCAGAACTCCCCCCAGCACTGCCACTCATCCCATTCCCCCCACCCCCCAACCAAGGAGGAAGGAATGAAAATAGAAAATACATGGAAGGGAGAGGAAAAGAGGGGGGAGGAACAAAGAAAAAGGGAGAGAAAGAACAAGAAAGGCGGCTAGAGAGAGGGATGGGGAAAAAAAACCCAAGAAATTAGGATAGAGAGAGATAAGAGGGAATGAAAGGAGAACAAAGATAAAGAGTGGTACATCCTAAAATGTACCATAAGGGGTTTAATACTATATGTGTGGAAGGGACTCAGGGAGCGCTTAATGTCCGCGGGTTAGGGGCGCAAACTACTTGTCTTGCCTTGGGTGCAAGACCCACGCTACGAAAATAATTTTATCAAGGGGTCACGACACTAGGGTGGTTGAGAACCACTGCCCTAGAGGAAGGAGCGGTCGAGAGCTTTTAGTTAGGTGATGGTTACTGTGCCGGGAGCGCGCAGCGCACACGTTCTCAGCACAGGTCTATTGGCAGCGTTGTCATGTGATCTTAAGTCGGGCCCCCCGCCTCCCGGCGTCATAAACCTCTTAAAGGGCCGGCAGGCGCTAAGAGGTTAAAGGGGTTGTTAAGGTCAATTTATTATTTGTGACAGCCCCTCTGCAATAAGAAGATAAGCTATACATTTTTTTTTTTCAGCAGCTAAATACCTTTTTTCATATCGCCGATGTGCAATCACGTGACCATCCGCCGCTCTGCCTCCACCGATGTACGAACTACAGTGGGAGGGGCTGAGTTTGCCCTGTAACATCAGCTAAGCGGTCATGTGACCGCACATTGGCGATGTGAACAAAGGCATGAGGGGAGGGGCAGGGAGGAGAAGAGAGGGGCTGGGAGTGGAGGAGATTGTGTTCTCACTGCTGACTATGAAACTGATAGGGAGGGGGAGATGCAGACACACACAGGGAAGAGTTGTTATTACAGAGGCACATAAGCTGACCACGCTTTCATGGCTCAGCAGCCATGATAAACGTGGTCAGCTCACAGAGGGGAGGGGAAGTCAGGATCAACCCGGTGCTGTAGAAGATAGAAGGGGACAATTGGAAAGGCAAAAGCACTATGCTACAGCTTGTATTTTAAAGGGACAGGATCATAATTATTATTTTTTTTTTTGGGGGGGGGGGGGGAGTTGCGTTAATCACTTTCAGGCCTGAGCGACACTGCTGCGCGCTTTTGGAGCGACACCATTCATTGTGAATGGGCCTCCCTCCGTTCCAAAAATACGCCCATGTACCAAATTTTGACACTGAGCCAGGCGCATTTGGCGTTGCGTGTTTTGCCGCGATTTTAATGTGTTTTGTACGACAAATGGCGGCAAAATCGCACCACATTTCGGGTGCCATTAAGAAGTAATTGCACAGCATGCGCGTCGCATGTTTTGCTGCGTTTCTGAAATCGCAGGCAGAATCTGCCCGCGATTCCAATGTGCGAAAGTGTGAACGGGTACCCAAGGGTGGAGAGCTGCTGTTCTGAGCAGAAAACGCACTACGAAACGCTTGTAAAATGCTCATGTTGCGTGTTTTAAGGTGTTTCCAATGAAATGTATGAGGCTTAATCTGACAAAAAAAAGAAGCTTGTGTGCTTTTTTGAGCGACAGGCGTTTTGCTCCAGGCGACAGAATGCTCAGGCGTGAACAGGGGCCATTGAAATGTATGGGATTTTCCTTGTAGAGCGTTTTAGAGCTTCAAGCAGAAAATTTTATGGGGATTTTATGTGGAAGGGACGCCATCTTGTACACCATAGAAGTTACTCAGGGAAATATCCTTTTTTTTTTTCCAGCGTGCAAAAATATTAGGATTTTAGAAACGTGCATGTTAGGGTATGATAAACTTCCTAGATCATCCATGTGGAACACACCAACAGAAGCTGGTTGAAGCCCATCCACTGCGACCTTGTAAACTGGTGATGTGAGGTTTAAGCCGATGGGTGATTGTTTCCCCCAAATCCACTGACAGGTGGGGAGACGGCGTGTCCAAATACCACTCTACAAGGCCAATTCATGTCTTTAGAAAGGATCGGCACTCTCCCAATCAGCCGTGTAAACAAGACTGAAAGGTGGCCTCAGCCTGTGTGTCTCTGCCAAAATGAGGCCCTCCTCAACTCATTTCGTCACCCTGGACTGGGCGAAACGCATCGGGGTGGTTTTTGTCAGAGACACGCAGGCTGAGGCCGCCTTTCACTCTTGTTTACGCGGCTGATTGGGAGAGCGGTGGTCCTTTCTAAAGACATGAAGCTTATCAAGGTTCCTCCTGAGTGAGGTTTGCACGACATCTACAAGGACGTTATGGACAACCGGACTGACTACAGTTTTAAGTTTTACCCAAAAGTACAAAACCCTCACGTACTGTAATACATCTGCGTAGGACATGGTATCTACAGCTGTCAAACATGGTTTATGTTTCAAACAATAACCACCGTTCTTCACCACTCTGTCTTCATTACCATGAAAGTTGTCATTAAAGTCTATTATATATTGTATCGTATTGCATGTTTATTGTAGTGGCTGTTGAGGACCCTTCTTAAAGAAATAAGTTATGTAAGTAGCCTAGGACAGAAATTTTACGATATTTGTTTGAGCGATACAAGACAGCTGTTCAGCAAACCTTAGCAATATCATGGAAGTTGGCTATTCCAACGGTACAAACGCGTCAAGTGGAAGATGTCTTGGTACTTGATTAGTGGGGATATTACAGAACTCTATGTCTAAATTTCGAAACGTCTGGACACCATGGAGAACACTTCCAAACGTTTGACCAAACATCTGACAGGCTCTTGAGTGTATACTTTGGCTATTCCAACGGTACAACGAGTCAACTGGAAGATGTCTTGGTACTTGATTAGAGGGGATATTATACAACTGTGTCTAAATTTCGAAATGTCTGGACACCATGGAGAAGACTTCCAAACTTTGACCAAACATCTGGCAGGCTCTGGAGTGTATACTTTGCACGACTACACCACCCCTGGCTATTCCAAAGGTACAACGAGTCAACTTGAAGATGTCTTGGTACTTGATTAGAGGGGATATTACAGAACTCTATGTCTAAATTTCGAAAACGCCTGGACACCATGGAGAACACTTCCAAACTTTGACCAAACATCTGACAGGTTCTGGAGCGTATACTTTGGCTATTCCAACAGTACAACGAGTCAACTTGAAGATGTCTTGGTACTTGATTAGAGGGGATATTACACAACTCTATGTCTAAATTTCGAAAACGCCTGGACACAATGGAGAACACTTCCAAACTTTGACCAAACATCTCACAGGCTCTGGAGCGTATACTTTTCAAGACTACATCACCAGGGTCTCCCCTCCCTTACCCCTTCCCTCACCCCCCCCCCCCTTCTTTCCTTTATCCACTCCTTCCCCCTCTATTCCAACTCCGTTCTTTCTCTTATTCCCCTACTTGTCTTTACTTTCGCCCTTTCCTCTCCTTGATCTTCCTTCCGCTCTCTCCTTTTTTCCATAACTCATCTTCTTCCGCTTCTATGTTGGCACCTACTGCATCTAATAGGCCAACAAGTCCTTCACCCCCAGGTTCATCACTCCGAGTAAACAAGGCATTGACTAAATGTTAGTGTACATTCATTACCGGTCCAGGATGGTATTTTCAGAGGTGTATTCTGTATATCCGGGTATCATTGTCTGCCGTGCGCACCATGGAAGGAAAAATGTAACCTGTAGACTGCAGTGCCTTGTTTAATTCTTGTGAAACTCAATAACATTTTATTGTCATAGACATATACCGGAAAGATCTTTTTTTTTTTTTTTTTCTTCGTACCAAGTGGCAATATTTAGTAACACGTCTATACTTCTCCTGATCCCATCTTCATAGTCACTGAGGGAATCCTCTGCAGCCCTGGGGCCCAACCTGCGGCTCAAGGACCACATGCGGCCCTATGGTATGTGATGTGTGGCCTTCGGAACCTCAGCAGTCTGTAGTGGGAACATTGATTAGGGTAATACCCTGTTTCCCCGAAAATAAGCCCTACCCTGAAAATAAGACCTACAAGGACTTTAACTAGGGCTTATTTGGGGGTAGGGCTTATATTGCAGCCATCACCGACAATCACGCTAGGTCTTATTTTCGGGGAAACAGGGTAGAATTGATCACCTACTAGATTCATGTAACGTCTTCCCAGGTTTGTATTGTCTTCTGCAGCATCTCTCCAGCCAACAATGTATCCTGTCCTCACTCTCTGACCCTCATTTCCTCTATTAGGTCTGCAGTCTCCGACAGTCCTCTCTGGAATTACCTATATTGATCATTAAAGGAGTTGTAAACCCTCATGTTTTTTTACCTTAATGCATCCTATGCATTAAGATGAAAAAACACCTTGCAGTCACCGGCCCCCTAGCACCCCGTTTTACTTACCTGAGCCCTGAGCCCCGCTGTCCCTCTCTCCACGGACTCCCGGGTCTTGATTGGATAGATTGATAGCAGCGCAGCCATTGGCTCCCTCTGCTGTCAATCAAATCCAATGACTGGGGGGGCGGGGCTAAATCCTACATTTGGCCTCTATGGATGCTGGACTCGGGAGCGCGCCCGCAAGGTAACCCCCTCGGAGAGAGCTCTTCTCAAAGAGGGTTATCTAATGCAGGGGAAGAGCCACAGAGGGACCCCAAAAATGGATGTTTGGGGGCCACTCTGTGCAAAACGAGCTGCACAGTGGAGGTAAGTATGACATGTTTGTTATTTAAAAAAAATAAATAAAAAACGATCCTTTAGTATCACTTTAATGTACAGCCCTTTGGTGATGTCAGGGGTCACATTTGATGCCCCCCCCCCCCCCCTTTAGCTCATACAGTGGCTTGAAAAAGTATTCATACCCCTTGAAATTTTCCACATTTTGTCATGTTACAGCCAAAAACGTAAATGTATTTTATTGGGATTTTATGTGATAGACCAACACAAAGTGGCTCATAATTGTGAAGTGGAAGGAAAATGATAAAATGGTTTTCAATATTTTTTACAAATAAATATGTGAAAAGTGTGGGGGGGCATTTGTATGGCGCCCCCCTGAGTCAATACTTTGTAGAACCTCTACAATTACAGCTGCAAGTCTTTTTGGGGATGTCTCTACCAGCTTTGCACATCTAGAGAGGGACATTTTTGCCCATTCTTCCTCACAAAATACCTCAAGCTCTGTCAGATTGGATGGAAAGCGTCTGTGAAGAGCAGTTTTCAAGTCTTGCCGCAGATTCTCTCCTTTTTTTTTTTTTTTTTTTCTTACAGTAACAAATTTTATTTCAACAAGGAAACTGCAGTATAATAAAACAAAACCCATATTAGATGATAAAACTATAGCATAATGTGCGTTTGTATTAAAAAAAATATATATAATATATTTATATATATATATATATATAAAAATCTGATCACGTAAGATATAACAGGCAAATGGGCAATTAAAAAAAAAAGCATTCCTTCATAAATATGCCTCAGTCTGAAGGGTTACTGTCTGTGTTCGGTTGTATTTAAGGAGAGTGAGTAAGACAGAACTTTTATCATTTCTTATTATTATTATCTGTGTCTTCCTGTCCCAAAGGCTATTTTATATAGCATTTTTATTTATTTATTTATTTGTTTGTTTTTATTAGTAACGGCGGCAATCTGCAATTTTTATCGCGACTGCGACATTATGGCAGACACATCGGACAATTTTGACACCATTTTGGGACCATTGAAATTTTCCACATTTTGTCATTTATACAGCGATCAGTGCTATGAAAATGCACTGATTACTGTGTAAATGACACTGGCAGGGGAGGGGTTAAACATGAGGGGCGATCAAGGGTTTAAGTGTGTCCTAAGGAGGTGTTCTAACTGTGGGGGGGAGGGGCTACCACTGACATGACAGCGATCACTGCTCCCGATGACAAGGAGCAGTAGATCTCTGTCATGTCACTAGGAAGAATTGATGGGCACAATGACTGCGTTTGATGGGCACAGTGACTGCATTTGATGACACAGTGACTGCATTTGATGACACAGTGGCGGCGTTTGATGGGCACAGTGGCTGCGTTTGATGGCACAGTGGCTGTGTTTGATGGGCACAGTGGCTGCGTTTGATGGCACAGTGGCTGTGTTTGATGGGCACAGTGGCTGCGTTTGGCACAGTGGCGGCGTTTGGCACAGTGGCTGCGTTTGATGGGCACAATGGCTGCGTTTGATGGCACAGTGGCTGCGTTTGATGGCACAGTGACTGCATTTGATGACACAGTGGTGGCATTTGATGGTCACAGTGGCTGCGTTTGATGGTCACAGTGGCTGCCTTTGATGGCACAGTGGCTGCCTTTGATGGCACAGTGGCTGCGTTTGATGGGCACAGTGGCTGCCTTTGATGGCACACTGACTGTGTTTGATGGCACAGTGGCGGCGTTTGATGGCACAGTGGTGGCAATTGATGTACAAAAATGCTTTTATTAATTAGTGTCTCTGACTTACCAAAGTCACTCAGGTGTTCCGTCAGAATCAGCAACCCGTCTAATGTGTTAACTGGAAGTGACGTTTCGTCGCCGTCATCTTGGTACACTCATCCGCAGTAAGGCTACAGTTAGAAGTCGGCAAGCGGACATCTTTTTACACCCACTGAAGTCTTGCATCTTACACGTATTGTTACCAGTAAACTGAGCTTATATACTATATAAGCCTTATATAGTATACAAGCTCAGTTTACTGGTAAAAATGTGTGTAAAATGCAAGACTTCAGTGGGGTGTAAAAAGATGTCCGCTTGCCGACTTCTAACTGTAGCCTTACTGCGGACGAGAGTACCAAGATGGCGGCGACGGAATGTCACTCCTACGTGGTCTCTCCTCTCCCAGAAGTGACGTCTCCCTGGCCGAGAAGGACAGACTCCGACGTACACACAGTAACTTTGGGTCCGCCCTGGCCAGCTCTCCAGATTGGACCAGCATTCGCGACCCCCTGACAAATCGGCAATCGATCCCCAGGTTGAGAACCGCTGCATTAAGAGATCTTTATCTGAGTTTATCACAGTAAATAAAGGAGGAACAGGTAGGCCTTTCCTTGATTTGTCTATAAAAAAGGGGCCCGACAAAATAGAGAATCACTTGGAATGGAGAATTGGACTTTCCAATAAGAATGCTTATTGTCCCAGACCACGGTGTATCTTTCATTGTGAGAGGCAAAAAACCAGGACTGGATTCCCACAGTCCCCTTTTTTTGGAGACCCCAGTCCGTAGGAGGGAGAATCAGAAGAGTAGGCCCAGTTTATACGTTCCCCATATCAACGTTATGGCCAGCTAGCTTCCTTATATGCTTCTACAACATCGATTTCCATCTTACACTGGATAAAACAAACACCTTCTTTAGCCAGAAACCTTTATCCTCAAGGGCAAACTATCCTTCCCAGCACGGTTCCGGTTGGATCTGGCGTCAGGGGGCGGGGCACACAGGCTTTCTCTCTGTCCATGGTTCCTTGCCACAGATTTTCAATTGGATTTAGGTCCAGACTTTGACTGGGCCATTCTAACACATGAATATGCTTTAATCTAAACCGTTCCAGTGTAGCTCTGGCTGGATGTTTCGGGTCGTTGTCCTGCTGGAAGGTGAACCTCCGCCCCAGTCTCAAGTCTTTTGCAGACTCTAACAGATTGCCCTGTATTTGGCTCCATCCATCTTCCCATCAACTCTGACCAGCTTCCCTGTCCCTGCTGAAGAAAAGCACCCCCACCACATGATGCTGCCACCACCATGTTTCACGGTGAGGATGGTGTGTTCAGGGTGATGTGCAGTGTTAGTTTTCCGCCACACATAGCATTTTGCTTTTAGGCCGAAAAGTTCAATTTTGGTCTCATCTGACCAGAGCACCTTCTTCCACATGTTTGCTGTGTCCCCCACATGACTTCTCACCAAATGGGACTTCTTATGGCTTTCTTTCACCAATGTCTTTCTTCTTGTCACTCTTCCATAAAGGGCAGATTTGTGGAGAACACGACTAATAGTTGTCCTGTGGACAGATTCTCCCACCTGAGCTGTGGATCTCTGCAGCTCCTCCAGAGTTACCTTGGCTGCTTCTCTGATGAAAGATGAATGCTCTCCTTGCCCGGCTGGTCAGTTTAGGTGGACGGCCATGTCTTGGTAGGTCTGCAGTTGTGCCATACTCTTTCCATTTTCGGATGATGGATTGAACAGAGCTCCGTGAGATGTTCAAAGCTTGGGAGATTTTTTTTATAACCCAACCCTGCTTTATACTTCTCCACAACTTTATTCCTGACCTGTCTGGTGTGTTCCTTGGCCTTCATGATGCTGTTTGTTCACTAAGGTTCTCTAACAAACCTCTGAGGGCTTCACAGAACAGCTGTATTTATACTGAGATTAAATGACACACAGGTGGACTCTATTTACTAATTAGGTGACTCCTGAAGGCAATTGGTTCCACTAGATTTTAGTTAGGGGGTATCAGAGTAAAGGGGGCTGAATACAAATGCACGCCACACTTTTCACATATTTATTTGTAAAGAAATTGGAAAACAATTTTATCATTTTCCTTCCACTTCACAATTATGCGCCACTTTGTTTGGGTCTATCACATAAAATACATTTATGTTTTTGGTTGTAACATGACAAAATATGGAAAATTTCAAGGGGTATGAATACTTTTTCAAGGCACTGTAGGTTGACAGCCACTGCTCTACGGTCCCATGTATGACGGACACACGGCCTTTGATCTTATCTTCTATTATCCATGGTGGGTTGCTGTACAGAAGGTGGTACAGCAGCAGTTGGTGGACCAGCGTGATGATGCCATGCTACGGAAACCTGCAGCTTCTCCATGTTCCACAAGGTGGAGATCTCATGTAGACAAGGTGGAACGCAAAGACTGCAAGTAGTGGAACAATGACCTAAAGCTAGTGATGGAGCAGACAGGAAGTGATGTCATGTACAGACAGGAAGTAGAGAGGAGACATTGCTGAAACTGGCAACAGAGGAGGTAATAAGATATTATTTTATATTTACACCCAGTAATCCCCCGTCATGTCCGTCCTCTTCCTCCATAGTCACTGGGATGTCTCCAACAGATGATAATACACACATATATAGAACAAAATAATTATTTTTATTTTATAGTTTTCTATGGCTCCAACATATACCACAGTGCTGTACAGAGAACACTGAGCCAGTCACATCAGTCTCTGTACCAGAGGAGCTTACACTCTAATGTCCCCCCACAGTCACACACTATTATTATTATACATGTATATAGCTCTGACATATACCGCAGAGCTGTACAGAGATCACTGAGCCAGTCATATCAGTTATTATCCTACAGAGAGGAGCGTTCTGCATGGATCACATGACCACCTCGATCAGGATGGATGAGGAGTGGAGTGAGATGACCAACAGGATATTAAAGCTCACCCTGGAGATCATCTACCTGCTGACCGGAGAGGTGAGGAGGATTCTGGGAGGTCACATGACATCACTCTTATCTCTATTAATAAAACACAGACCTGACCGCAGAGGTGAGGAGGATTCTGGGAGGTCACATGACATCACTCTTATCTCTATTAATAAAACACGGACCTGACCGGAGAGGTGAGGAGGATTCTGGGAGGTCACATGACATCACTCTTATCTCTATTAATAAAACACTGACCTGACCAGAGAGGTGAGGAGGATTCTGGGAGGTCACATGACATCACTCTTATCTCTATTAATAAAACACAGACCTGACCGGAGAGGTGAGGAGGATTCTGGGAGGTCACATGACATCACTCTTATCTCTATTAATAAAACAAAGAGACCTAACCGAAGAGGTGAGGAGGATTCTGGGAATAAACAGCTCATACTGTCTCTTTTCAACAGGAATATGAGGTAATAAAAAAGACATATAATAGGGAGATGACACCCAGCAGCTATTTCCATATACCATCCACATCCCATTCCGTTGGACCTAAGGGACATAACAAGAAGATTCTAGAAGTCACCAGGAAGATCATTGAGCTGCTGACAGGAGAGGTGAGCGGTGCCGGGAATTCTGGGACATTATCCAGTAACAGACAAGGGATGTGTCTGGATGGTGACTGTATCATTGTGTGTGTCAGGTTCCTATAAGGTGTCAGGATGTCACTGTCTATTTCTCCATGGAGGAGTGGGAGTATTTAGAAGGACACAAGGATCTCTACAAGGACGTCATGATGGAGAATCAGCCGCCCCTCACATCACCAGGTAAGAGGAGACTTTATTGTAAAGGAGAGAGCAGTACGGAGGTTCCACCTAGATCCCCCATCATCTGATAAACACATAGAAACAATGTATTCAGTCAGTGTGTGTGTTTCCTACAGATGGATCCAGTAATGGGAACCCACCAGAGAGATGTCCTAGTCCTCTGTACTCCCGGGATTCCACACAGGAAGGTCACACCATCCCTCACCATCATCAGGTAGGTGTATTTAGCGGCTATAGCTTGTATTCTTTTGTTAGTTTGTTATGATTCACATTTAAATAAAGTGTATTTTGCCATTCTATTATTTTCTGTGGTTCGGTTGGTTTAGGCTGAAAAGCTATTAGACTTAAAAGCTGAAGTTAAAGAAGAAAAAGAAGAGACTTGTGTGAAAATTGATCAGCAATCTACGGCCACAGTTGGTATGATGGTCACAATTAAAAAGGAGGAATCTTCTATAGATTTTAGCAAAGGTGAGTAATAAACACTAATGTGGAAACTGCCATGTTCCAATCCCAACAAATGAGGAGGAGATACTGTACACCATATGAAAGGTCCATCTCCATTCCTCAATATAATGTCATGTTCCCAACAAATGAGGAGGAGATACTGTACACCATATGAAAGGTCCATCTCCATTCCTCAATATAACGTCATGTTCCCAACAAATGAGGAGGAGATACTGTACACCATATGAAAGGTCCATCTCCATTCCTCAATATAACGTCATGTTCCCAACAAATGAGGAGATACTATACACCATATGAAATGTCCATCACCGTTTCTCAATATAAGGTAATGTTCACAACAAATGAGGAGGAGATACTGTACACCATATGAAAGTTCCATCTCCATTCCTCAATATAATGTCATGTTCCCAACAAATGAGGAGATACTTTACACCATATGAAATGTCCATCACCGTTTCTCAATATAATGTCATGTTCCCAACAAATGAGGAGGAGATACAGTACACCATATGAAAGGTCCATCTCCATTCCTCAATATAACGTCATGTTCCCAACAAATGAGGAGGAGATACAGTACACCAGGTGTAGGCAACCTTTCAGAGACAGAGATCAACCTGTACAACATGAAAGATCACAGATCATCAGAGTGCCGCCCCCTTTTTTAAGAGATTAACTAGCAAGGCCCCAATAAAAATGACAGCAGTAAGAAAACGTAATACTTAATAAAATATGATAAAATACATGTCACTGTAAGAATATAAATTTGGCCTACCTTAAAAGTTAGCTTCAATGAGAAATGTGGTATTCACTTTCATTCACAATTCTGAAGAGTAATTGGTCACCCTAAGTCTGATGCAGGAGTCCATCATGAAGGCAGAACAACTGGTTCTGCAGACTGAATTGTTCAGCTAACTTCAGGCCTGGCTGGGCTGAGTTCTGTCCTGGCTGACTAGCTTGAATTCTGACTTGGTTGCATGGGTTAAGTTCTGACCTGGTTGGCTGAGTTGAGTTCGGGCCTGGCTGACTGGCTTGAGTTCTGGCCTGGTTGGCTGGGTTGAGTTCTGACCTGGTGGCTGGGTTGAGTTCTGACCTGGTTGGCTGGGTTGAGTTCTGGCCTGGTTGGCTGGGTTGAGTTCTGACCTGGTTGACTGGGTTGAGTTCTGACCTGGTTGGCTGAGTTGAGTTCTGACCTGGTTGGCTGGCTTGAGTTTGGGCCTGGCTGACTGACTTAAGTTCTGGCCTGGCTGAATGCTTTGGGTCCTGGCCTGGCTGGACTGGATTGATTTCTGAACTGACTGCTTTGTGTTCTGTTTTGGCCTGGGTGACTGAGTTGAGTTCTGGCCTTCATGATTGCGTTGAGTTCTGCCTTGGCATGCTGCTTTGAAGTCTGGCCTGGCTGGTTGGCCCTAGTTCTGGTCCAACTGGCTGGTTTGAGCTCTGGCCTGGTCTGGTTTGCTGGGCTAGGTGTGTCCTGTAAAAGCAGTATACATTTTGGTTATTACAGTTTAAAGGACAGCAGTATGTATTGAAAAGTGAAGTGCAGGAGTTAGAAGTAGGTAATGCAGAGTGCAGGAATCAAGAGTAGGTAACACAGAGGTCAGTAGTTTGTATTGTGGAGCTCAAAGGTCAGGAGTAAGTAACGCAGAGTGCATAGGTCAGGAGTTGGTAAGGCAAAGTTTAGTGGCCAGTAGTTGAGTCAAGTCAAGAATAACACAGAGGTCAGTAATTTGTAATGCAGAGTTCAGAGGTCAGTAGTTTGTAACTCAGAGTTCAGAGGTCAGGAGTAAGTAATGCAGAGTTCAGGAGTAAGAAACAAGAATGCACAGGTCAAGAGTAGGTAAAACAGAATTTAGTGGTCAGTAGTTGGCTAATGCAGAGTGGAGAAGTCAAGAGTAAGTAACACAGAGGTCAGTAATTTTTAATGCAGAGTTTGGAGGTCAGTAGTTGGTAGTAGGCCTGGTATGATTCAAGAGGGCCCCCCCCCCCCCCCCCCATCCTGTCCTCCAGGCTGCATGCTCGGATAAGAGTCTGGTATGGATTTTGGGGGGGAACCCAAGCTTTTTTGTTTTATTTTTGGCGTGGAGTTCCCCTTAAAATCCATACCAGGCCCTTCGGTTCTGGTATGGACTGGGGGGGGGGGGAACCCATCTCATTTTATTCCTTTATTTTTTATCTATATTACGGGGAGCCAGCAATACATTACAGCCGCAAGCAATATTTTTTTCCTTTAGAAATGTCATTTTGCTGCGGCACCGTTCTACACATCAGACACTTTACAGGCAGACTAAGGGGACCCCCCAGGCACGATATTTAAAGGAATATTTCATTTTTATTATTTCACTTTAAGCATTATTAAAATCACTGCTCCTGAAAAAACGATCATTTTACAAACTTAAAGACATGGATGAGCGAGTTTGGGGTGGAGGAATTTGACTGGCCTGCACAGAGTCCTGACCTCAACCCGATAGAACACCTTTGGGATGAATTAGAGTTCAGGAGTGTGTCTATGGGAATGTTTGACGATTCTTCCAGAAGTGCATCCACCCCCAAACTCGCTCCTCCATGTCTTTGTGGACCTTGCTTTGTGCACTGGTCCAAACCGTTTGGTGGAGGGGGGGGTTATGGTGTAGGGGGTTGTTTTTCAGGGGTTGGGCTTGGCCCCTTAGTTCCAGTGAAGGGAACTCTTAAAGCGTCAGCATACCAAGACATTTTGGACAATTTAATGCTCCCAACTTTGTGGGAGCAGTTTGGGGACGGTCCCTTCCTGTTCCAACATGACTGCGGACCAGTACACATAGCAAGGTCCATAAAGACATGGATGAGCGAGTTTGGGGTGGAGGAACTTGACTGGCCTGCACAGAGTCCTGACCTCAACCCGATAGAACACCTTTGGGATGAATCAGAGTTCAGGAGTGTGTCTATGGGAATGTTTGACCATTCTTCAAGAAGTGCATCCACCCCCAAACTCGCTCATCCATGTCTTTGTGGACCTTGCTTTGTGCACTGGTCCAAACCATTTGGTGGAGGGGGAGATTATGGTGTGGGGTTGTTTTTCAGGGGTTGGGCTTGGCCCCTTAGTTCCAGTGAAGGGAACTCTTAAGGCATCAGCATACCAAGACATTTTGGACAATTTCATGCTCCCAACTTTGTGGGAACAGTTTGAGGATGGCCCCTTCCTGTTCCAACATGACTGCCCACCAGTGTACAAAGCAAGGTCCATAAAGACATGGATGAGCGAGTTTGGGGTGGAGGAACTTGACTGGGCTGCACAAATGAGTCATCCACAAACTGTTGCCACAAAGTTTGGAGCATGAAATTGTCCAAAATGTCTTGGTATGCTGATGCCTTAAGAGTTCCCTTCACTGGAACTAAGGAGCCAAGCCCAACCCCTGAAAAACAACCCCACACCAGAATCCCCCCTCCACCAAATGATTTGGACCAGTGCACAAAGCAAGATCCATAAAGACATGGATGAGCGAGTTAGGGGTGGAGGAACTTGACTGTCCTGCACCTCATCCTGATAGAACACCTTTGGGATAAATTAGAGCGCAGAATGTGAGCCAGGCCTTCTCACCCAACATCAGTGCCTGACCTCACAAATGCGCTTCTGGAAGAATGGTCAAACGTTCCCATAGACGCACTCCTAAACCTTGTGGACAGCCTTCCCCGAAGAGTTGAAGCTGTTATAGCTGTAAAGGGTGGGCCAACTCAGTATTGAACCCTACGGACTAAGACTGGGATGCCATTAAAGTTCACGTGCGTGTAAGGGCAGGCATCCCAAAACTTTTGATAATATGATGTATGTCATGTGCAGAACTGATTCATCTCAACATACAGAGCATAATCGATCAAGTGGGATCCCAGAATAGGACAGAAGTCATCTGTCTATTCAAGATAGTACACAGAATTGAGATCAGATACTGTTACAGTCAAATACAAATACTTCAATCTTAATCGTCATATTTCCAACGCATTTTGCTGGTACTGGCCTTTGTCCATTCTTCAACATAACAATGTCATCTGTGTACGTACGCTGAGGCCTAGTGTGCCATTGTTGGTTGGGTTGCATTGTGTGTTGTATTCCTTTTTTTGTTGTTGTTGGTGTTACATTAGTTCCCAAAAGTTAACCCGAGATTTGTGAAACTGCTGCCCACAAGACAAACCTAGATGATCCCTCGCTACAAAAAAGTTAAAAAAAAAATGTCCTTTTAATATTTCCATCAGGTGGACCTAAGATCCAGAATACCTTGGAGGAACATCTTGTGGTATCTTCAGAGAAGAATACACAACACACCAGTTCTCCTAGATCGATGGACACCTCTGTTTTAAAAAAACTTCACAAAAAGTCACAAACTATCACCAAAAACTTCCATCCAAGCTTAGACAGTGGGCGGTGTTTGTCTGATCTGCCAAGTCCTCAGAGGTCCTCTTCTGGTCATTTAGGTTCTAAAGGTCTAAAATCTTTCCCGTTGAAATCATCTGTTGACGAAGATCCAAGAACTCTCACACGAGAACATTCATTTTCGTGTTCAGAGTGCGGGAAATGTTTTAATCAGAAAGGAGACTTCCTTACACACCAGAGGATCCACACCGGTGAGCGCCCCTTCTCGTGTTCAGAGTGCGGGAAGTGTTTCGCACAGAGTGGAAACCTCAATGCTCACCAGAGAATTCACACGGGCGAACGTCCTTTTTCCTGCTCAGAGTGCGGGAGGTGTTTCCTACGTAAAGGACACCTTCTTATACACCGGAAAAGTCACACGGGTGAGCGTCCATTTCCATGTTCAGAGTGCGGGAAAAGTTTCACTCACAAGGGAGACCTTCTTACTCACCAGAGAAGACACACTGGCGAACGTCCTTTTTCATGTTCGGAGTGCGGAAAATGTTTTTCTCGTAAAAGAGTACTTATTGCTCACCAGAAGGGCCACAGTGGAAATGATACTTTTTCCTGTTCAGAGTGCGGGAAATGTTTCACTCAGAAAGCACACCTTCTTACACACCAGAGGAGCCACACAGGCGAGCTTCCGTTTTCCTGTATGGAGTGCGGGAAAGGTTTCACTCAGAAGGGACTCCTTCTTATACATCAGAGAAATCACACGGGCGAGCGTCCTTTTTCATGTAAAGAGTGTGGGAAATGTTTCATGCGAAAAGGACACCTTCTTACACACCAGGAAAGTCACACGGGGACCCGTCCTTTTTCGTGTACGGAGTGCGGGAAGAGTTTCGTACGGAAGGGACATCTTTTTACGCATCAAAAATGTCACACCGGGGAGCGGCCTTTTTCATGTTCAGAGTGCGGGAAATGTTTCGCA
The DNA here is from genome assembly GCF_042186555.1 of Aquarana catesbeiana. NCBI lineage: Eukaryota > Metazoa > Chordata > Amphibia > Anura > Ranidae > Aquarana > Aquarana catesbeiana. The sequence continues at coordinate 304,300,202 of NC_133331.1, read as the reverse complement.
CAAAAGGCAAACCTTCTTACGCACCAGAGAATCCACACAGGAGAACGGCCCTTTTCATGCACAGAGTGTGGGAAATGTTTTGTTCAGAAAGGATACCTTCTTATACACCAGAAAAGACACACTGCTAAAAATTCACAGCCTGGTCCATCCACAGAACAATCCTAAGATAAGAAGAGTTAAATGTTTGTGGTTTTATTTATTCTTTTGCACTTTTGCATTATAGGATGTAAATAAAATGAATAAATTTTTTTGCAAATCTCTTGTCTGGCCACATCTACTGTATGGTGCGCACAGTTCCGGGCTCCTATGTATTATTATTATTTATATCAAGCAATAAAAACTTGACACAAACCTGGTGGGGTGAAGAGTTGTTTATTTTACTGGGTAGACACTTTACTCGTTATCAGATTAGTTATTTAAACTAGGGGGTGTTTTGTTTAGATGAAGGATGAATTAGAATACGAAATAGCAACTGCTTTATCGTACTGGGAAATGGCACGGTGGGAAGATGGGAGTTGGGTTGCATGAGATAGAAGGAGATGAGGAAGGTAAACGGAAGTGTGGTTGCCAAGCACGGAAAGGAGAAGGATGGGAAATGGCCAGATGAGTACATGGCGTTTGAAGAGTTTTGGGAAACTCCCGACTAGTGCCCAACATCCACAAACAATGTTCAAAGAAAATCTCCACAAAACGAAGAAAAAAAGCAGAAGAAGATGGACTCTGGTGGTATAGCATGTTTCGGAGATCAGGTAAAAATGGTTGATGATTTTATATACCAGGAAAGGATGGTTGATGATTTCGTAGATCAGGTAAAGATGGGTAATGATTTCGTAGATCTGGTAAAGAAGGTTGATGATTTCGTAGATCAGGTAAAGAAGGTTGATGATTTTGTAGATCTGGTAAAGAAGGTTGATAATTTCGTAGATCAGGCAAAGAAGATTGATGATTTCATAGATCAGGTAAAGAAGGTTGATGATTTCATAGATCAGGTAAAGATGGTGGTTGATTTGGGAGATCAGGGAAAAGTGGTTAATGATTTCAAAGACCAGGTATAGATGGTTTATGATTCTGGAGACCAGGTAAAGATGGTTGATGATTTCAGTAACCGGGTAAAGATGGTTGATGATTTTGTAGATCAGGTAAAGATGGGTAATGATTTCGTAGATCAGGTAAAGAAGGTTGATGATTTCGTAGATCAGGCAAAGAAGGTTGATGATTTCTTAGATCAGGTAAGATGGTTGATGATTTCGTAGATCTGGTAAAGAAGGTTGATAATTTCGTAGATCAGGCAAAGAAGGTTGATGATTTCGTAGATCAGGTAAAGATGGTTGATGATTTCGTAGATCAGGTAAAGAAGGTTGATGATTTCATAGATCAGGTAAAGATGGTTGATGATTTGGGAGATCAGGGAAAAGTGGTTGATGATTTCAAAGACCAGGTATAGATGGTTTATGATTCTGGAGACCAGGTAAAGATGGTTGATGATTTCAGTGACCGGGTAAAGATGGTTGATGATTTTGTAGATCAGGTAAAGATGGTTGATGATTTTGAAGTTTGGGTAAAGATGGTTGATGATTCTGGAGACCTGGTAAAGATAGTTGATGATTCTGGAGACCTGGTAAAGATAGTTGATGATTCTGGAGACCAGGTAAAGATGGTTGATGATTTGGGAGATCATGACATGACATGGTGGGAAGATGGGAGTATGATTCCATGAGATAGAAGGAGATAAAGAAGGTAAATGGAAGTGTAGTTGCCAAGCACGGGAAGGAGAAGGGTGGGAAATTGCCAGATGAGTACATGGCGTTTGAAGAGTTTTGGGAAACTCCCGTCTAGTGCCCAACATCCACAAACAATGTTCAAAGAAAATCTCCACAAAACGAAGAAAAAAAGCAGAAGAAGATGGACTCTAGTGGTATAGCATGTTTCAGAGATCAGATAAAAATGGTTGATGATTTTATATACCAGGAAAGGATGGTTGATGATTTCGTAGATCAGGTAAAGATGGGTAACGATTTCTTAGATCAAGTAAAGATGGTTGATGATTTCGTAGATCAGGTAAAGATGATTGATGATTTTTTAGATCAAGTAAAGAAGGTTGATACTTTCGTAGATCAGGTAAAGAAGGTTGATGATTTCGTAGATCAGGTAAAGATGATTGATGATTTCGTAGATCAGGTAAAGAAGGTTTATGATTTCGTAGATCAGGTAAAGATGGTTGATGATTTCATAGATCAGGTAAAGAAGGTTGATGATTTTGTAGATCAGGTAAAGAAGGTTGATGATTTCATAGATCAGGTAAAGAAGGTTGATGATTTCGTAGATCAGATAAAGATGGTTGATGATTTCGTAGATTAGGTAAAGATGGTTGATGAATTTGTAGATCAGGCAAAGAAGATTGGTGATTTCGTAGATCAGGTAAAGATGGTTGATAATTTCGTAGATCAGGTAAAGATGGTTGATGATTTTGTAGATCAGGTAAAGATGGTTGATGATTTTGTAGATCAGGTAAAGATGGTTGATGGAGTAAATATATTCTGATTGGCCAGCACATCACAGTGAATTGACCTGGTCCATCCTAGAAGTGCTGCACAGAGAAGAGGAAGAGTAGGAATTTCAAATCTCTGTGGGGTAACCCCAGAATTAGGTACAGTGGGGACCAAGGGGATGGGGAACATGCCCAGGTCAATAACCGATCCTCTCAATTTTCCTCCTGCAACCACTGAAAGCCAGCTTCTCCTCCTCTTTCAGCAGCTCCAGGAGGAAAATGTTCATGCGATTCATAATAAAATAATTCGAAAATTCTGAACCATTTCATTTAATTGTGGCCCACGACCGGCTACCAAATCACTTCTACCAAGTTCCAGTTCAAAAAAAGCCATCTCTTTTTTTAAAGTATTGGTGTTCCTGTACCTAACTTCATGCCTGGGGTAAAAGACTGTTGAATACTACACTAGAAAACATGAAAAAAATTCTAAAAATCACGCTCTTTGAATATTTCCAACAGGTGGGCCAGATGTCCCAAATACATTGGATGGGCATCTAATATCTTCAGATTAGAGTGCTGAATGTAAGAGCATCACACAATCTTCTCCAAGAGAACAGAACTTCTCAGAGAGAACTCCCAGAAACATACATTGTGGAGTTTCCTGTTCTGATAAAGTAACAAATCCATCTAATCTTGAAAAGTCAGAGAACGTTACCCAAGTATTCCATTCAAGGTGTCACCATAAACCCTCTGATCTACCCAAACCCCAGAGGTCATCTTTCAAAAATTTAGATTCCAAATTTAGAAAACGTTCTTCATCCAAACCATCTGTTGATGATGATCAAAGAACTCACACACAGGAGCATCCAAAATCCAACTCGTAATTTTTGCATTGAAGTCAGAGACACGATTTTGCATTGAAGTCAATGGGACGCAATTTTGCATTAAAGTCAATAGGGGGCGTTTTTTTTTTTTTTATATTGAAGTCAATGGGACGTGATTTTGCATTGAAGTCAATGGGATATGATTTTGCATTGAAGTCAATAGGGGCCATTTTTGCATTGAAGTCAATTGGACACAGTATACCATTATCGGCACCTTTTTTTTTTTTTTTTCTATTGGCACACTATTTTCGCCCAATAATTTATGGTGTCCAATATATCGGTGCACTACTAGTTACAACTGCTGACCATGTTTCCGGTGACAGCCCCTCCCCGTGTTTTGTCTACGGGTGTCACGGGGACAGGACGTGAGGGGAAATCTCCTCAGTGGGGGTCACAGTGAAATAAAGAGCGGGAGGAATTGTATTTCCCCCGATATTACCTGAGGAGAATGTAGAGAGACTGTAGGGTGCAATGAGGGATAATACACTCACTTTGAAGGAGATAATGTACACTCACTATAGGAGACAGTGAGGGGTTCATATTTCTACTCACCATGAGGGGTTAATGTACACAGACTAGGGAAGGCAATGAAGGGGTTAATACACACTATGGAGTTCTTGTAGAGTGAATTCACACACTTATTTCTCTCAGACAGCTCCTCCCATAGAGGACCGGCCCCGCACTGTGCTCTCCTCACAAAAGTGTCTCCACTTCAGTTATATCTCTGGGTGCTGGCGGCCATTTTGCTGAAGACAGCTTTCTATTTCTAGCAATAGGCCTGACCCCGGAAACATGGCTCCACTCCTAGGATACATTGGGTTTGCTGTAGTGATGACAGCTAATGCCTCGTACACACGTTCCGACTATCGGATGATAAAAATCGCTTTCGGATTGATCGTTCGATAACCCGATCGTTAATACGCAGCTTTCGACAGCCGATCACGACAGTCCCTCCAACAAAATCCGAAGGGACAAACACGAAAACTTTGCTCGGACAACAGCCCATCGTATGACAATCGTTTTAATCAGTACAGTAATGGATCCGCTGAAAATCGATAGACGAACGCCACGCATGATCGGAAACACGAAAATAAACCAGAAGGACACAGGGGGTCACACGTAGTTGACATGATTTCAGATACGTAGCTACGCACACCGGAAGGTTTTTCCAGAATCGTACGACAAAAATCGTACTTTTCGTAGAGCACATTTTGCACTGTTGTAATCGATATTAGTTTTATTATTATTATTTTATGCAACAAAATGCGAACGATACGTCGTACGATAACATGTGTACGAGGCATAAGGGCAGTGTTTCATCAGATATAGCGACCCATCAGAATTGGTAACGGAAGTGACGTTCCGTCGCCGCCATCTTGCTACACCCCGCGCTTCTCCACAGTAAGGATACACCGAGAAGGGGGGCAAGCGGACATCTTGTTACACCCACCAGAGTTTTTGCATTCCAGTTATTTTTAACAGGAAACGGAGCATATAAGGTGAAATACAGGATTTGGAAATCCATCGGACTGTTTACATGTTGAATATATATATATATATATATATATATATATATATATATGTTATGAAAGCAGCGTTGTTCTGTCACATTAGCAAACCTGTGAGATCAGCAGGTTTGCCGCTGCTTTTATAATTCAACATCTAAACAGTCGGTCGGATTTCTATATACTGTATTTCACCTTATAAACTGCGTTTCCTGTTAACCACTTAAGGACCGAGCCTCTTTCTGAGATTTGGTGTTTACAAGTTAAAAACATTTTTTTTTGCTAGAAAATTACATAGAACCCCCAAACATTATACTTTTTTTTTCTAACACCCTAGAGAAAAAAATGGCGTCGTTGCAATACTTTCTGTCACACGTATTTGCGCAGCGGTCTTACAAGCACACTTTTTTTGGTAAAAATAAAATTTTTGATTTAAAAAATAAGGCAATCGTAAAGTTAACCCAATTTTTCTTTTAATATTGTGAAAGATAATGTTACACCGAGTAAATTGATACCCAACATGTCACGCTTTAAAATTGCGCCCGCTCGTGGAATGGCGACAAACTTTTACCCTTAAAAATCTCCATAGGCGACGATTAACCACTTGAGCCCCGGACCATTATGCTGCCTAAGGACCAGAGGTCTTTTTCCAATTTGGCACTGCGTCGCTTTAACTGCTAATTGCGCGGTCATGCAATGCTGTACCTAAACGAAATTTGCGTCCTTTTCTTCCCACAAATAGAGCTTTATTTTGATGGTATTTGATCACCTCTGCAGTTTTTATTTTTTGCGCTATAAACGGAAAAAGACCAAAAATTTTGAAAAAAAATGATATTTTCTACTTTTTGTTATAAAAAAAATCCAATAAACTAAATTTTAGTCATACATTTAGGCCAAAATGTATTCGGCCACATGTCTTTGGTAAAAAAAATGTCAATAAGCATATATTTATTGGTTTGCGCAAAAGTTATAGCGTCTACAAACTAGGGTACATTTTCTGTAATTTACACAGCCTTTAATTTATGACTGCCTATGTCATTTCTTGAGGTGCTAAAATGGCGGGGCAGTACAAAACCCCCCCAAATGACCCCATTTTGGAAAGTAGACACCCCAAGGAAATTGCTGAGAGGCATGTTGAACCCATTGAATATTTATTTTTTTTGTCCCAAGTGATTGAATAATGACAAAAAAAAAAAAAATATTTACAAAAAGTTGTCACTAAATGATATATTGCTCACACAGGCCATGGGCATATGTGGAATTGCACCCCAAAATACATTCAGCTGCTTCTCCTGAGTATGGGGATACCACATGTGTGGGACTTTTTGGGAGCTTAGCCGCGTACGGGGCCCCGAAAACCAAGCACCGCCTTCAGGATTTCTAAGGGTGTAAATTTTTGATTTCACTCTTCACTGCCTATCACAGTTTCAGAGGCCATGGAATGCCCAGGTGGCACAAACCCCCCCCCCAAATGACCCCATTTTGGAAAGTAGACACCCCAAGCTATTTGCTGAGAGGCATATTGAGTCCATGGAATATTTTATATTTTGACACAAGTTGCGGGAAAGTGACACTTTTTTTTTTTTTTGCACAAAGTTGTCACTAAATGATATATTGCTCACACAGGGCATGGGCATATGTGGAATTGCACCCCAAAATACATTTAGCTGCTTCTCCTGAGTATGGGGATACCACATGTGTGGGACTTTTTGGGAGCCTAGCCGCATACGGGGCCCCGAAAACCAAGCACTGCCTTCAGGATTTCCAAGGGTGAAAATTTTTGATTTCGCTCTTCACTGCCTATCACAGTTTCGGAGGCCATGGAATGCCCAGGTGGCACAAACCCCCCCCCAAATGACCCCATTTTGGAAAGTAGACACCCCAAGCTATTTGCTGAGAGGCATGGTGAGTATTTTGCAGCTCTCATTTGTTTTTGAAAATGAAGAAAGACAAGAAAAAACTTTTTTTTTTTTCTTTTTTCAATTTTCAAAACTTTGTGACAAAAAGTGAGGTCTGCAAAATACTCACTATACCTCTCAGCAAATAGCTTTGGGTGTCTACTTTCCAAAATTGGGTCATTTGGGGGGGTTTTGTGCCACCTGGGCTTTCCATGGCCTCCGAAACTGTGATAGGCAGTGAAGAGTGAAATCAAAAATTTACGCCCTTAGAAAGCCTGAAGGCGGTGCTTGGTTTTCGGGGTCCCGTACGCGGCTAGGCTCCCAAAAAGTCCCACACATGTGGTATCCCCATACTCAGGAGAAGCAGCAGAATGTATTTTGGGGTGTAATTTCACATATTCCCATGGCATGTTTGAGCAATATATCATTTAGTGACAACTTTGTGCAAAAAAAAAAAAAATTTGTCTCTTTCCCGCAACTTGTGTCGCAATATAAAATATTCCATGGACTCGACATGCCTCTCAGCAAATAGCTTGGGGTGTCTACTTTCCAAAATGGGGTCATTTGGGGGGGTTTTGAACTGTCCTGGCATTTTATGCACAACATTTAGAAGCTTATGTCACACATCACCAACTCTTCTAACCACTTGAAGACAAAGCCCTTTCTGACACTCATTGTTTACATGAAAAAGTTATTTTTTTTGCAAAAAAATTACTTTGAACCCCCAAACATTATATATTTTTTTAAAGCAAATGCCCTACAGATTAAAATGGTGGGTGTTTCATATTTTTTTTTTCACACAGTATTTGCGCAGCGATTTTTCAAACGCATTTTTTGGGGAAAAAACACACTTTTTTAAATTTTAATGCACTAAAACACACTATATTGCCCAAATGTTTGATGAAATAAAAAAGATGATCTTAGGCCGAGTACATGGATACCAAACATGACATGCTTTAAAATTGCGCTCAAACGTGCAGTGGCAACAAAATAAATGCATTTTTAAAAGCCTTTAAAAGCCTTTACAGGTTACCACTTTAGATTTACAGAGGAGGTCTACTGCAAAAATTACTGCCCTCGATCTGACCTTCGCGGCGATACCTCACATGCATGGTGCAATTGCTGTTTACGTTTGACGACAGACCGCCGTTTGCGTTCGCCTTAGCCGGAGAGCAGGGGGCGACAGGGGTGCTTTTTTTTTTTTTTTTTTTTTTCTTTATTATTTTTTTGCTTTTTTATCTTATTTTTAAACTGTTCCTTTCATTTTTTTTTTTTTTTTAATCATTTTTATTGTTATCTCGGGGAATGCAAATATCCCCTATGATAGCAATAGGTAGTGACAGGTACTCTTTTTTGAAAAAATTGGGGTCTATTAGACCCTAGATCTCTCCTCTGCCCTCAAAGCATCTGATGACACCAAGATCGGTGTGATAAAATGCTTCCCCAATTTCCCAATGGCGCCATTTACATCCGGCGAAATCTAAGTCATAAAATGATCGTAGCTTCCGGTTTCTTAGGCCATAGAGATGTTTGGAGCCACTCTGGTCTCTGATCAGCTCTATGGTCAGCTGGCTGAATCACCGGCTGCATTCTCAGGTTCCCTGTTGAGACAGGAGAGCCAGAGAAAAACACGGAAGACGGTGTGGGGGGGGGGCATTCCCTCCCACGGCTTGTAAAAGCAGTCTAGAGGCTAATTAGCCACTAGGATTGCTTTTACATGAAAGCCGACCGCTGGCTGAAAAGAATGATACCAAGATGATACCTAAACCTGCAGGCATCATTCTGGTATAACCATTCAAAGTCGTGAATGGCGTACCTGAAGACAAAAAAATGGTTAACAATGGTTAACAATAAAGCACAGTAAACAGTAAAGTATAAATAATTACATACCTGAAAAACAAACATGATAAAACATAATAACAATAACAATAAAACATTGCAGAATAGAATACAGTAAAAAAAGAGCATAACAATAGAGAGAGAGAATAGAGAGAGAGAACAATAAAACGACAACTATTTTTTTTTATTTTATATATATATATTTTTTTTTACACTTTTTTTGTAACTAACTTTTATAACTGTAACCGGTTCCAGGTTCGGGTCTCTCAAAATGCGATGGCATCTTGGGAGACCCTGTGAAAGTGTGCCTAGTCTGTGCAATGCTGTACCCTACGCTAATACTCAACTAGTGTATGGTAGCGTTCAAAACATTCACCAATGCAAAGACCAGGATTGTCAGGACAGGAGGGACAATAATAGCGGGTGTCACGCCTATATCCGCGCTTGTTGCAGACACAACATCTTTTTTGGGGGGTTCGTTGGGTAGGGGTACTCGGGAGGACATAAAAATGCCTCTCATGCAGCCGACTGCATTTGGTTGGGGATGTGAATGGGGGAAGTACGGGCGCTGCAGAAGCGGTGTGTTCCCAATTAGGATTGGCGAATGCAGCAGGAAGGGCACTATGGGCACGACGGGCCAGTGTTTGTCTTTTTGGTGGCAGCGGGACACTACTTGTGCTTGCCACCTCACCAGCTTGAACTGCACTTATGGGACTCGCCACGTCACCAAGTGTTACTGCAGCGCTGGTTTGACTACGACCGGGGTGTACTAGGCCGCTGGCGCTTGCCAGTTCAATAAAAAGCTTCCAAAAAAACTGTTAGTGATCGCAGGGATCAGGCCTGACTCTGCAAACGCTGCAGTTATGCGTTTAGTGTTTTGTAAGTGACAGTGATCGATCGATACTGCACTTGGGTGGGCTGGGCTGGGCCGGGCGGAGGGGCAAAACGCAGGTGCTAGCAGGTATCTGGGCTGATCCCGCTAACACTGCGTTTTTGGGAACCCTAAACTGCTGGGGACGCTAGTATAGATCTGATCGGATCAGATATTGATCCGTTCAGATACTATACCACTAAAGGAGGCGTATGCTGCGTGCGTGGGTGTTAGCGGTACTGGCGCTAACCTGACGCTGCCTGGGGCCGGTGCTTGCTAGTTCACCAAAATGCTACCAAAAAAACTGTTAGCGATCGCAGGGATCAGGCCTGACTCTGCGAACGCTGCAGTTATGCGTTTAGTGTTCTGTAAGTGACAGTGATCGATCGATACTGCACTTGGGTGGGCCGGGCGGAGGGACAAAACGCAGGTGCTAGCAGGTATCTGGGCTGATCCCACTAACACTGCGTTTTTGGGAACCCTAAACTGCTGGGGACGCTAGTATAGATCTGATCAGATCAGATATTGATCCGTTCAGATACTATACCACTAAGGGAGGCGTATGCTGCGTGCGTGGGTTTTTAGTGGTACTGGCGCTAATCTGACGCTGCCTGGGGCGACGCATATCACCGCCGGGCGACCGGGGGGCTAAACCTTTATTCGGTAATAAACGGCGGGTGCCCTGACACTATAAAAAATAAACAAACTAACCAGCGTCACCCGTAACAGTTATACGGTGATCAGTGGTGAAAGGGTTAACTAGGGGGCAATCAAGGGGTTAAAACATTTATTAGATAGTATATGGGGATCCCTGTCGCTATAAAACGCTGATGGCGAACCTAAATATTTAGGTCCCTAACTAGCGTCACCAGCGACACTAATACAGCGATCAGAAAAATTATCGCTTAGTGATACTGGTGACAGGGGGTGATCAAGGGGTTAAAACTTTATTAGGGGGGGTTAGGGGGGTATCCTAGACCTAAAGGGGGGTAATACTCACTGTCCCAACACTGTAACTGTCACAAACTGACACCAATACAGTAATCAGAAAAAAAAAAAAAAAACTGCTGGTGTCAGTTTGTGACAGGGGGGGGGGGTGATTGGGGGGGGATCGGGGGGCGATCGGGGGGGGGGGGATCGGGGTGTTTTGTGTGCCTGGCATGTTCTACTGTGTGTGTGTGTGTTGTGCACTCACTCACTTGTCTTCTCTCCTCGGGCCGGAACGGAAATTACCGAGCCGAGGAGAGATGACATCATTTCCTTTGCTGCTGTTTAGCATACAGCAGCAAAGGAATGTTCTCATTGGCCGGCGGCGATCGCGAGGGGGGGGCCACGAACGGATGGCCTCCCCCTCATCTCCGATCGCCGTGGGAGAAAAGACGACCGCCTCGGGCACCGGGGGGGGGTCCGATCGGACCCCCCACCCGCGGAAGGCAAATCACGTACATGGACGTGATTTTGCCTGTCCGTGCCACCTTGCCGACGTAAATCGGCGTGAGGCGGTCGTCAAGTGGTTAAAAATCCCTACAGTTTGCATGTTTTGAGTTGCAGAGGAGGTCTAGGGCTGGAATTATTGCTCTCGCTCTACCGATCACGGTGATACCTCACATGTGTGGTTTGAACACCGTCTTCATATGCGGGCGCTACTCACGTATGCGTTCGCTTCTGCATGCAAGTTCGGTGGGACGGGGCACATTTTAAAAAAAACATTTTTTTCTTATTTATTTTACCTTTTATTTTTTATTTTTACACTGTTCTTTTAAAAAACCAATAAAAAAATGTGTCACTTTTATTCCTATTACAAGGAATGTAAACATCCCTTGTAATAGAAAAAAAAGCATGACAGGACCTATTAAATATGAGATCTGGGGGTCAAAAAGACCTCAGATATCATATTTACACAAAAATGCAATTAAAAAAAAAAAAATTATATATATATATATATATATATATATACACACACACAGTCAGGTCCATAAATATTGGGACATCGACACAATTCTAATCTTTTTGGCTCTATACACCACCGCAATGGATCTGAAATGAAACAAACAAGATGTGCTTTAACTGCAGACTTTCAGCTTTAATTTGAGGGTATTTACATCCACGTCAGGTGAACAGTGTAGGAATTACAACAGTTTGTATATGTGCCTCCCACTTTTTAAGGGACCAAAAGTAATGGGACAGATTAACAATCATCCATCAAACTTTCACTTTTTAATATTTGCATAGTTGCCAACATTGTAAAAAAAAAAAGTGGGACACTTTTGTGGCTGTAGGCGGAGCCGTACAATAATTAGCGGTGGGGCATTCGTTTGTAGGCGTGGCTTAGGAAAAATATACAAGTGCGGCGCGCCGCAGTGAAAAATGGGCGTGGTTTACGGGACATAGTGGGCGTGGCTTAAATGGGCCTGGCTCAAGAGGGTGTGGTTAGAGTCTGAGATGAATGATGGAGAGGGAGAGGGGGGAGAGGGAAATGACGGGACAGCAGCTCCAGATCCTACACAATAAAAATATGTGTATTCTAGAAAGTTTAACAATCAGCAGATAAAGATACTCCAAACACCTGGTGTTAGCACTTCAATCATCCCGGCACCATGGTTGTTATGGTGTCAGGATGATTGAAGCGCATAATTTCTATTATTACATTGTAATATAAAATGAAATCATTCAACTCACCATAATGCAGAATCAGTGGGATCCCTGAGAGTGTCACTAGCCACGTCGCCTGCCACCAGCCGTCCGTCCTTGCGTCAGATGTCCCAGCAGAGTCCGTCCTTGCGTCAGATGTCCCAGCAGAGTCCGTCCTTGCATCAGATGTCCCAGCAGAGTCCGTCCTTGCATCAGGTGCCCCCAGCGGAGCCCCCCTTACATCAGATGTCCCCAGAGGACCCCCCCTCACACCAGGAGTCCCCGGTGGAGCCCCCCTCACATCAGGAGTCCTCGGCGGAGCCCCCCCCTCACATCAGGAGTCCCCGGAGGAGCTCCCCCTCACATCAGGAGTCCCTGGCGGAGCTCCCCCTCACATCAGGAGTCCCCGGCGGAGCTCCCCCTCACATCAGGAGTCCCCGGAGGAGCTCCCCCTCACATCAGGAGTCCCCGGCGGAGCTCCCCCTCACATCAGGAGTCCCCGGTGGAGCCCCCCCTCACATCAGGAGTCCTTGGCGGAGCCCCCCCTCACATTAGGTGTCCCCAGCAGAGCCCCCCTCACATCAGGTGTCCCCAGCGGAGCCCCTCCTCACATTAGGTGTCCCCAGCGGAGCCCCTCCTCACATTAGGTGTCCCCAGCGGAGCCCCTCCTCACATTAGGTGTCCCCAGTGGAGCCCCCCCTCACATCAGGAGTCCCCAGCGGAGCCCCCCTCACATCAGGAGTCCCCAGCGAAGCCCCCCTCACATCAGGAGTCCCCGGTGGAGCCCCCCCTCACATCAGGAGTCCCCGGCGGAGCCCCCCCTCACATCAAGTGTCCCCAGTGGAGCCCCCCTCACATCAGGTGTCCCCAGTGGAGCCCCCCCTCACATCAGGTGTCCCGGCGGAGCCCCCCCTCACATCAGGTGTCCCCGGCGGAGCCCCCCTTGCATCAGGTGTCCCCAGTGGAGCCTCCCTTACGATTCCCAGAGTGGTGCGCCCACCCACCTCAGAGGTGCCTGCCGGCCGCATGGCTAGGTCCCCGCCCCTTTCCATAACAGACTGGCAGGGGGGCGGGGGGTAGGCGGGACGAGGCGGAGGGTGGGCGGCGACGCAGGACTGGCAGCGGGGCGGGGGGTAGGCAGGGCGAGGCGGAGCGGGGCGGAGGGTGGGCGGCGACGCAGGACTGGCAGCGGGACGGGGGGGTAGGCGGGGCGGAGGATGGGCGGCGACGCAGGAGCTCCGTCTAGCCCCCCCCCCAGCCGTCTTCCTGATCTTCGTTAATATGGCGGCCGGCGGAGACATTGTCTCCGCCGGCCGCTGACCTCTAGCGGCGGTGGCGGCGAAAATCGTGAAGAACCGAATTTCTCGGGACATTTACCGGGACACCACAAATTCGGGAATGGCGTGTAAGTCCCGGAAATGTCCCGGGAAATCCGGGACAGTTGGCAACTATGTATTTGGTTGCAAATCCTTTGCAGTCAATTACAGCCTGAAGTCTGGAATGCATAGACATCACCAGACGCTGGGTTTCATCCCTGGTGATGCTCTGCCAGGCCTCTACTGCAACTGTCTTCAGTTCCTCCTTGTTCTTGGGGCATTTTCCCTTTAGTTTTGTCTTCAGCAAGTGAAATGCATGCTCAATCGGATTCAGGTCAGGTGATTGACTTGGCCATTGCATAACATTCCACTTCTTTCCCTTAAAAAACTCTTTGGTTGCTTTCGCGGTATGCTTCGGGTCATTGTCCATCTGCACTGTGAAGCGCCATCCAATGAGTTCTGAAGCATTTTGCTGAATATGAGCAGATAATATTGCCCGAAACACTTCAGAATTCATCCTGCTGATTTTATCAGTAGTCACATCATCAATAAATACAAGAGAACCAGTTCCATTGGCAGCCATACATGCCCAAGCCATGACACTACCACCACCATGCTTCACTGATGAGCAGTTCCTTTCCTTCTCCATACTCTTCTCTTCCCATCACTCTGGTACAAGTTGATCTTGGTCTCATCTGTCAATAGGATGTTGTTCTAGAACTGTGAAGACTTTTTTAGATGTTGTTTGGCAAACTCTAATCTGGCCTTCCTGTTTTTGAGGCTCACCAATGGTTTACATCTTGTGGTGAACCCTCTGTGTTCACTCTGGTGAAGTCTTCTCTTGATTGTTGACTTTGACACACATACACCTACCTCCTGGAGAGTCTTCTTGATCTGGCCAACTGTTGTGAAGGGTGTTTTCTTCACCAGGGAAAGAATTCTTCGGTCATCCACCACAGTTGTTTTCCGTGGTCTTCCGGGTCTTTTGGTGTTGCTGAGCGCACCGGTGCGTTCTTTCTTTTTAAGGATGTTCCAAACAGTTGATTTGGCCACACCTAATGTTTTTGCTATCTCTCTGATCAGTTTGTTTTGTTTTTTCAGCCTAATGATGGCTTGCTTCACTGATAGTGACAGCTTTTTGGATCTCATATTGAGAGTTGACAGCAACAGATTCCAAATGCAAATAACAGACTGGAAATTAACTCTGGACCTTTTATCTGCTCCTTGTAAATGGGATAATGAGGGAATAACACACACCTGGCCATGGAACAGCTGAGCAGCCAATTGTCCCATTACTTTTGGTCCCTTAAAAAGTGGGACGCACATGTACAAACTGTTGTAATTCCTACACCGTTCACCTGATTTGGATGTAAATACCCTCAAATTAAAGCTGAAAGTCTGCAGTTAAAGCACATCTTGTTCGTTTTATTTCAAATCCATTGTGGTGGTGTATAGAGCCAAAAAGATTAGAATTGTGTCGATGTCCCAATATTTATGGACCTGACTGTATATATATATATATATATATATATATATATATATATATATATATATATATATATATATATATATATAGTAATTAAAAAAAAATAATAATGTCCCTTTAAGAGCTATGGGCGGAAGTGACATTTTGATGTCGCTTCCGCCCTGCAATGGTATGGAGACGGGTGGGGGCCATCTTCCCCTCGCTCGTCTCAATACCCAGCATGAGAAAGGACCTGATCGCCTCCACCGCTGCCGACGGCTCCGGTAAGCAGCGGAGGGCACTGGAGCGCATCAGGAGGGGGGGCCCTCTCCCGCCAGCGATAAAAGTGATCTCGCAGCGAATCTGCCGCAGAGACCACCTTTATCGGAAAGCGGACCGCCGGGGCGAAGAAGAGGATGCCGGGGTAATGGCAGCTGGCTGCTGCCATAACAACGATATTCCTCTTCAAAGTTAGGACGTATATCGGCGTGCGGCGGTCCGGAAGTCCTGAACCTGTATAGCTGTCTGCCTATTACTATTTTTGGTCGGCGGAGTCTGCCAATTGCTATCGCATCTGCCTAAGGGTGTCCTGGCCCTAAACCCTCTCTCCACCAGTTCTTGTTAAGAGACATCAAATATCTTGTGTTGCATTCAAAAAAGTGACTGGCGCTCATGTTTCTAACTTGCATTACACCCACCATGCCCAGTGACCTGCACCCTGGGGAGCAATATCAGCTGCTCCTGACTCTGGAGATCACCTTCGGACCTTTGGAGGGCGGGGATGACCACTACATCTGTACAGCCCGCTACATAGTTGTACTAAGAAAGTTGTGCAAAGTGGTCATTGGAGATAACGATCGTAAGAGTGTGTGAAAATACCCTGTGCCTGGCTGTGGATTATTCAGTGGGAGACCCGGGCAAACAAGAATTCAAGTGGCTCCTGCGGGGGTAGCGCTACACTTATTATTACCAGCAGTAGCTGCCCGTCCATTAGGGGCGCACGGGTGCCGCCCCCGCCCGCCCCACCCATAGGTCTGGCCCCCTAATCTACATGCGTGGCGCCGGACACATGGATTCCAATCAGATTTTTTTTTTTTGAAGCACGTGATGAGAGCCTGAGGCTGTAATAGGCTTCAAGAAAGGATGGGCTCGGGGTGCAGAACACCGCGCCCAGAGCCCACCCAGTTGTGTGACAATAGCGAATTAATATTCGCTATTGTCTTCCTGATTCTGCTCCTGGCCAATCAGGAAGACCCGTTTACGTTTCCTGATTGGCGGAAAGGAGAAGCGATCCTATTGGCCAGGGAGGAGGAAGCACGGCGGAAGCTGAAGTTATGCCGAGGAGGAGACGCAGGGGAAAGCCGTTGCCCCCCCTGGAGGGAAGCGCTGGCCGCGCCATAGATGGGGTAAGTGCTGGGGGGGTGGCGGTGGCTGTGGGTGCACTGTTTGCCGCCTGCCCCCCCCCCAAAAAAATACCACCGACCGCCACTGATTGCCAGAATGTCACAGCAAGGATTGTTCAGGTCCAGGTCTGTATATTCGAAAGGAAAAGTATGAAAGCCAATAGAAGAGGCAGTACATTGTTCTCAGGTATGACGGTGATCTCCAATAAAGCAAATAACTTCCAGTCCGCCTTTCTATACTGTAAATCTGGAATGGAAGCTGAAGTTCCTATATTCACCACTAGGAGGGGACATCACTGAGTGGAATCTACAGACAGGCGACCGTGGAAGGGGGGGAGAGGAAATAGTCCTATGAACAAACAGGAAATTCCGGTTGAGCAGACGTAGAGAGGAGACATTGCTGGAACTGGCAGCAGAGGAGGTAATAAGATCTTATTTTATATTTACACCCAGTAACCCCCCCGTCATGTCCGTCCTCTTCCTCCATAGTCACTGTGATGTCTTTTATCTCCAGCAGACAACACACATAGAACAAAATATTACTTATTTTATTGCTTTCTATGGCTCCAACATATACCGCAGTGCTGTACAGAGATCACTGAGCCAGTCACATCAATCTCTGTACCAGAGGAGCTTACACTCTAATGTCCCCTCCCCCACGGTCACACACTATTATCCCCTTCCCGCCGACCGTACGCAGATATGCGTACTCGGCTTTCCGGGGTTATACCGGGATGATGCCCGCAGCTGCAGGCATCATCCCGGTACCGTTGTTTACAGCGGGCGATCGGCTACCCGAGTATAACAACCGATGCGGCTAAAAGCCGCTCGGTTGTTATACCGGAGGAGCGGGAGGGGACATCCCCCCCTCCCGCCGCCTCCCGACGCTGTTACCGGGCCTCCCGTGCGATCGGGAGGCCCGGTGTCCAATCGGGTACCTTCGGCGGCTGGGGGCGGGCTGGAACGAAGCTGTGGGCGGCTTCGTTCCAGCCTTCTCGTTGTAAACGCGGAAGCGACGTCATGACGTAACTTCCCGTTTACTCGGCTGCCAATGGCGCCGAATTTAAAAAAGCACACAGTGTTCAGAATCGCCGTTTTCGGCGATCTGAATACTTTGAAGTGTAAAGGAGGTATGGGGGGTCTTTTAGACCCCCCATCCCTCCATAAAGAGTACCTGTCACCACCTATTACTGTCACAAGGGATGTTTACATTCCTTGTGAGAGCAATAAAAGTAAAAAAAAAAAAAAATTTTAAATTTATAAAGTAAAAAAATAAATAAAATAAATAAAAAAATTTTTTAAAGTGCCCCAAGCTCGCGCAGCGAAGAAAACGCATATGGAAGTCGCGCCCGCATATGTAAACGGTGTTCAAATCACACATGTGAGGTATCGCCGCGATCGTCAGAGCGAGAGCAATAATTCTAGCCCTAGACCTCCTCTGTAACTCAAACCTGGTAACCGTAAAAAAATTTTAAAGCGTCACCTATGGAAATTCATAGGTACCGTAGTTTGTCGCCATTCCACGAGTGCGTGCAATTATAAAGGGTGACATGTTTGGTATCTATTTACTCTGCATACCATCATCTTTCACATTATACAAAAAAATTGGGGTAACTTTACTGTTTGGATTTTTTAAAATTCATGAAAGTGTCCCTTTTCCAAAAATTTGCGTTTAAAACACCGCTGCACAAATACCGTGTGATAAAAAATATTGCAACAATCGCCATTTTATTCTCTAGATTCTCTGCTAAAAAAATATATATAATGTTTGGGAACTCTAATGCCGCGTACACACGGTCGGACTTTTCGTCTACAAAAGTCCAACGGACGCCGACGGACTAAAGCTGGCTGGTAATCCGATCGTGTGTGGGCTTCTCCGGACTTTCAGCAGACTTTTTCAGCCTCAAATCCGACGGACTTTAGATTTGAAACATGCTTCAAATCTTTACGTCGTAACTACGACGGACCCCGAAATCCGCTCGTCTGTGTGCTAGTCCGACGGACAAAAACCCATGCTAGGGCAGCTATTGGCTACTGGCTATGAACTTCCTTATTTTAGTCCGGTGTACGTCATCACGTACGAATCCGTCGGACTTTTGTGTGGTCGTGTGTAGGCAAGTCCGTTCGTTAGAAAGTCTGCTGCAAGTCCGCCGAAAGTCCGCCGGAAGTCCGCCGGAAGTCTGTCGGACAGGCTGTCGGACTTTTGTAGACGAAAAGTCCGACCGTGTGTACGCGGCATAAGTAATTTTCTAGCAAAAAATACGGATTTTAACTTGTAAACACCAAATTTCAAAAATAGGCTTAGTCATGAAAGGGTTAAAATTATACATCCACATAGCTCTGACATATACCGTAGTGCTGTACAGAGAACACTGAGCCAGTCACATCAGTCTCTGTACCAGAGGAGCTTACACTCTAAAGTCCCCCCACATTCACAGACTGTTATACATTTATATAGCTCTGACATATACCGCAGTGTTGTGTGATTATCCCAATAAGATTATCACATGACATCCCTGTTCTTTATTTCTGAACTTCCTGAAGACGTCCAATCAGGGCGAAACCGGTCGAGGTGTGGTCTACGCATGATGTCATTTCCGGCGATGTTCTAACCTTAGAAGGAGGATTCTGGAAATGTTGCATGACATCCCTTTTATCTCCTGTGAATGAAGATCAAACAAGACCAAAGATGTGCAGAGAACCTTGGGAATGCAATTAGTAATATTTATTAGTGTCTCCTTTTTAATAGGACTAAAGTAGTGAAGAAGACATCTGATGAGTGACCTACACCCAGCAGCCATCCTAATATTCCATCCGTTCCTCACTCGCTGACACCTGATGGAAATAGCTAGAAGGTTCTAGAAGTCAACCACAAGACCACAGGACGTCATGATGGAGAATCAGCCGCCCCTCACATCACCGGGTAAGAGGAGACTTTATTGTAAAGAAGAGAGCAGTACGGAGGGTCCACCTAGATCCCCATCATCTGATAAACACATAGAAACAATGTATTCAGTCAGTGTGTGTGTTTCCTACAGATGGATCCAGTAATGGGAACCCACCAGAGAGATGTCCCCGTCCTCTGTATTCCCGGGATTCCATACAGGAAGATCACACCATCCCCCACCATCATCAGGTAGAAGAATGCTCAACATAACATTTGGGTCTGTGTTTCAATTGGTTTATAAACCTTAAAATCTTTTTATATTATTATAAACACAGAGCAGAGATCTGCAGTATTTAAAAATCCTTGTTAAAGAAGAGATAAAAGAGGAGTATGATGAGGTTGGTGTGATGGAAAAGTTTTCAGAAGGATACAAGGAGGTTATGATGGAGCCACTCAATACCAAGAGCCCACCAGAGAGATGTCCTCGTCCTCTGTATTCCCGGGATTCCACACAGGAAGATCACACCATCCCTCACCATCATCAGGTAGGTGGAACAAAGCGTCCGAAACTCCAAACTGCGTGAAATTATATTATTTATGTTATATTTAGCTTTAAGTGCTCAAGGATTAAAGATTTAATATCATTCTGTTGCTTTAGGTTGAGGTGGCAAGTGATGTTAAAGCTGAAGAGGAAGAGATGTGTGAGAGGGGTGACCAGCAGTCTGTGGAGGAGGTTGGAGTTAGGATAATTATTAAGAAGGAGGAAACAGCTCTAGATATTGGGTCAGGTAAGTCATATTGTGATGTGATACAAGAGATAATGCAGGCAATTATCACCAACATTTCCTCCAATTCAGAGAGTTGGCTCCTTGCAGTTGCTGGCTGCAAAGAATCCATCCATAAAAAAAAAAAAATCACGAAGGAGAGAGGAAGCTGCTGACTGTTTTAAAAGCCTTGTTCAAGTTGATTCAACTTGGCAACATACAGACTGTTCCACCTGAATCACAGTCACCCCAAGACGTTCCACTCTAACTAGAGCTTACTTATTCATGGTTGCTTTTTTGGGGGAAAACTAAAACCTAACCCTAAGGTGGGTAGACGGTGCTGCCCTGGGTGGTAGAGGGTCACCTGTTACCCACCAGGATTATTTGGCCAATGAGGGTACCGACCCTCTAGCAGGGCAGCAGTGTACTAATAAATGCCTCTACCTTTCAGGATTTGTACCTGGGCTTTTTCCTGAATTACTGACTTCACTTAGAATAAATTACTCCTGCTACAAGCTGCCTTGGTCATCTCTGTCTATTCTTAAACCTATTTGACAGAAAATACAGTGTATATATATATATATATATATATATATATATATATATATATTCTCATATAACAAAGAATTTCTCAAGGTGTGATGAAAGAAATATTGTACTGTACAAAGCAGTATATAAGAATAACATCAGCGTACCTATCCCCACCACTCAATGTGTCCGACAAACGAGGTGGAGGTATTGTACACGATACAGTAGATCATTCTTCAGTTCTTTGTGTCTACTGCACTACCCAATGTTGTCAACAAATGAAGTGGAGATACTGTACACCATATGAAAGGTCCATCTCCATTCTTCAATATAACGTCATGTTCCCAACAAATGAGGGGGAGATACTGTACACCATATGAAAGGTCCATCTCCATTCCTCAATATAATGTCATGTTCCCAACCAATGAGGAGGAGATACTGTACACCATATGAAAGGTCCATCTCCATTCCTCAATATATGGTCATATTTCCATGAATGAGATGAAGATACTGTACACTACATGAAAGGTCCATCTCCATTCCTCAATATAATGTCATGTTCCCAACAAATGAGGAGGAGATACTGTACACCATATGAAAGATCCATCTCCATTCCTCAATATAACGTCATGTTCCCAACAAATGAGGAGGAGATACTGTACACCATATGAAAGGTCCATCTCCATTCCTCAATATAACGTCATGTTCCCAACAAATGAGGTGGAGATACTGTACATCATATGAAAGGTCCATCTCCATTCCTCAATATAATGTCATGTTCCCAACAAATGAGGTGGAGATACTGTACATCATATGAAAGGTCCATCTCCATTCCTCAATATAACGTCATGTTCCCAACAAATGAGGAGGAGATACTGTACACCATATGAAAGGTCCATCTCCATTCCTCAATATAACGTCATGTTCCCAACAAATGAGGAGGAGATACTGTACACCATATGAAAGGTCCATCTTCATTCCTCAATATAATGTCATGTTCCCCACAAATGAGGAGGAGATACTGTACACCATATGAAAGGTCCATCTCCATTCCTCAATATATGGTCATATTTCCATGAATGAGATGAAGATACTGTACACTACATGAAAGGTCCATCTCCATTCCTCAATATAATGTCATGTTCCCAACCAATGAGGAGGAGATACTGTACACCATATGAAAGGTCCATCTCCATTCCTCAATATATGGTCATATTTCCATGAATGAGATGAAGATACTGTACACTACATGAAAGGTCCATCTCCATTCCTCAATATAATGTCATGTTCCCAACAAATGAGGAGGAGATACTGTACACCATATGAAAGATCCATCTCCATTCCTCAATATAACGTCATGTTCCCAACAAATGAGGAGGAGATACTGTACACCATATGAAAGGTCCATCTCCATTCCTCAATATAACGTCATGTTCCCAACAAATGAGGTGGAGATACTGTACATCATATGAAAGGTCCATCTCCATTCCTCAATATAATGTCATGTTCCCAACAAATGAGGTGGAGATACTGTACATCATATGAAAGGTCCATCTCCATTCCTCAATATAACGTCATGTTCCCAACAAATGAGGAGGAGATACTGTACACCATATGAAAGGTCCATCTCCATTCCTCAATATAACGTCATGTTCCCAACAAATGAGGAGGAGATACTGTACACCATATGAAAGGTCCATCTTCATTCCTCAATATAATGTCATGTTCCCCACAAATGAGGAGGAGATACTGTACACCATATGAAAGGTCCATCTCCATTCCTCAATATAATGTCATGTTCCCAACAAATGAGGAGGAGATACTGTACACCATATAAAAGGTCCATCTCCATTCCTCAATATAACGTCATGTTCCCAACAAATGAGGAGGAGATACTGTACACCATATGAAAGATCCATCTCCATTCCTCAATAAAACAACATGTTCCCTACAAATGAGGAGGAGATACTGTATACTAGGGTTGTCCCGATACCGATACCGAGCATTTGCCCAAGTACTTGTACTCGGGCAAATGCTCCCGATGCTTCCCCCGATACCTGGACTGTCAGCGGTGATCGGCGCGTGGGGGAGTTACAAGCTCCCCCCCCCCCGTGGCTTTCAGCTGCTTTAGTGACATACATCGGTGATCGGTGCTTGTAACTCCCCCACACGCGATCACCGCTGACTGTCACCGCATCCTCCTCCATGCACCCTCCGTTCTTCTGTCCCCCTCTCCTTCTCTGTCCCGCTCCATTCCGCCATTCCCCTCTCCTTCTCTGTCCCCCTCCGTTCTGCAGTCCTCCTCCTCCTTCCTTTGTGAATGGACAGAGTCAGCTGACTCTGTCCATTCACATAACTGAAACATTGTAATCTCCTGTGATTACGATGTGTCAGTTTATGAATGGAGAGGAGCCGCTGTCTTCTCTCCATTCATTCTCAGTGCAGCTCAGTGCTGCAGAGAAAGGGACTGGGGAATCTCTATCCTCGGTCTCTTTCTCTGTCTCATGGGGGAGATATCAGAGGTCTGTTAAGACCCCTGATATCTCACCAAACCCCCCCCCCCGAAAAAAAAGAAAGCATTGTTTAAAAAAAAAAAAAACACTGTCACGTGACATTAAAAAAAAAAGTATCGGTAATCGGTATCGGCGAGTACTTGAAAAAAAGTATCGGTACTCGGTCCTAAAAAAGTGGTATCGGGACAACCCTACTGTATACCATATGAAAGGTCCATCTCCATTCCTCAATATAATGTCATGTTCCCAACAAATGAGGAGGAGATACTGTACACCATATGAAAGGTCCATCTCCATTCCTCAATATAACGTCATGTTCCCAACAAATGAGGAGGAGATACTGTACACCATATGAAAGGTCCATCTCCATTCCTCAATATAATGTCATGTTCCCAACAAATGAGGAGATACTGTACACCATATGAAAGGTCCATCTCCATTCCTCAATATAACGTCATGTTCCCAACAAATGAGGAGGAGATACTGTACACCATATGAAAGGTCCATCTCCATTCCTCAATATAATGTCATGTTCCCAACAAATGAGGAGGAGATACTGTACACCATATGAAAGGTCCATCTCCATTCCTCAATATAACGTCATGTTCCCAACAAATGAGGAGGAGATACTGTACACCATATGAAAGGTCCATCTCCATTCCTCAATATAATGTCATGTTCCCAACAAATGAGGAGGAGATACTGTACACCATATGAAAGGTCCATCTCCATTCCTCAATATAATGTCATGTTCCCAACAAATGAGGAGGAGATACTGTACACCATATGAAAGGTCCATCTCCATTCCTCAATATAACGTCATGTTCCCAACAAATGAGGAGGAGATACTGTACACCATATGAAAGGTCCATCTCCATTCCTCAATATAACGTCATGTTCCCAACAAATGAGGAGGAGATACTGTACACCATATGAAAGGTCCATCTCCATTCTTCAATATAACATCATGTTCCCAACAAATGAGGAGGAGGTACTGTACACCATATGAAAGGTCCATCTCCATTCTTCAATATAACATCATGTTCCCAACAAATGAGGAGGAGATACTGTACACCATATGAAAGGTCAATCTCCATTCCAAACTATATGAACAATTAATGTGGTTTAGAAAATTAATAAAATACTTCTTTCCCACAGATGGACGCTATGTCTGGAATAACTCAGAAGAAAATCCTATCCAGTCCTCAGATTTTAACGCAGAAAATGACATTGCAAAATATTCCCTAGGAGCAATCCATAGTCTTCCAGATACACATCGCAGACCTTACTGTGCAACTAGACCATTGGCCTCCTCTAATCCTGAAGACTCCTTTGATAAACCACATAACGTTACCAGCAAAGTATGCTCCTTACTTGGCAGTGTGGATAGATCTTCTCATAAATCTAATCCTCAAAGAACTTCTAGATATTTAGATATGCACATAGATGATAAAGTATCCCTGCATTCTGAAGCTGTAGAACAAGAGACCCCAACACGTAAGCGCCCATTTCAATGTCCAGAGTGTGGGAAATGTTTCAGCGTGAAAGGAAACTTCATTGTGCACCAGAGAACCCACACCGGTGAGCGCCCTTTTTCATGTTCAGACTGCGGAAAAAGTTTCACTCGAAAAAGTGTACTTAACGAACACCGGAGAATTCACATGGGCGAGCGCCCTTTTTCATGTGCAGAGTGCGGGAAATGTTTCACGCAGAAAGGAGACCTTCTTACACACCAGAGGAGTCACACAGGAGAGCGTCCTTTTTCATGTGCAGAGTGCGGAAAATCTTTCACTCGGAAAGAAAGACTTCTCACGCACCAAAGAAGCCACACTGGTGAGCAACCATTTTCATGTTCAGAGTGTGGACAACGTTTCACTCAGAAGGAAAACCTTCTAACGCACCAGAGAAAACACACGGGCGAGCGTCCCTTTTCATGTTCGGAGTGCGGGAAAAGTTTCACTCGGAAAGAAAGGCTTCTCACACACCAGAGAAGTCACACGGGCGAGCGGCCTTTCTCCTGTTCGGAGTGCGGTAAATCTTTCACTCAGAAAGAAAACCTTCTTACGCACCAGAGAAGTCACAGGGGCGAGCGCCCGTTTTCATGTTCAGAGTGCGGGAAATCTTTTACTCGGAAAGAAACCCTCCTTGTACACCAGAAAAACCACACAGGAGAGTGTCCCTTTTAAAGTTCAGTATGAGGAGAATATTTTCACCCTGTAGGAAGGAGAAGCGTCCTTTTTTTCCACATTTTTCAGAATATGAGATGAGTTTCTCTAAAAAATAATTACTTCAGAGTGCGGGAAGTGTTTCACCCAAAAAGGAGATCTTCATCAGAGAAGTCACACAGGAGAGCGTCCTTTTTCATGTGCAGAGTGCGGGAAATGTTTCGTACGGAAAGTGCAGACATTTTTTTTTTTTTTTTGCAATATAAATAAAAAAAAAAAAGAACAGAAAAAAACAAAAACAATATTTTTTACTTTCTGCTATAAAACATATCCAATAAAAAAATAAACAAAAAGCTAATTTCTTCATAAATTTTGGCCAAAATGTATTTCGTCACATGTTTTTTTTATTTAAAACTATCCCAGTAAGTGGAGTCCATGTTGTCAACCCATGCTGGATAGCTTTATAGGAGATTCCTCTCCTTTTGCTGCGGTTATCTACCATTTAGCTCTACACATATATTTTGTGGCCTCTTACTCTTCCATTAGTGAATGCGAGCAAGCCGCCTCTTGTTGACTTCTCCTTGATAGCCATTGATCTTCTGTGGGGGCTTTGAGGTCTGGGTTGGGCTGAGACCCGCGTGGGTCTGCGCCACTAAGCCATTACCTGTCGGTCTCTGGACATCCAGTCACGTTCATATCTTTGATTGCTTCCACTTCCTTTACCCCCCTGATGAAGACTTTATATAAGTTGAAACGCGTTGGGTTGACTCGGTGGATATGCAATTTATTTTAATCATTTCACTTATATCCCTGCAGTATATGTATATTGCAGGAACGGTATAAGATCGGGACGTGAAGTGTCTAGACCAGCAAATTTTAAACCTGTTGTTCAATAAAAGTTTATTTTACTTTTTATACACCAGTTTGTAATTGTGTGATTTCTAGTGCTGCAACAATGTCCCATGGGAGATATCTTTTGTCTAATATACTGGAATTTCAATATTTTTATTTATTTCAGGTACTTATATAGCGCCGTCAATTTACGCAGCGCTTTACATATACATTGTACATTCACATCAGTTCCTCAAGGAGTTCACAACCTAAGGTCCCTAAACCACATTCATACATATACTAGGGCCAATTTAGACAGGAACCTATTAACCTACCGGCATGTCTTTAGAGTGTGGGAGGAAACCGGAGTAACCGGAGTAAACCCACACAGGCACAGGGAGAACATGCAAACTCCAGGCAGATGGTGTTGTGGTCGGGATTCGAACCAGAGACCCTTTTTACTACTAGGTGAAAGTGCTATCCACCACACCACTGTGCTGCCCATTTTTGTATACTACTAATGGGACTGCGATAGTGCGGCGGAAAATCTAACGCTAACTGACGCTAGGGGGGAACTGACAACTGACATCTCCAGTGATCAGTGATAATACTATACGCTGTCACTGTACCAATGACACTGGCTGGGAAGAGGTTAACATCTAGGGGCGATCAAAGGGGTTTAAATGTGTGCCTACCTATGTGTAATGTGTGCTGATTTTTACTACTAGATCTCTCAGTTTCTCATCTCTGCTTTGCAGGGTTGAGAAGCTGACAGATCGCTCCCTCTGTACGGAGCTCTGTGTTGTTTACCAATACAGAGCTCGGGGCTGTGATTGCACACAGCCGATCATTGGCCGGGGCTTGGGGACAGGCTCCCGCGGTGCACTTTCACCGTGGGTGCCAGGTAGGGGGGCGTGCGTGCGTGCGCGCTCCCTAAACCCGGAAGTGGGCAGTGATGTACAGGTATGCCGCTTTGCCTACAGCAGCCGCTCACCCACATTACATTGCATGTGGGTGGTTGCCAAGTGTTTAAAAAGTACACAGGACTCTCAAAAGAGTCAGTTTGGGAAGCACCAGCAGATGTTTTGTGGAGCAGAGAAAACTGTTTGTTTAGTTTTCTGCGGATTTGGCCAGCTTGGATCGGAGCTGGAAGCTTGAAGGTACCAAAGAGTATTGGGTGGGACGGAACCTTCAGTCCTGTGTCCGGGGCTTTGCTATTTGCATGCAGTCTGTGTGAGTGCACAGGTGTGCAGGATCATTATACACCAAAAAAATGTGGCTTAAGTTTTCTCTGGATTTGGTAGTTTCCGGATCGGGACCTGGAGCTTGAAGGTTCCAAAGAGTATTGGGTGGGACAGATATGAACAAGAAAAATCAGATGGCTGCACTCCCACACTATGCAATATCGGCTTTATTAAAGATTACACATGTCCGTAAAAACAACAAGCACTGACAGGCAGGGGGAAGACAAGAAGGTTGACGCGTTCCACACGAAGTACGCGCTTCATCATAACCAACAATTGGGTGGGGCAGAGCCTTCAGTCTTGTCTCTGGGCCTTGTTAGTTGCCCACAGCCTGTGTGAGGGCACAGGTGGTCAGGATTACTTCAAGCCAGATCTGAGCATAGTTTAGGGCCATTTGGAGAGGGACCCTTGTCAGGAGACCTGGTTGCAACTGTCAGGTCTCTGGTGAGGGGGACTGGGGTGGTCGGGTTGGCTATGCGGTCCTGGGAGACCAAGAGAGGGTCTGGGAGGCTGGGAAAGCCAAGGCAGCTATCAAGTCCAGGGAAGCTTAAGGAAGTCTCGGAAAGAGTGAGCAAACTCTAGAGAACCATATTTGGAGGCCAGGAATGGGGGCCCTAAGAGCCTAAGTGGCCCTATATTTTTCATTAGTTGTGTTTGCTGGAGAAGAACCCCTGCGTAGGAAACCTACTGTTGTAAGAACTTTCTTTCTGTTTCCTTTTAACCACTTGCTGACAAGTCACGTACCTGGTACATCACTGGACTTCAAGTGGTTGTACCGAGATGAGGCCTGCAGCAATGGTCGGCTCTCTTGTAAAAGAAATCTGAGTGGCTAATTAGCCACTCAAAATTGCTTTTACAAGCAACGGGAGGGGACATTCCCCCCAACCTCCCGCCACCTTCTACGGCTTCATCAGGATGTCCTGTCCCACCGCCTGATCATAGAGCCCAGAAAAAGCCGGATTGGCTTTGTTGGGCTCTATGATATAGTAAACTGAAAGCGATGACCTGATATCAATTCCGGGTCACTCTAATGTAAACAGCACCATTTTAAAAAGTCATAAACACCAAGATCAGTGTAATCGAATGCTTTTAAGGGCAGAGGAGAGATTTGGGGTCTTATAGACACCAGATCTTTCCATAAAGAGTACCTGCCTATTGCTGTCACAAGGGATGTGTATATTCCTTCTGACAGCAATAAAAAAGTGATAAAAAAAAAATGTAAAGCAACACTATAAAAAATAAATAAAAAATAAAAAGTGCCCCCCGTCCCTCCGTTCTCACTCGCAAAGGTGAACACGCGCTTCAGTCCCACACACACGCAAACAGCGATCGTCCCACACATGTGAGGTATCACCGTGAACATCAGATCATGGCCAGTAGTTCTAGGATCAGACCTCCTCTGTAAATCTAAAGTGGTAACCTGTAAAGGCTTTAAACCACTTCCGGACCGCCGCACGACGATGTACGTCCTAACTTTGAAGGGGGATATCGTTGTTATGGCAGCAGCTAGCTAGGGGATTCTGCCGGCTGGGATATACTGCATATGAGCGCAAGCTCTTCCCTTCCACTTCAGTAGAAACCATCACTCAGGCTTATCACCAACACAAGCATTTCACACTTTTTTCCTGTATCAGCACACCTGTCCACCTAATACCATCAGTCCTATATAAGCCAGAAGTGAATGCCCAACCTCCATCATATGCAGTACATCCCAGCCGGCAGAATCCCGTCTGGATCCACCTCGAACACCCATCCGATGACCCTGTGAAGTCCTTATTTGTGAGGTCTGACGGTCTGGATATCGTTCTACACGCCCTGGGTGGCACAATGTCTTCATGACTCCATGTCGCTGACAGGGGAGTCCACTGGATCCGGTAAGAGTTTATGCCTACCATTCCCTGACTTGATGCCGTTGTTGGTTGATGTGGGTTCCATGTACTGACTTACCCAGTCTTCTGTTTACATTTGGAACATTCTTCACTGCCAGTGACTCTTTATGTGCATTATCATTTGGAGATTTTTGTTTTTCTTCATTTTTTCTTATGACACATGGACTCCTTAATAATATTTGCTGTATTCACCCCACCCGGTCGATAGACCTGTGGTGTTTGTGACCACATTTTATCACTGTTTTCTTATGCGCTACATTTTTTATAGAGAACAGAGTAGGGTTGCCACCTCATCCCTTTAAACCCCAACACACTCTGAGGCTAAATTCATGCAGATAAGGCACCAAGTGAGTTTAATTTAATTAATATGTGTTTGGTTTTAAAGGGATGAGGTGGCAACTCTAGGTTTAACTCTCCAGCATCCACCAAAAATTGAAATGTTTATTGTTTGGGTGGACTAATTATATCATGGTGATGATGATCACTAGGACAATGCATAATTGTCCCCTAAATACTTCAGATGTAAAGCTGCAATTCTTTTGTTCCACACAAGGTGGAACTTTCAGCCATACGGAATGGCCGACACAGACAGGAAGTGATTTCAGAAGCAGAGAGGAAGTGATTGCACAGATAAACAGGAAGTTTCGGGTTAGAGGTGAGTTTAGGAGGAAGTAGAGAGGAGACATTGCTGGAACTGGCAGAAGAGGAGGTAATAAGATCTTATTTTATATTTACACCCAGCAACCCCCCGTCATGTCCGTCCTCTTCCTCCATAGTCACTGCTATGTTTTACAAAATATGTAAGTAATAAGGTCTAGCAACATATGTATATAGTAATATTTAGACACATATAATAACATAAAGTATATATAATAATATCTAGCTAGAGGCACAACAGGTGATAGCAATCACCGCCATCGGTAGATTTGGAGATCCGTGACAGTCATTCACAGCACAATCAGTGATAATAGGCTAAAAACAATGATTAACTGATGTGGTCTGTATAGTCCAGAGCCCTAAAGTTCAAATATTTCTCAGATTATTACCCGTCCTACAGAGAGGAGAGTCCTGTATAGATCACATGACCACCTCAATGAAGGTGGACGAAGAAAACTTGACTGGGAGGATATTGGACCTCACCCTGGAGATCATCTACCTACTGACCGCAGAGGAGAGGAGGATTCTGGGAGGTCACATGACATCTTTTTTTTCTGTTTCAATACAGAGTTTCCCTCCTGTCAAGAAGTCTGGTGACCATATAACCATCAGAGTGACTTCACTTCACACCTTGACTCTTAAGAGGCACCACAAGTGGGCTATTCTAGAAGTAACCAAGAGCATCACTGATCTGCTGACAGGAGAGGTGAGCGGTGCCGGGAATTCTGGGACATTATCCAGTAACAGACAAGGGATGTGTCTGGATGGTGACTGTATCATTGTGTGTGTCAGGTTCCTATAAGGTGTCAGGATGTCACTGTCTATTTCTCCATGGAGGAGTGGGAGTATTTGAAGGACACAAGGATCTCTACAAGGACGTCATGATGGAGAATCAGCCGCCCCTCACATCACCTGGTAAGAGGAGACTTTATTGTAAAGGAGAGAGCAGTACGGAGGGTCCACCTAGATCCCCCATCATCTGATAAACACATAGAAACAATGTATTCAGTCAGTGTGTGTGTTTCCTACAGATGGATCCAGTAATGGGAACCCACCAGAGAGATGTCCCCATCCTCTGTATTCCCGGGATTCCACACAGGAAGATCACACCATCCCTCACCATCATCAGGTAGAAGAATGCTCAAAATAATATTTGGGTCTGTGTTTTTATTGGTTTATAAACATTGAGGTTATTTTTTATCGTTAAACACAGAGCGCAGATCAGCAATGTTGTAAAATCTTTGCTAAAGAAGAGATAAAAGAGGAGTATGATGAGGGCGGTGTGATGGAGGAGTTTTCAGGAGGGTACAAGGAGGTTATGATGGAGCAATGCAGTGATAGAAAGCCACCAGAGAAATGTCAATGTCCTCTGTATTCCCAGGATTCCACACAGGAAGGTCACACCATCCCTCACCATCGTCAGGTAGGTGGAACAAAGCGTCTGAAACTCCAAATTGCGTGAAATTATATTGTTTATGTTATTTTTAGCTTTATATGCTCAGGGTTTGAAGATTTTAAATCATTCTGTTGCTCTAGGGTGAGGGGGCAAGTGATATTAAAGCTGAAGAGGAAGAGATGTGCGAGAGAGGTGACCAGCAGTCTGTGGAGGAGGTTGGAGTGAAGATGAATAATAGAAAGGAGAAAA
Source organism: Aquarana catesbeiana (assembly GCF_042186555.1). NCBI lineage: Eukaryota > Metazoa > Chordata > Amphibia > Anura > Ranidae > Aquarana > Aquarana catesbeiana. Next base: position 304,268,779 of record NC_133331.1, on the reverse strand, counting down.
GCTCTCTCGATATTGGCTCAGGTAAGTCATACTGTGATGTGATACAGGAGATAATGTTCCAGTGTAAGCAATTACCACCACAAATCATCAGAGAGTCAAAAAAAAGCTGTGTTCGAGTCTGTTTAACTCTGCAACATACATACCGTTCCACCTGGATCACAGGCACCCCAAGACATTCCAATCTAGCTAGAGCTTTCTCATATGGAACATACGTGGTTACTTTTTTGGGGGAAACCTAAAACCTAACTCTAAGGTGGGTGAGTGGTGCTGCTCTGGGTGGTAGAGGGGCATCTATTCTCCACCAGGATTATCTGGTCAATGAGGGTATAGACCCTCTAGCATGACAGCAGTGTACTAGTAGATGCCTCTACCTTTAGGATTTCTACCTGGGCTTTGTCCTGAATTACAGACTTCACTTCAATAAATTATTGCTGCTACAGGCTGCCTTTGGCACCTCTGTCTATTCTTAAACTTATTTGACAGAAAAATATATATTCTTATCTAACAAAGAATTTCTCAGTAAAAAAATGTGTAATGTTGTATATAAAAATATCGTCAATGTACCTATCCCCACCACCCAATGTGCCCAATAAACAAGGTGGAGGTATTGTACACCATACAGTAGATCATTCTTCAGTTCTGTAGCTACTGCACTACCATATGTTCTCAACAAATGAGGAAGAGATGCTCTACACCATATTCCTCAATATAACGTCATGTCCCCAATGAGGAGGAGATACTGTACACCATATGGAAGGTCCATCTCCATTCCTCAATATAATGTCATGTTCCCAATAAATGAGGTGGAGATACTGTACACCATATGAAAGGTCCATCTCCATTCCTCAATATAATGTCATGTTCCCAACAAATGAGGTGGAGATACTGTACACCATATGAAAGGTCCATCTCCATTCCTCAATATAACGTCATGTTCCCAACAAATGAAGAGGAGACACTGTACACCATATGAAGGGTCCATCTCCATTCCTTTAAAATAATTTCATGTTCCCAACAAATGAAAGGTCCTTCTCCATCCTCAATATAATGTCATGTTTCCAACAAATGAGGAGGAGATACTGTACACCATATGAAAGGTCCATCTGCCTCCCCAAAAAAAAAATTGCTCGTATTGTGAAGCGCTCGTTAACTGCGCTACTCACAATCCGAGGTTCCACTGTATAACATCATGTTCCCAACAAATGAGGCGGAGATACTGTACACCATATGAAAGGTCCATCTCCATTCCTCAATATAATGTCATGTTCCCAACAAATGAGGAGGAGATACTGTACACCATATGAAAGGTCCATCTCCATTCCTCAATATAACGTCATGTTCCCAACAAATGAGGAGGAGATACTGTACACCATATGAAAGGTCCATCTCCATTCCTCAATATAACGTCATGTTCCCAACAAATGAGGTGGAGAAAGGTCTTGAATTTCTTTTCCATAGCATACCATCACCAGTGTGTTGTAGCTGTTTTAGTTTCTAATTGATATTGCTGTAATGAAGCTTCTGTGAAACTGCTGACCACTTGACCAACAGAAGACACATGAAACATGACCAATAATGTGGTTTTATAATGAATAAAAAACTTCTTTCACACAGATGGACGCTATGTCCGGAATACCTCAGAAGAAAATCCTATTCAGTCTTTGGATTGTAACACAGAATATGGAATTGTAAAATATTCCCTAGGTGCAATCCATAGTCCTCCAGATACACATCGCAGACCTTACTGTGCAACTAGACCATTGGCCTCCTCTAATCCTGAAGACTCCTTTGATAAATCACATAACGTTACCAGCAAAGCATGTCCCTTACTTGGCAGTGTGGATAGATCGCCTGATAAATCTAATCCCCAAAGAACTTCTAGATATTTAGATATGCACATGGACAATAAAGTATCCCCGCGTCCTAAAGCTGCAGAACAAGAGACCCCAATGCGTGAGCCTCCATTTCAGTGTCCAGAGTGCGGGAAATGTTTCAGTGTGAAAGGAAACTTCATTGTGCACCAGAGAACCCACACGAGTGAGCGCCCATTTTCATGTTCAGAGTGTGGGAAATGTTTCCCTCAGAAAGGAGACCTTTTTACACACCAGAGAAGTCATATAGGAGAGCGTCCTTTTTCGTGTGCAGAGTGTGGGAAATGTTTCAAACGCAAACAAAGGCTTCTTACACACCAGAGAAGTCACACTGGTGAGCAACCGTTTTCATGCTCAGAGTGTGGAAAACGCTTCGCTCAGAAAGAAAACCTTCTAACGCATCAGAGAAAACACACGGGCGAGCGTCCTTTTTCATGTCCAGAGTGCGGGAAAAGTTTCGCTCGGAAAGAAAGGCTTCTCACACATCAGAGAAGTCACACGGGCGAGCGTCCTTTTTCATGTTCAGAGTGTGGGAAATGTTTCAGTGTGAAAGGAAACTTCACTGTGCACCAGAGAAGCCACACCGGTGAGCGTCCTTTTTCATGTGCAGACTGTGGAAAAAGTTTCACTCGAAAAAGCATACTTACCGAACACCGGAGAATTCACATGGGCGATCGCCCTTTTTCATGTGCAGAGTGCGGGAAATGTTTCACTCAGAAAGGAGACCTTCTTACACACCAGAAAATTCACACAGGAGAGCGTCCTTTTTTGTGTGCAGAGTGCGGGAAATGTTTCACACGGAAAGAAAGGCTTCTCACACACCTGAAAAGCCACACTGGGTGAGCAACCGTTTTCATGTTGAGAATGTGAAAAAGGTTTCTCTCAGAAAGAAAACCTTCTAACACGTCAGAGAAAACAAACAGGTTTGGGTCCTTTTTCATGCAGCCCAAAAACTTGCAAGGAACCTCCACCATGCTTCACAGTTGGTCGCAGACACTAATTTTTGTACCACACTCCTACCCCTCCCCCCCAAATCAAATCTCCTCTGAGGTGTCTTTCTTACACATCAGAGAAGTCACACGGGAGTGCATCCTTTTTCATGTTCAGGGTGCGGGAAATCTTTCACTCTAAAAGAAAGGCTTCGTACACATCAAGAGAAGCCACATAGATGAGCATCCTCAAGGTTTTGCTTGGAAAGGAGACCTTATTTCACTCCAGAGAAGTCGCACAGTTGACCATCCTTTTGCCTTGCTCAAAACATTGACTCAGAAAGCAGCAATTGTTGAACACCAGAAATGTTCGAACGGTTGAGCTTTTTCGTGATCAGAGTGCGGGAAAGGTTTCACTCAGCAGATCTTCTTCCACAGCAAAGAAGTCCCATAGTTGAGTTGCTTAGCCTTGTTTCCATGCCCTATGCACCAAAACATAGGGACTGGGGTGCAGAAAAATAACAGCAGGTGCTCTGGACTGATGAGTTAAAAGCGTGAAATATTTGGCTGTAGCAGTTTGTTGGGGGAAGAGCTGGAGAGCGGTACAATAATGAGTGTCTGCAGCCAACTGTGAAGCATGGTGGAGGTTCCTTGCAAGTGTGGGGCTGCATTTCTGCAAATGAAGTTGGAGATTTGGTCAGGATCAATGATGTCCTCAATGCTGAGAAATACAGTCAGATAACCATTGATCCTGACCAAATCTCTAACTTCATTTGCAGCAATGCAGCCCCAAACTTGCAAGGAACCCCCACCATGCTTCACACTTTGCCTCCATGATGGTATGGCATCATGGATAAGTATGCCATACCATCATGGAGGCGTGTGATTGTTTTCAAGTTTATTCTGCAGCAGGATAACAAACCCCAAACGTACAGCCAATGTCATTAAGAACTGTCTTCGGTGTAAAGAAGAACAAGGAGTCCTGGAAGTGATGGTTTGGCCCCAACAGAGCCCTGGTCTCAACATCATCAAATCTGGGATTGCATGAGGAGACAGACTGATTTGAGACAGCCTACATCCAAAAAAGATCTGTGGTTAGTTCTCCAAGATGTTTGGAACTACCTACCTGCCGAGTTCCTTCAAAACCTGTGTGCAAGTCTACCTAGAAGAAGGCAAAGGGCGGTCACACCAAATCCATGATTGGATTTGGATTTCTCTTCTGTTCATTTACTTTCCATTTTTGTTAATTGATAAAAAAATAAACTAATAACATTTCTACTTCTCAAAGCATTTTTCATTTTCAGCATTTCTTCACACCTGCCTAAAAAATTTTGCACAGTAGCATTTAAAATTTGGAGGTATGGTCCCTTTTTTGACCACATATAAAATACTCTGCACATTATCAGTCCTCTGTCTATTATTATGGTTACCTTTTGTAGATAACGAGCAAATATATATTCTGCAGTGCTGCACATCACATAATTAAAGAGAAAACATTATGTGTGGCCCTTTGGTGATGTCAGGGGCCCATTTGAGGCCCCCTTTAGCTCATAAGTTGACAACCATTGGTTTAGGAACTGTTTCTAACTGTCTTCATCTCTTATATAAAAAGAACACACAACTTTTCTTTCTTGCACTTTGATCGTTTTTTGTCTTATCTTTCCCCCAGGCTCTGCTCCTCTTACTGTTCTCAGTCTTACTTATCTCATTTCTCCGGTGTCCTCCCTCTTCCTTCTGCATTACAAGCATTACTGTCCTTTCCAGCTCAAACCCACTTTACCAAGCTTTACACCACCGACACCATTGTAGTGTGGGCTCTAAACCACTGACACCAGTATAACATGGGCTCTATACCTCTGACACCAGTATAACATGGGCTCTATACCTCTGACACCAGTATAACATGGGCTCTATACCTCTGACACCAGTATAACATGGGCTCTATACCTCTGACACCAGTATAACATGGGCTCTATACCTCTGACACCAGTATAACATGGGCTCTATACCTCTGACACCAGTATAACATGGGCTCTATACCTCTGACACCAGTATAACATGGGCTCTATACCTCTGACACCAGTATAACGTGGGCTCTATACCTCTGACACCAGTATAACATGGGCTCTATACCTCTGACACCAGTATAACATGGGCTCTATACCTCTGACACCAGTATAACATGGGCTCTATACCTCTGACACCAGTATAACATGGGCTCTATACCTCTGACACCAGTATAACATGGGCTCTATACCTCTGACACCAGTGTAACGTGGGCTCTATACCTTTGACACCAGTGTAACATGGGCTCTATACCTTTGACACCAGTGTAACGTGGGCTCTATACCTTTGACACCAGTGTAACGTGGGCTCTATACCTTTGACACCAGTGTAACGTGGGCTCTATACCTTTGACACCAGTGTAACGTGGGCTCTATACCTTTGACACCAGTGTAACGTGGGCTCTATACCTCTGACACCAGTGTAACGTGGGCTCTATACCTTTGACACCAGTGTAACGTGGGCTCTATACCTTTGACACCAGTGTAACGTGGGCTCTATACCTCTGACACCAATGTAATGTGGGCTTTACAGCACTCACACCATAGTAATGGGGGGGGGGGCTGAAAGGCATGGAAGAAGGGAGGACAAGAGGGGCCCAAGAGATTATGGTAGAAAGGAGAATAGGAGGGGTACTGAGAGGCATGGAAGAAAAGAGGACAGGAGAGGGACAGAGACGTGGAAGAAAGGAGGACGGGAAGGGACTGAGAGACATGGAAGAAAGGAGGACGGGAAGGGACTGAAAGACATGGAAAAAAGGAGGACGGGAGAGGGACTGAGAGACGTGGAAGAAAAGAGGACAGGAGAGGGACTGAGGGACATGGAAGAAAAGAGGACAGGAGAGGGACAGAGACGTGGAAGAAAGGAGGACGGGAAGGGACTGAGAGACATGGAAGAAAGGAGGACGGGAAGGGACTGAAAGACATGGAAAAAAGGAGGACGGGAGAGGGACTGAGAGACATGGAAGAAAGGAGGACGGGAGGGGGACTGAGACGTGGAAGAAAGGAGGACGGGAGGGGGACTGAGACGTGGAAGAAAGGAGGATGGGAGGGGGACTGAGAGACATGGAAGAAAGGAGGACGGGAGGGGGACTGAGAGACATGGAAGAAAGGAGGACGGGAGGGGGACTGAGAGACATGGAAGAAAGGAGGACGGGAGAGGGACTGAGAGACATGGAAGAAAGGAGGACGGGAGGGGGACTGAGAGACGTGGAAGAAAGGAGGACAGGAGGGGGACTGAGAGACGTGGAAGAAAGGAGGACGGGAGGGGGACTGAGAGACATGGAAGAAAGGAGGACGGGAGGGGGACTGAGAGACATGGAAGAAAGGAGGACGGGAGGGGGACTGAGAGACATGGAAGAAAGGAGGACGGGAGAGGGACTGAGAGACATGGAAGAAAGGAGGACGGGAGAGGGACTGAGAGACATGGAAGAAAGGAGGACGGGAAGGGGACTGAGAGACATAGAGAAAGGAGGACGGGAGAGGGACTGAGAGACGTGGAAGAAAAGAGGATGGGAGAGGGACTGAGAGACATGGAAAAAAGGAGGACGGGAGGGGGACTGAGAGACATGGAAGAAAGGAGGACGGGAGAGGGACTGAGAGACGTGGAAGAAAGGAGGACGGGAGGGGGACTGAGAGACATGGAAGAAAGGAGGACGGGAGAGGGACTGAGAGACATGGAAGAAAGGAGGACGGGAAGGGGACTGAGAGACATAGAGAAAGGAGGACGGGAGAGGGACTGAGAGACGTGGAAGAAAAGAGGATGGGAGAGGGACTGAGAGACATGGAAAAAAGGAGGACGGGAAGGGGACTGAGAGACATAGAGAAAGGAGGACGGGAGAGGGACTGAGAGACGTGGAAGAAAAGAGGATGGGAGAGGGACTGAGAGACATGGAAGAAAGGAGGACGGGAAGGGGACTGAGAGACATAGAGAAAGGAGGACGGGAGAGGGACTGAGAGACGTGGAAGAAAGGAGGACGGGAGGGGGACTGAGAGACATGGAAGAAAGGAGGACGGGAGAGGGACTGAGAGACATGGACGGGAGGGGGACTGAGAGACATGGAAGAAAGGAGGACGGGAGAGGGACTGAGAGACGTGGAAGAAAGGAGGACGGGAGGGGGACTGAGAGACATGGAAGAAAGGAGGACGGGAGGGGGACTGAGAGACATGGAAGAAAGGAGGATGGGAGGGGGACTGAGAGACATGGAAGAAAGGAGGACAGGAGGGGGACTGAGAGACGTGGAAGAAAGGAGGATGGGAGAGGGACTGAGAGACATGGAAGAAAGGAGGACGGGAGAGGGACTGAGAGACATGGAAGAAAGGAGGACGGGAAGGGGACTGAGAGACATAGAGAAAGGAGGACGGGAGAGGGACTGAGAGACATGGAAGAAAGGAGGACTGAGAGACATGGAAGAAAGGAGGACGGGAGGGGGACTGAGAGACATGGAAGAAAGGAGGACGGGAGGGGGACTGAGAGACATGGAAGAAAGGAGGACGGGAGGGGGACTGAGAGACATGGAAGAAAGGAGGACAGGAGGGGACTGAGAGACGTGGAAGAAAGGAGGACGGGAAGGGGACTGAGAGACATAGAGAAAGAAGGACGGGAGAGGGACTGAGAGACGTGGAAGAAAGGAGGACGGGAGGGGGACTGAGAGACATGGAAGAAAGGAGGACGGGAGAGGGACTGAGAGACGTGGAAGAAAGGAGGACTGAGAGACATGGAAGAAAGGAGGACGGGAGAGGGACTGAGAGACGTGGAAGAAAGGAGGACAGGAGGGGGACTGAGAGACGTGGAAGAAAGGAGGACGGGAAGGGGACTGAGAGACGTGGAAGAAAGGAGGACGGGAAGGGGACTGAGAGACATAGAGAAAGGAGGACGGGAGAGGGACTGAGAGACGTGGAAGAAAGGAGGACGGGAGGGGGACTGAGAGACATGGAAGAAAGGAGGACGGGAGGGGGACTGAGAGACATGGAAGAAAGGAGGACGGAGGGGGACTGAGAGACATGGAAGAAAGGAGGACGGGAGGGGGACTGAGAGACGTGGAAGAAAGGAGGACAGGAGGGGGACTGAGAGACGTGGAAGAAAGGAGGACAGGAGGGGGACTGAGAGACATATATGGAGGTTTACATTTCCAGTATTTACCAAACACTGAAATGTTTTTTTTTTTGTGGTGGACTAATTATATGATGGCGATTACTAGCAAAATGCATAATGTTCCCCACATACTTCAGATGTAAAGCTGCAATTCCTTAGTTCCACACAAGATGGCACTCTCATCCATACGGAATGGCCCCAACAGACAGGAAGTGAGGTCACATATAAACAGGAAGTTCCGGGTGAGAGGTGAGTTGGTAGGAAGTAGAGAGGAGACATTTCTGGAACTGGCAGAAGAGGAGGTAATAAGATATTATTTTATATTTACACCCAGTAACCACCCCGTCATGTCCGACCTCTTCCTCCATAGTCACTGTGACGTCTTACAAAAAATAACGTATAAATGTAAAGGTACCTTCTCCTCTTAACACTTCATGCCCACAAGTACAATCATTACTTCCCTCATTCAACCCCACCACTATAGACGAGGTTGCTAAACTTATTTCTGATGTCCAGCTAACCACCCGTCCCCTGGACCCTCGCTAATGCTACGTTCACCCTCCGGCTCTGTTCTACACTCTCCAACCCACATCTCCAATCTCTCCCTCTCTTCTGGCATCTTCCCCAACTCTCTAAAACACGCACTAGTCAGACCCATACTTAAAAAGCCCTCACTGGACTCCACCAATCTTAACAACCTACAATCTCCTTGCTCCCCTATTTATCCAAACTCCTCGAACGTCTGGTCTGCAACCGACTGAGGGACCACCTCGCAGAGAATAACCTTCTTGACCCCCTTCAGTCTGGATTTCGCCCTCAACACTCCACAGAAACTGCTCTCCTAAAACTCACAAATGATCCACTAATGGCCAAAACCAAATGGACACTCTTCTGTACTCCTACTCCTGGACCTCTCGGCTGCCTTTGATATGGTTTACCTCCTCCACCCCTTCCAAAAAACTCCACGCCGTTGGTCTTCATGTCTGAACTCTTTGCCAGTTCTCTTCCTACTTATCCAACTGCACCTTTAGCGTTACTTACTATTCTACTTCCTCCCCTCCTCTCCTTTTCTCTGTTGGTGGTTGCCCTAAGGTTCTATTTTTGGACCTCTCCTATTCTCGATCTACACCTCCTCCCTGGTATGGTTGCCACCTCATCCCTTTAAACCTGAACACATACTAATCACACAGGTTCTGAGGCAGATTAAGGTGGTAATTAAACTCACTTGGTGCCTTATCTGCATTTAATTAGCCTCAGAACCTGTGTAATTCATATGTGTTCGGGTTTAAATGGATGAGTTGGCAAATCTACTCCCTGGGCTACCTGATAGCCTCCTGTGGCTTCCAATACCATCTCTACCCTGACGACACTCAAATTTATCTCTCTACCCCTTAGCTCACGCCCTCCGTCTCCTCACGTATCACTAATTTACTATCAGATACATCAGTCTGGATGTCAAACCACTTCCTCAAAACTCAATCTATCCAAAACCAAGCTCATAATTATTCCTCCCCCATGTACCCCTTTCCCTGATCTCTCTTTTAAGATCAATAGCACAACTATCAGCCCATCCCCCCATGCCAAGGTGTAATCCTGGACTCTGATCTATCCTTTAGGCCTCATGTCCAATCACTGTCCAAATTTTGCGACCTCAACCTCTGCAACATCTCCATAATATGCCCCTTCCTAATCAATGACACCACCAAGCTCTTAACTCACTCCCTGGTCATCTCTCGCCTCGACTACTCCACCTCCCTCCTTATTGGCTTACCTTGTCTATCATCCCTTCAGTCCATCATGAATGCTGCTGCCAGACTCATCCACCTTACCAACCGCTCTGTGTCTGCTACTCCTCTCTGTCAATCCCTCCACTGGCTTCCGCTCACCCAACAAATTACATTCAAAATACTAACAACTTACAAAGCCATCCACAATTTAGCCCCCAGCTACATCACTAACCTGGTCTCAAAATACCAACCAAATTTATTTATTTATTTATTTCAGGTACTTATATAGCGCTGTCAATTTTCGCAGCGCTTTACATATACATTGTACATTCACATCAGTCCCTACCCTCAAGGAACTTACAATCTAAGGTCCCTAACTCACATTCATACATACTAGGGACAATTTAGACAGGATCCAATTAACCTACCAGCATGTCTTTGGAGTGTGGGAGGAAACCGGAGTACCCGGAGGAAACCCACGCAGGCACAGGGAGAACATGCAAACTCCAGGCAGGTAGTGTCGTGGTTGGGATTTGAACCAGCGACCCTTCTTACTGCTAGGCGAGAGTGCTACCCACTACACCACTCTTCCTTCCTCCCAAGACCTCCTGCTCTCAAGCTCTCTCATCACCTCCTCCCATTCTTGCCTCCAGGACTTCTCCTGAGCCTCTCCAATCCTATGGAACTCACTACCCCAATCTGTCTGACTATCTCCTACTCCGTTTGCTTCTAGACGATCTCCGAAAATGCTCCTCTTCAGAGAAGCCTATTCTACTTTTATTTCCTCCATCAGCTCATCCCCCACAGTTATTACCTTTTGTATCACTTGACCCTCCCTTCTAGATTGTAAGCTCTAAGGAGCAGAGCCCTCTGATTCCTCCTGTATTACATTGTATTGTAACTGTACCTCATGTTGAGAAGCGCTGCGCAAACTGTTGGTACTATATCAATTCTGTTTAATAATAATAAATAATAAACTCTGCCTTCAAACAGTAGGTAGAATAAATGTATAATCTGTATATAATAATATCCAGATACATATAAAATATAATAATGTAAAGTATGTATATTAATATCTAGCTAGAGGCACTCCTGGTAGATTTGGAGATCCGCAACAATCATTTGCGGAACAATTGGTGATTATAAACTAAAGACAATGTTTAATTGATGTGGGCTGTGTAGTGCAGAGCCCTAAAGTTCAAATATTTCTCAGATTGCACATCCTACAGAAAGGAGAGTCCTGTATAGATCACATGACCACCTCGGTCAAGATGGACGAGGAAAATTTGACTGGGAGGATATTGGACCTCACCCTGGAGATTGTCTATCTACTGACTGGAGAGGTGAGGAGGATTCTGGGAGGTCACATGACATCACTCTTATCTCTATTAATAAAACACAGACCTGACCGGAGAGGTGAGGAGGATTCTGGGAGGTCACATGACATCACTCTTATCTCTATTAATAAAACACGGACCTGACCGGAGAGGTGAGGAGGATTCTGGGAGGTCACATGACATCACTCTTATCTCTATTAATAAAACACAGACCTGACCGGAGAGGTGAGGAGGATTCTGGGAGGTCACATGACATCACTCTTATCTCTATTAATAAAACACAGACCTGACCGGAGAGGTGAGGAGGATTCTGGGAGGTCACATGACATCACTCTTATCTCTATTAATAAAACACAGACCTGACCGGAGAGGTGAGGAGGATTCTAGGAGGTCACTCAACATCTTAATTTCTGTTTCAATACAGGATTTCCCTGCAGTCAAGATGCTTGGTGACCATACGACCATCAGAGTGCCTCCACGTCAATCCCTGACTCCTAAGAGTCACCACAAGTGGAAGATTCTAGAAGTCACCAGAAGGATCACTGAGCTACTGACAGGAGAGGTGAGCAGTGCTGGGAATTCTGGGACATTATCCAGTGACAGACAAGGGATGTGTCTGGATGGTGACTGTATCATTGTGTGTGTCAGGTTCCTATAAGGTGTCAGGATGTCACTGTCTATTTCTCCATGGAGGAGTGGGAGTATTTAGAAGGACACAAGGATCTCTACAAGGACGTCATGATGGAGAATCAGCCGCCCCTCACATCACCGGGTAAGAGGAGACTTTATTGTAAAGGAGAGAGCAGTACGGAGGGTCCACCTAGATCCCCCATCATCTGATAAACACATAGAAACAATGTATTCAGTCAGTGTGTGTGTTTCCTACAGATGGATCCAGTAATGGGAACCCACCAGAGAGATGTCCCCGTCCTCTGTATTCCCGGGATTCCACACAGGAAGATCACACCATCCCCCACCATCATCAGGTAGGTGGGACTGAGCCTTTGAGAAATCCAAACAAATTCTAATCTGTGTGAGATTGTGTTCCTCTTTTGTAGTCCTGGAATAATCTTTCTCAGAATTTGAACATTTTTTTTTTTTCTGTTATTTTGTGATTTTAGGGTGATGAACCAGTTGACATGAAAATTGAAGTTAAAGAGGAAGAACAGACGTTTGTGGGAGGTAATCAGCAGTCTGCAGAGGGGGTTGGAATAACAATTTAAAAAGGGAGTAATGTTGTTGACATATCGGCTTCATTCCCCAATATAATGTCATGTTCCCAACAAACGAGGATGAGATACTGTACACCATATGAAAGGTCCATCTCCATTCCTCAATATAACGTCATGTTCCCAACAAATGAGGAGGAGATACTGTACACCATATGAAAGGTCCATCTCCATTCTTCAATATAATGTTATGTTCCCAATAAATGAGGAGGAGGAGGAAGGTCCATCTCCATTCCTCAATATAATGTCATGTTCCCAACAAATGAGGTGGAGATCCTGTACACCATATGAAAGGTCCATCTCCATTCCTCAATATAATGTCATGTTCCCAACAAATGAGGAGGAGATACTGTACACCATATGAAAGGTCCATCTCCATTCCTCAATATAACATCATGTTCCCAACAAATGAGGAGGAGATACTGTACACCATATGAAAGGTCCATCTCCATTCTTCAATATAATGTTATGTTCCCAATAAATGAGGAGGAGGAGGAAGGTCCATCTCCATTCCTCAATATAATGTCATGTTCCCTACAAATGAGGAGGAGATACTGTACACCATATGAAAGGTCCATCTCCATTCCTCAATATAACGTCATGTTCCCAACAAATGAGGAGGAGATACTGTACACCATATGAAAGGTCCATCTCCATTCCTCAATATAACGTCATGTTCCCAACAAATGAGGAGGAGATACTGTACACCATATGAAAGGTCCATCTCCATTCCTCAATATAACGTCATGCTTTTAATGGTGAACATATTGGTCAGAATACCTCAACCACATATTTTTTTCTTCTCTCTAGAATTTAAAGAAGAGGAAGATGATGTCATAATGCAACATTCTACAGAAGTAAAGCATGTTACTCAAAATATACATCCAGAACTTTACCATGAAAACAGATCAACACATCTGTCTAATACTCAATCATCTCCTAATAAGCCGCCTACTGTTTCCAAAAAAGGACAACCAAGAAATCCCAGTGTGGATAGATCCTCTGATTCCTCTAAACCTCCTGGGATTACTTCTGGTAGTTTAGATAATGATATACTTGGAGAAGATAACAAGTCCCCATCCTCTGAAGCGGATAAATGTCCAATTTCGAATTCGTCGCGTGCTGTAAATCAAAAGACAAACAAACACGAAGTTCCATTTCCATGTTCAGAGTGTGGGGAAGGCTTCACTTCGAAACAGGACCTCCTCAGGCACCAGAAAACTCACACGGGCGAGCACTCTTTTTCCTGTTCAATTTGCAGCAAATCTTTCAGCCGTAAAGTGTACCTTCTTACCCACCAGAGAAGACATACGGGCGAGCGTCCCTTTTCCTGTCCACAGTGCGAGAAATCTTTCGCTGAGAAAGCGTCATTCGTTATTCACCAGAGAAGTCACACGGGGGAACGTCCTTATTCGTGTACGGAGTGCGGCAAATGTTTCACGCAAAAAAAGTTAGTTACTATACACCAGAGGAGTCACACGGGCGAGCGCCCCTTTCCCTGTACAGAGTGCGGGAAATGTTTCACATACAGAGGAGACCTTCTTAGACACCAGAAGCGCCACACGGGGGAGCGTCTTTTTTCGTGTACAACTTGTGACCAGTCTTTCTTTCGGAAAGGGCACCTTCTTACCCACCAGAGAACACACACAGGTGAGCGGCCCTATCCGTGTTCGCTCTGCGAGAAATCGTTCGCCTATAAGACGGCATTTGATGCTCATCAAAGAGTTCACACGGGCGAGCGTCCCTTTTCATGTTCGGAGTGCGGGAAAAGCTTCACTCGGAAAGATAAGCTCCTTACACATCAGAGAAGTCACACGGGCGAACGGCCTTATCTATGTTCGGAGTGCGGGAAATGTTTCACTCAGAAAGAAAACCTTCTAACGCATCTGAGAAGTCACAGTGGTGAGCGTCCATTTTCATGTTCAGAGTGCGGGAAATCTTTTACTCAGAAAATATCCCTTCTTGTACACCAGAAAAAACACTCAGGAGAGGGTCCTTAATGAAGTTCGGTATGAGGAAAATCATTTCACGCTGAAGGAATGTTTTCTTACAGTACCTACCTGAGAGGTTGTACAGGAGAAGCGCCCGTCTTCCTTCTCACAATAGGAGATGAGTTTCTCTTATCCACTTCAATACCGGCCACTTACACCACCTTCCTGCCCAGGCCGATTTTCAGCTTTCAGCGCTGTCGCTTTTAAAATGAGAATTGCGTGGTCATGCAGCGCTGTACCCAAACAGAATTTTTATCATTTTGTTCCCACAAATAGAGCTTTCTTTTGGCGGTATTTGATCACCACTGGGGTTTTTATTATTGGCTTAACAAAAAACAAAAAAAAAGACAAAACATTTTGAAAAATAAAAAAGTTTTTCTTTGTTTTTGTTATAAAATTTTGTAAATAAGTAATTTTTTCCCCTTCACTGATGGGCGCTGATGAGGCTGTACTGACGGGCACTGGTGAGGTGGCACTGATGGGCAATGATGATGAGGCAGTAATAGGCAGCACTAATAGGCGACACTGATGGGCACTCATAGGTGGCACTGATGGGCACTGATAGGCGACACTGATGGGCACTGATATGCAGCACTGATGGGCAATATAGGTGGCACTGATATGCAGCACTGATGGGCATTGATAGGTGGCACTGATATGCAGCACTGATGGGCATTGATAGGCGACACTGATGGACACTCATAGGCGATGCTGATGGGCACTCATAGGTGGCGCTGATGGGCAATGATAGGTAGGTGGCACTGATATGCAGCACTGATAGGCGACACTGATGGGCACTCATAGGTGGCACTGATGGGCAATGATAGGTGGCACTGATGAGCACTAATAGGTGGCACTGATAGGCGACGCTGATGGGCACTCATAGGTGGTGCTGATGGGCAATGATAGGTGGCACTGATATGCAGCACTGATGGGCACTGATAGACGACACTGATGGGCACTCATAGGTGGCACTGATGGGCACTCATAGGTGGCACTGATAGGCGACGCTGATGGGCATTCGGATGGCACTGATGGGCAATGATAGGTGGCACTGATATGCAGCACTGATGGGCATTGATAGGTGGCACTGATGTGCACTCGTAGGCGACACTGATGGGCACTGATAGGCGATGCTGATGGGCACTCATAGGTGGCGCTGATGGGCAATGATAGGTAGGTGGCACTGATATGCAGCACTGATAGGCACTCATAGGTGGCACTGATGGGCAATGATAGGCGGCACTGATGGGCACTAATAGTGGGCATTGAGGCAGCACTGATGGAGGCACTGGCAGGCTTTATTGCTGGGCACTGATTGGCATCTACAATGGGCACTGATTTGGCAACCCTGGTGTCATGGGTGGGCATCCATGATCAGCATCCCTGGTGGTCCTGGGTGGCATCCCTGTTGGGGTGTTTTGGGGGGGCATCCTTTATCATGTTCAGAGTGCGGGAAATGTTTCACTCGGAAAGGAGACCTCCTTCCACTCCACAGAATTCACATGGGTGAGCATCCATTTCAATGTTTCACAATGTACGAAAGCTTTCAAATTATAATCAACTTTTTTTTAAGTAGGCCACAGAGAACCCATACCTGCTGATGTTGTTGACTAAAGGATGGTGGCATCTCTCAAACCTTTCCATCTGTAGGACAATGGTATGATCAATAGGAAGAAATTCTATCACACATACTTTTTTTTTGCACATCCCATAATATAGGAGGGTTGAAATACTTTAAAACTCAACCTGTAGAAGAACAGGAAACGAAAAAAGAAGGGAATCTTCCAAAACGATTCTCCCAACGATGGGTGAAGAGAAGGACCCTGTGAAGCTTTGTTTGGGGCCATTTTACTAATCAAAGAGGTGGAGGGTTTATTCTGTATTTTAGGATCAAAGTATATTTTAAGAAGGACATCCCTGTGGAGGTTTTGATATGTTTCGCCTTCAAAGTCTATTGTTTTTTTAATACAATATCTTAAAAATAAAAAAAACTCCTGAGTTTGGTGTTTTAATAATGAACTTTTCCATATGTTGTAAATACTTCTTATAAGTTGATGCCTGCTGGAAATCCATAAGAAGCATTTAGACTAGGGGTATCAAACTTGATTTCATCATTGGCCCACATCAGCATTCTGGTTGCCCTCAAATGGCCGGTTGTATCTGTAAGACTAGATTTCTAGAGTACCCCGCCTTACATCAGAAGTCAAGAGCATCACCACCATCAGAAGTCAAGAGCAACGCCTCCATCAGAAGTCAAGAGCACCGCCACCATCAGAAGTCAAGAGCGCCACCATCAGAAGTCAAGAGCATCGCCACTATCAGAAGTCAAGAGCACCGCCACCATCAGAAGTCAAGAGCAATGCCACCATCAGAATTCAAGAGCACCGCCACCATCAGAAGTCAAGAGCAAAGCCACCATCAGAAGTCAAGAGCAATGCCACCATCAGAATTCAAGAGCACCGCCACCATCAGAAGTCAAGAGCAAAGCCACCATCAGAAGTCAAGAGCAAAGCCACCATCAGAAGTCAAGGGCATCGCCACCATCAGAAGTCAAGAGCAATGCCACCATCAGAAGTCAAGAGCATCGCCACCATCAGAAGTCAAGAGCATCGCCACCATCAGAAGTCAAGAGCAGCGCCACCATCAAAAGTCAAGAGCAGCGCCACCATCAAAAGTCAAGAGCACCACCACCATCAGAAGTCAAGAGCAAAGCCACCATCAGAAGTCAAGAGCATCCCCACCATCAGAAGTCAAGAGCATCCCCACCATCAGAAGTCAAGAGCAAAGCCACCATCAGAAGTCAAGAGCACCGCCACCATCAGAAGTTAAGAGCAAAGCCACCATCAGAAGTCAAGGGCATCGCCACCATCAGAAGTCAAGAGCAATGCCACCATCAGAAGTCAAGAGCAATGCCACCATCAGAAGTCAAGAGCATCGCCACCATCAGAAGTCAAGAGCATCGCCACCATCAGAAGTCAAGAGCAAAGCCACCATCAGAAGTCAAGAGCAAAGCCACCATCAGAAGTCAAGAGTCCCCCCACCTTTTCTTACCATAACAGTGCACCCTGCTTCCCAGGAAGAATGGGGGGGGGGGGACTGGGAAGCACAAAGTGCAGGATCTAGAGGAGGGCTGGAGTCTGCTGAATGCTGCGACCAGGGGAGGCAGAGACTGGGAGGTGCATCAGCTGCACAGAGAGGCCTAGGATCTGTAGGAACAGGTCTGTCCTCTCTGCAGCCAACTGCTGAGATGGGGGGGGGGGGTTTCCACAGCTGCAGGAGAGGTGCTTGGGCCACATGAAATGGTCTGACATGCCAGATATTAGACATGTGATTTAGACCGTTTAGTCCAATCTATGGCACAATTCAAATGATCAAATTACTTTGAAGCCCTTCCACTATCCAAGCATTTAAAGAGCAGTAATTGGCTGTTCTTGATAGTTATACTTCTAATTTTGGGGTAGAGAGAATGAAAGTGTGTGCATTTTATTTCAGGAAAATAAATCTGAAGAGACATTCAGGATAAACTTCACTCTTTACCTTCTGCTTACCCAACCTGTGGTTGTCCTCATTTCAGATAGTTGGTAACCCAGCGGATCCAGCATTATCCTGCTGTGATCTGCTTCACCACTGCCAGCGCTCAGATCCCGTGGCCCCATCTTGAGAGTGGTCACAACATTTCCGGCCACTTCCAGTTTACAACACTACGGCAGTGGAACGCACGCCGGTCCTACAAGCGGAAGCTGAACGGCTGCATTACACATCTGCCTGGTGACATACGCTATTATCCTCAGTGCCAGGCTAAGGCACCAAATCATGTAAGCGGCTATTTGGCTTTATTTTTTAATCAATATTTTTATTAAATGGTTTTGCACTATGGTTTCCGTGTTTATCTGTTTTTTAATGGGCAACTGTGGTGGAGACAACAAGGTTCCCAGCTATATCCATACCGGTGCATCAGCAAGATTCCTGACCCACAAAACACAGCCTAAACAGACCTTCTTTTTAGTTAAAGAGGTCACAGTGATCTGGTGAGCCTTTCACTCACATCCGCTGGGTGATTTATATGAAGTTTTTGCCATTGGTGACGGTGTAAAGATTGAAGTCATATCACAACTAACATATGGACTTTTGTTTTAATGAAATATTCACTATATTTTCTATTTTTTAAGCACATATGTCATGAATTCTATATGTATTGATTAGCACTATGCACTTTAATTATTGTTGTAGCTAGATTGTTATTAGATGTATAGCGCCCCTCCCCCCCATAACCACATATTCCAAATCAGTTCAAGTTAGCACTGTGCACTTTTAAGGGGAGCTACTTACAAAATCATCACTTAACTCATTAATATAATTTCCATAGCGTGAGGTTCTTTTTATTTTCGGTGTCTGGATAATTAAAATCCCCCATTATGATAACACTTCCCATCCTTGCTGCTAATCCAACTTGTGATAGGAGATCCGTCTCCCCCTCCTCCCTCAGGTTAGGGGGCCTATAGCATACTCCCAGTATTATTTTCCCCTTAGCTTCATCCCTTTGGAGCTCTACCCATAAGGATTCCACCTCCTCCCTAGCTCCCTTAGTGATGTCATCTCTCACATTCACTTGTACATTATTCTTGATATATAGGCAAACCCCTCCCCCTTTTTTACCCTCTCTATCCCTGCAATAAAGGGTATACCCTTTAATTGGGTACCACCCAATCATGAGGGAGAACGAAGATTCGCAGTCCAAGGACCTCGACTATGGAACGCTCTTCCGGCCCACATCCGCATGGAAGAAAACCATCAGGCCTTCAGGAAAAAAACTAAAGACCTTCCTTTTCTAAGAAGCTGACAACAGAGAACACATCTAGTGCCTTGAGGCGATTCAGTTCGCATTTGCAGCGCTTTACAAATCATTCATTCATTCATTCATTCATGAGAGCTGTTGAACCAGGTCTCTGAAATTCCCACAAAATCCAAATCCTTCTCGTACAACAGTATCAGGAGGGATAGATGATGGGATGATAGGAACGTGGTTGAGAGACATGGAAGGTAAGAGGACAAAGAGGGGACTGAGGGACATTAAGGGAAAGAGGATGGAAATGTAGCTAATGGACATGGAAAGAAGAAGTATGACTGAGAGACATGGAAGGAAGGATGGGAGGGGAACTGAGAGACATGGAGGGATGGAGGATAAGAGTGTGACTGAGAGGCAAGGAAGGAAGCAGGGTAGTGAGGGGGAGGCTGAGAGACATGGAAGATGGGAGGGTGGGAACCCCTCATATTGGGCTCATTAGTTGAGTGGACCCAGGAACTCAGCCCTGAGATCTCATCAACAAGTGTCACTAAGAAGGGTCTGAGATATATAAGAAGTGGGTTTAACTCTCCAGCATCCACCAAACACTGAAATGTTTTTAGGTAGACTAGCCATTTCATGGAGATAGATGGACATGTGACTTTGAGACATGGAAGGTAGAGGGACTGAGAGACATGGAAGGAAAGATGATTGGAATGTGGTTGAGAGACATAGAAGGAAGGAGGACAGGAAGGGACAGAGAGAAATGGATGGAGGACAAGAGGGGGGCTGAGGGACATAGAGGGAAAGAGGATGGAAATGTGGCTGAGAGACATAAAGGGAAGGACGATGGGAATGTGGCTGAGTGACATGTAAGAAAGGAGGATGGGGGGGTTGGAACCCCTCATATTGGGCTCATTAGTTGAGTGGACCCAGGAACTCAGCGCTGAGATCTCATCAACAAGTGTCACTAAGAAGTGTCTGAGATATATAATTAGCTGTAAGGGGGTTTAACTCTCCAGCATCCACCAAACACTGAAATGTTTTTAGGTAGACTAGCCATTTCATGGAGATGGATGGACATGTGACTATGAGATACGGAAGGGAGGGGGGGGGGGACTGAGAGACATGGAAGGAAAGATGATTGGAATGTAGTTGAGAGACATGGAAGGAAGGAGGACAGGAGGGGACTGAGAGAAATGGATGGAGGACAAGAGGGGGTCTGAGGGACATAGAGGGAAAGAGGATGGACATGTGGCTGAGAGACATAAAGGGAAGGACAATGGGAATGTAGCGGAGTGACATGGAAAGAAGGAGGATAGGAAGAATGATTGAGAGGCATGGAAGGAAGGAGGATGGGAGCGATGCTGAGAGAAATGAAGGGACGGAGGTTGAGTGTGATTAAGGGACATGGAAGGAGGAAGGGTTGGAGGGTGGGAACCCCTCATAATGTACTCATTAGTTGAGTAGATCCAGGAAAGCGCAGAGATCTCACCAACAAGTGTCAAAAAAAAGTATCTGAGATATATAAGAAGCTGTAAGGGGGTTTAACTCTCCAGCATCTATTAAAGATTTCAACACCCTACCGACAAAGTGCCATATAGTCAAAGCTATGGTATTCCCAGTAGTAACCCATGGCTTTGAAACCATAAGGAAGGCTCAATGCCGAAGAATTGATGCTTTTGAACTATGGTGTTGGAGAAGACTCTTGAAAGTCCCTTGGATGGCAAGAAGACAAAACCAGTCAATCCTGAAAGAGATCAACCCTGAATATTCACTGGAAGGACAGATCCTGAAGCTGAAACTCAAATACTTTGGTCACCTAATGCGAAGAGAGTACTCTTTGGAAAAAGAGCCTAATGCTGGGAAACATGGAAGGAAAAAGGAGAACAGGACGACAGAAAACAAGATGGATAGATAGCATCATCGAAACAATGAACATGAAGTTAAGCAAGCTCCGGGAGGCAGTGGAGGACAGAAAAGCCTGGTGTGCTATGGTCCATGAGTTCACAAAGAGTCGGACACGACTGAACAACAACAATTATTTCACGGCAGCCAATGGGACAATGCATAATGTCCCCCACACACTTCAAAAGCTTGATTGTATAATGTTGTCAAACGAAAGCCGCAATTACTTAGTTCCACACAAGATGGCACTCCTATCCATATGAAATGGCCTGCACAGACAGGAAGTGATTTTGGAAAATGGGAAGTGATGTCACATACAAAATAGGAAGTTCCGGGTCAGAGGTGAGTCAAAAGGAAATAGAGAGGAGACATTGCTGGAACTGGCAGCAGAGGAGGTAATAAGATATTATTTTATATTTACACCCAGTAACCCCCCCCCCCATCATGTTCCGTCCTCTTCCTTCATAGTCACCGTGACGTCTTACAAATATATAAGTAATAAGGTTTAGCTACATATGTAGAATAAATGTATAATCTGTATATACTAATATCCAGACACATATAAAAATATAATATATTATATATATTAATATTTAATATTTAGCTATAGGCACTCCCAAGTGTAATCCTTTATTATTGTGATATTGATGACAATCACCGCAATCATTAGACTTGGAGGTCCATGACAGTCATACACTTGGCAATCAGTCATAATAATCCAAAGACAATTATTAAAAGATGTGGGCTGTATAGTCCAGGGCCCCTAAGAGTTCAAATATTTCGCCCGTCCTACAGAGAGGAGAGTCCTGTATAGATCACATGACCACCTCGATGAAGATGGACGAGGAACTCTTGACTGAGAGGATTTTGGACCTCACCCTGGAGATCATCTACCTACTGACCGGAGAGGTGAGGAGGATTCTGGGAGGTCACATGACATCACTCTTATCTCTATTAATAAAACACAGACCTGACCGGAGAGGTGAGGAGGATTCTGGGAGGTCACATGACATCACTCTTATCTCTATTAATAAAATACAGACCTGACCGGAGAGGTGAGGAGGATTCTGGGAGGTCCCATGACATCACTCTTATCTCTATTAATAAAACACGGACCTGACCGGAGAGGTGAGGAGGATTCTGGGAGGTCACATGACATCACTCTTATCTCTATTAATAAAACACAGACCTGACCGGAGAGGTGAGGAGGATTCTGGGAGGTCACATGACATCACTCTTATCTCTATTAATAAAACACAGACCTGACCGGAGAGGTGAGGAGGATTCTTGGAGGTCACATGACATCACTCTTATCTCTATTAATAAAACACAGACCTGACCGGAGAGGTGAGGAGGATTCTGGGAGGTCACATGACATCACTCTTATCTCTATTAATAAAACACAGACCTGACCCAAGAGGTGAGGAGGATTCTGTCACATGACATCGATATTTTTTTTTCAATATAGAGTTTGCCTGCAGTCAAGAAATTTGGTGACCGTGTGACCATCAACGTGCATCCACCCTACTTCTGGACTCCCAATAGACAGAACAATAGGAAGATTCTAGAAGTCACCAACAAGATCATTGAGCTGCTGACAGGAGAGGTGAGCGGTGCCGGGAATTCTGGGACATTATCCAGTAACAGACAAGGGATGTGTCTGGATGGTGACTGTATCATTGTGTGTGTCAGGTTCCTATAAGGTGTCAGGATGTCACTGTCTATTTCTCCATGGAGGAGTGGGAGTATTTAGAAGGACACAAGGATCTCTACAAGGACGTCATGATGGGGGACCACAAGAACCCTAATGATTCTCAGGTAGAAGCTTAACAATCAATGCGATTTGTGTTTCGACCTGTACACGTGCTGCCTTGTTACTATTGTTTTTCTTTTTTTTTATACATTCAGAGCAGAAGCCTGACTGATTTTAATGTTATTGTTAAAGAAGAGGTTAATGATGAAATAGATGAGGATGATGTTACAAAGGAGTGGAAGAATTTAGAAGGACACAAGGATCTCTACAAGGACGTCATGATGGACAATCAGCCGCCCCTCACATCACCGGGTAAGAGGAGACTTTATTGTAAAGGAGAGAGCAGTACGGAGGATCCACCTAGATCCCCCATCATCTGATAAACACATAGAAACAATGTATTCAGTCAGTGTGTGTGTTTCCTACAGATGGATCCAGTAATGGGAACCCACCAGAGAGATGTCCTCCTCCTCTGTATTCCTGGGATTCCACACAGGAAGATCACATCATCCCTCACCATCATCAGGTAGGTGGGGCGAGGATCTACAACTCTAAAAGTAATTCTGAACCTGGTGAGATTATATTGCACTTTTTTAATAGGGCTATTAATGCCCACATTTTAAAGTTTTCTTTTTTGTTCACACCATCCCTCACCATCATCAGGTAGGTGGGACTGACCATCGGGAACTCAAAAGTAATTCTAATCTGTGTGAGATTGGGTTTCTCTTTGTAGTCTTGGAATATTTACACTCTCAATTTAAACATTTTTCTTTTTCAATTCTTTTGTGATTTTAGAGTGATGAACCAATTGACATGAAAATTGAAGTTAAAGAGGAAGAACAGATGTTTGTGAGAGGTAATCCGCAGTCTGCAGAGGAGGTTGAAATAACAAATTAAAAAGAGAGTAATGTTGAGATATCGGTTTCATTCCTCGATATGACGTCATGTTCCCGACAAATGAGGAGGAGATACTGTACACCATATGAAAGGTCCATCTCCATTCTTCAATATAACGTCATGTTCCCAACAAATGAGGAGGAGATACTGTACACCATATGAAAGGTCCATCTCCATTCCTCAACATAACGTCATGTTCCCAACAAATGAGGTGGAGATACTGTACACCATATGAAAGGTCCATCTCCATTCCTCAATATAAAGTCATGTTCCCAACAAAGGAGGAGGAGATACTGTACACCACATGAAAGGTCCATCTCCATTCCTCAATATAATGTCATGTTCCCAACAAATGAGGAGGAGATACTGTACACCATATGAAAGGTCCATCTCCATTCCTCAATATAACTTCATGTTCCCAACAAATGAGGAGGAGATACTGTACACCATATGAAAGGTCCATCTCCACTCCTCAATATAACGTCATGTTCCCAACAAATGAGGAGGAGATACTGTACACCATATGAAAGGTCCATCTCCATTCCTCAATATAATGTCATGTTCCCAACAAATGAGGAGGAGATACTGTACACCATATGAAAGGTCCATCTCTATTCCTCAATATAATGTCATGTTCCCAACAAATGAGGAGGAGATACTGTACACCATATGAAAGGTCCATCTCCATTCCTCAATATAATGTCATGTTCCCAACAAATGAGGAGGAGATACTGTACACCATATGAAAGGTCCATCTCCATTCCTCAATATAATGTCATGCTTTTATTGATGATAATATCGTTTTGGCCAACAGATGATCATATTGGTCAGAATACCTCAACCACATATTTTATCTTCTCTCCAGAATTTAAAGAAGAAGATGATGTCATAATGCAACATTCTACAGAAGTAAAGCATGTTGCTCAAAATATACATCCAGAACTTTACCATGAAAACAGATCAACACATCTGTCTAATACTCAATCCTCTCCTAATAAGGCACGTACTGTTTCCAAAAAAGTACAACCAAGAAATCCCAGTGTGGATAGATCCTCTGATTCCTCTAAACCTCCTGGGATTACTTCTGGTAGTTTAGATAATGATATACTTGGAGAAGATAACAAGTCCCCATCCTCCGAAATGGATAAATGTGTGATATCAAAATCATCACTTCAAAGGACAAACAAACAGGAAGTTCCATTTCCATGTTCAGAGTGCGGGAAAGGTTTCACATCGAAACAGGACCTCCTTAGGCACCAGAGAAGCCACACGGGCGAGCGACCTTTTCCCTGTCCAGTGTGTGGGAAAGGTTTCGCCCAGAAAGGAGACCTCCTTAGACACCAGAGAACTCACACAGGCGAGCGCCCTTATTCTTGCTCAATTTGCAGCAAATCTTTCAGCCGTAGGGGGCACCTTCTTACCCACCAGAGAGCACATACGGGCGAGCGCCCTTTTTCGTGTTCGCAGTGCGAGAAATCTTTTGCTCAGAAAGCGGCATTCGTTATACACCAGAGAAGTCACACAGGGGAACGTCCTTATTCATGTACGGAGTGCGGGAAATGTTTTGCGCAAAAAAAGCTACTTACTATACACAAGAGAAGTCACACTGGTGAGCGCCCCTTTTCTTGTACAGAGTGCGGGAAACTTTTCACTTACAGAGGAGACCTTCTTAGACACCAGAGGAGTCACACGGGGGAGCGTCTTTTTTCGTGTACAACTTGTGGCCAGTCTTTCTTCCGGAAAGGGCACCTTCTTACCCACCAGAGGAGACACACGGGTGAGCGGCCCTATCCATGTTCGTACTGCGAGAAGTCTTTTGCGTATAAAGCAGCGTTTGATGCTCATCAAAGAGTTCACACGGGCGAGCGTCCTTTTTCGTGTTCAGAGTGCGGGAAATGTTTCACTCAGAAAGGAGTACTTACTGCACACCAGAGAAGACACACAGGCGAGCTCCCTTTTTCCTGTTCGGAGTGCGGGAAAGGTTTTGTAGAGAGAGGACGCTTCCTTAGACACCAGATCAAACACGCAGGTGAGATATCTTTTTCCTTTTAAGAGTGCGGGAAAGGTCTCGCTGAGAGGAGTAGTTGTTGCACACAAGAGAAGTCATGTGATCAAGTGTCCCTCTTGCTTTTTAGAGTCCAGGGAAGGTTTGGTTTTGAAAGGAAACATGGATCCCTTCAAGATTGTAACAATTGAGAATCAGACACTTCTCATATCATCAGGTAAGAGGAGACTTTATTGTAAAGGAGAGAGCAGTACGGAGGGTCCACCTAGATCCCCCATCATCTGATAAACACATAGAAACAATGTATTCAGTCAGTGTGTGTGTTTCCTACAGATGGATCCAGTAATGGGAACCCACCAGAGAGATGTCCCCGTCCTCTGTATTGCCGCTAACAATGGGGCCCAAACTGTAGGGTGGTGCACATGTTACTGTCTCTTTAGAACTGCATGCAGTGAATTACTGTTAGGCAAAGGTAGTCTCTGGTTTTATTGGATTACTAGCAGTGGAACAAAATCACAGCTTAATCTTCTCACTATTCCTTGTATACTGCAAACCGTGTCCTGGACACTTGGTGGTCTGCAGTCATAAGGGTCCTGATCCTTGGTGACTTACCTCTCTGGTGCAGGAACAGACATGTCCGAGCAGCAGCTCTGTACCCTACCGTCTGAAGCACAAAAGGAGCTCTCAGGAGACTTTATTGTAAAGGAGAGAGCAGTACGGAGGGTCCACCTAGATCCCCCATCATCTGATAAACACATAGAAACAATGTATTCAGTCAGTGTGTGTGTTTCCTACAGATGGATCCAGTAATGGGAACCCACCAGAGAGATGTCCCCGTCCTCTGTATTCCCGGGATTCCACACAGGAAGATCACACCATCCCCCACCATCATCAGGTAGGTGGGACCGAGGATCTACAACGCTAAAAGTAATTCTGAACCTGGTGAGATTATATTTCCCTTTTTTTAATAGGGCTATTAATGCCCACATTTTAAAGTTTTCTTTTTCTTTTTTGTTTTGTGTTTTTTTAGGATAAAGAAACCATTGATATAAAAGTTGAGGAAAATGAGACCGATGTCAGAGGTAATCGTGAGTCTACAGCGGAGATAGGAATGAAGGTGACCATTAAGAAGGAAGAATATCCTGTAACCATAGGCACAGGTGAGTAAGGAGGATGAAATAGAGAAATGGTTCATGTCTTTCATTTCCATTTCCATATAGCAAAATGACGTGCGCAAAGTGGTTAAGTTATCCTAACTGGGCGTCATATGATGTCCAACTTGATAAGCCACGATGGGGGGGGGGGGGGGGGTGCAGCGCGATCGTTGGTGTGGTGTGTCAGTCTGACACACCGCAACACCAATCTCAGTAAAGAGCCTCTGACGGAGGTTCTTTACCATGTGATCAGCCGTGTCCAATCACAGCGTAAACAGGAAGAGCCGTGTATAGGCTTTTCCTCCACTTGCGCTGACAGACGTGAGTAGAGGAGAGCCGATCGGCTGCTATCATGACGGGGGGGTCTGCGCTTATGATTATCAGTGCAGCCCCCCGAGGATGCCCACCAGGGATGCCGACCCAGGACCACCAGGAGTGCCCACCCAGGACCACCAGGTATGGCAATCAGTGCCCAATAGCGGTTCCAATCAGTGCCCATCAGTAATGCCTGCCAGTGCCTCCTCATCGGTGCTGCCTATCAGAGCCACCTATAAGTACCCATCAGTGTTGCCTGTCAATGCCCATCAGTGCTGAATATCAGTGCCACCTATCAGTGCCCACCAGTGCTGCATATTAGTGCCACCTCATCAGTGGCGCCTTATCAGTGCCCATCAGTGTGGCCTTTCAGTACCCATCAGTGTTGCCTATCAGTGCTGCATATCAGTGCCACCTATCAGTGCCCAACAGTGCTACATATTAGTGCCTCATCATTAGTGCCACCTCATCAGTGCCGTCTTATCAGTGCCCATCAGTGTGGCCTTTCAGTACCCATCAGTGCTGCCTATCAGTGCTGCATATCAGTGCCACCTATCAGTGCCCAACAGTGCTACATATTAGTGCCTCATCATTAGTGCCACCTCATCAGTGCCGTCTTATCAGTGCCCATCGGTGAAGGAGAAAAATTACTTATTTACAACATTTTATAACAGAAACAAAGAAAAACTTTTTCCTTTTTTTTTCTAAATTTTCGGTCTTTTTAATTTGATTAGCAACAAATAAAAACCCCAGTGCTGATCAAAGACCACCAAAAGAAAGCTCTATTTGTGGGAACAAAATGATAGTAATGTTGTTTGGGTACAGCGTTGCATGACCGCGCAATTGTCATTCAAAGTGTGACAGCGCTGAATATTGGCCTGGGCAGGAAGGGGGGGAAGTGCCCGGTATTGAAGTGGTTAAACTATGCAGTATAACTACCATTTTGGAGAATTGGCAAACCTTCACATCATCAGTTAAGATGAGACTGAATTTGAAGTGTTAGACCAATAATGTTGGAAATGCAGTATGATTTGCAAAAGTGCAGGTATTTGGGTTACTGTTGGAGATGATGTACACCATATGAAAGGTCCATCTCCATTCCTCAATATAATGTCATGTTCCCAACAAATGAGGAGGAGATACTGTACACCATATGAAAGGTCCATCTCCATTCCTCAATATAACGTCATGTTCCCAACAAATGAGGAGGAGATACTGTACACCATATGAAAGGTCCATCTCCATTCCTCAATATAACGTCATGTTCCCAACAAATGAGTTGGAGATATTGTACACCATATGAAAAGTCCACCTCCATTCCTCAATATAACGTCATGTTCCCAACAAATGACTTTGAGATACTGTACACCACATGAAAGGTCCATCTCCATTCCTCAATATAACGTCATGTTCCCAACAAATGAGGTGGAGATACTGTACACCATATGAAAGATCCATCTCCATTCCTCAATATAACGTCATGTTCCCAACAAATGACTTGGAGATACTGTACACCATATGAAAGGTCCATCTCCATTCCTCAATATAATGTCATGTTCCCAACAAATGAGTTGGAGATACTGTACACCATATGAAAGGTCCATCTCCATTCCTCAATATAACGTCATGTTCCCAACAAATGACTTGGAGATACTGTACACCATATGAAAGGTCCATCTCCATTCCTCAATATAATGTCAT
Organism: Aquarana catesbeiana; assembly: GCF_042186555.1. Taxonomy (NCBI): domain Eukaryota; kingdom Metazoa; phylum Chordata; class Amphibia; order Anura; family Ranidae; genus Aquarana; species Aquarana catesbeiana. The sequence goes on along the minus strand of NC_133331.1, from coordinate 304,240,019 downwards.
GTTCCCAACAAATGAGGAGGAGATACTGTACACCATATGAAAGGTCCATCTCCATTCCTCAATATAACGTTATGTTCCCAACAAATGAGGAGGAGATACTGTACACCATATGAAAGGTCCATCTCCATTCCTCAATATAACGTTATGTTCCCAACAAATGAGGAGGAGATACTGTACACCATATGAAAGGTCCACCTCCATTCCTCAATATAACGTCATGTTCCCAACAAATGAGGAGGAGATACTGTACACCATATGAAAGGTCCATCTCCATTCCTCAATATAACGTTATGTTCCCAACAAATGAGGAGGAGATACTGTACACCATATGAAAGGTCCATCTCCATTCCTCAATATAACGTCATGTTCCCAACAAATGAGGAGGAGATACTGTAAACCATATGAAAGGTCCACCTCCATTCCTCAATATAACGTCATGTTCCCAACAAATGAGGAGATACTGTACACCATATGAAAGGTCCATCTCCATTCCTCAATAGAACGTCATGTTCCCAACAAATGAGTTGGAGATACTGTACACCATATGAAAGGTCCATCTCCATTCCTCAATATAACGTCATGTTCCCAACAAATGAGGAGGAGATACTGTACACCATATGAAAGGTCCATCTCCATTCCTCAATATAATGTCATGTTCCCAACAAATGAGGAGGAGATACAGTACACCATATGAAAGGTCCATCTCCATTCCTCAATATAACGTCATGTTCCCAACAAATGAGGAGGAGATACTGTACACCATATGAAAGGTCCATCTCCATTCCTCAATATAATGTCATGTTCCCAATAAATGAGGAGGAGATACTGTACACCATATGAAAGGTCCATCTCCATTCCTCAATATAACGTCATCTTCCCAACAAATGAGGAGGAGATACTGTACACCATATGAAAGGTCCATCTCCATTCCTCAATATAACGTCATGTTCCCAACAAATGAGGAGGAGATACTGTACACCATATGAAAGGTCCATCTCTATTCCTCAATATAATGTCATGTTCCCAACAAATGAGGAGGAGATACTGTACACCATATGAAAGGTCCATCTCCATTCCTCAATATAACGTCATCTTCCCAACAAATGAGGAGGAGATACTGTACACCATATGAAAGGTCCATCTCCATTCCTCAATATAACGTCATGTTCCCAACAAATGAGGAGGAGATACTGTACACCATATGAAAGGTCCATCTCCATTCCTCAATATAACGTCATGTTCCCAACAAATGAGGAGGAGATACTGTACACCATATGAAATGTCCATCTCCATTCCTTAATATAACTTCCAATATTTCTGATGATATCCCAACATGCTTTTAGGAATTATTAGGTATTTCTTTCTCACTGATAGGCACGATGTTCAGAATACCTCAGATACATTTTTTTTATCTTCAGGTTATAAAAAAGAAGACGGCATCATACAATATTCTTCAGAAGTAAACCAGGTCACTCAAAATATACATCTTGCTGTAATTCAAAGGCCACAGAAACCTAGGAATCCATATCTATGTTCAGAGTGCGGGAAATGTTTCTCACAGAAAGGAGACCTTCTTAGACACCAGAGAATCCACACGGGTGTGCGTCCTTTCTCATGCTCAGAGTGCGGGAAATGTTTCACCCAGAAAGGAGACCTTCTTGCACACAAGAGAAGACATACGGGCGAGCGCCCCTTTTCATGCTCGGACTGCGGGAAAAGTTTCACTCAGAACGGAGACCTTACAAGACACCGGAGGATTCACACGGGGGAGCGTCCTTTTTCGTGCTCAGAGTGCGGGAAATGTTTCACTCAGAAAGGAGTCCTTACTGCACATCAGAGACGTCACACGGGCGAGCGTCCTTACGCATGTTCAAAGTGTGGCAAACGTTTTGTCCAAAAGGGACAACTTCTTACCCACCAGAGAACACATGTGGGTGAGGATCCTGCTTTATGTAAGTAGTGCGGGAAATGTGTTTACACAGGAGGGAAGCCACACGGGTGTGCATCTGTACTCTAAATCTTCTGTTTGAGGTCACCACGATAACAAAGTCTTCCTTCACCTTGTATATCTCTCCAGGTGGTTGAATGGGACCTTAAAGGCTGTTAGTACACCCCTTGGGCTCCTATTGTATAATCACACCGATTTAGGGTAGTTTTTATAAAATATCTGCAGATCTGTTCATCCTGTGACTCTGCATACACATTTGTTCTCTGTGGATAGAGACAATAACAAATGTTAGGCAATTTTCTCTCCAGGTTGAATATTATTCCTCATAAAGAATAGGGCGAATTGGGAAAATACCACATTATGGCCACTAGATGGAGCTAATGGTCATAGGAAATCAATACTTGTTTTCTATGATCGTCATCTCCATCTAGTGGCCAAAATGCAGTATTTTCATGATGTTATTTTTTTTGTTTCTTCTTTAATAAATACAACCCTAAAAGTGAACATCATCATGGAACATTTGGAAATCTTTTAACGAACTTGGCCCTATACGTCTACAATGCCAATTATTTTGTAAGACAATGTAACTGGATGTTCAATAAACTCTTTTTTTTTATGGTTTTAAAGGCTTTCATCGAATGCTAACTATGGTTATATGTTATATTTTATACCTAATAATTCGGTATTATGAGACAGTGGTTTGGTTTTGATTAATAAACATAATGTAAAGCAGTTTTGTGGATTTCATTTTGAGTGTTTTTTTTAAATTAATATTCCGGAAGAATAATATGAATAATTTGACGTTCCCAGAAATGAACTTTCCATTTCAATCTGCGGCCACTGTAATTCTCTACTAGCGTTGGGCGAACAGTTCGAGTGAGTATAAGTTCGGCCCAAGCATTGGCCGGCGAACACCCAAATTTTCGGGGCATTCTACCGTTTGTTCGGCCCGCTGCACACCCCACAATGCACTGCACACAGCACAGTGTATTGGAAGCTCTGATTGGCTGAAGCATTGAAGGCTTACCCCAAACAGGGCACAGAGTACTGTCAGAGCCATGATTGGACACAGTCATGATGACTCTCCAATCATGGCTCATTGATTCCTTCATAGAGGAGCCATTTGCAGTGTGATATCGGCATAGAGAGAGATATAACAGGGCTCTGCGAGTTAGCAATTTTATTGTGAGTGTGGAATGCTAGTGTAGTGTGAATATACTGATAGTGCAGCGTCAGTGTAGTGCAACCGTTCATTTTTACTGTAGTGTCAGTGTAGAGTGTCAGATCAGTTTTACTGCAGTATATTGAAGTGCGCTACTGCACTTTAGTGCAGTATATTGAAGTGCGTTAGTGCACTTTTACTGCAGTATATTGAAGTTCGTCAATGCACTTTTATTGCAGCATATTGAAGTGTGTCAGTGCACTTTTACTGTTGTATATTTGAAGTGCATTAGTGCACTTTTACTGCAGTATATTGAAGTGCGTTAGTGCACTTTTACTGCAGTATATTGAAGTGCGTTAGTGCACTTTTACTGCAGTATATTGAAGTGCGTCAGTGCACTTTTACTGCAGTATATTGAAATGCGTCAGTGCACTTTTACTGCAGTATATTGAAGTGCATCAGTGCAGTTTTACTGTAGTATATTGTAGTGCGTCAGTGCAGTTTTACTGCAGTATATTGTAGTGCATCAGTGCAATTTTACTGCAGTATATTGAAGTGCGTCAGGGCACTTTTACTGTAGTATATTGTAGTGCGTCAGTGCAATTTTACTGCAGTATATTGTAGTGCGCCAGTGCAGTTTTACTGCAGTATATTGAAGCGTGTCAGTGCGGTTTTACTGCAGTATATTGAAGCGTGTCAGTGCAGTTTTACTGCAGTATATTGAAGTGCATCAGTGCAGTTTTACTGCAGTATATTGTAGTGCGTCAGTGCAATTTTACTGCAGTATATTGTAGTGCGTCAGTGCAGTTTTACTGCAGTATATTGAAGCGTGTCAGTGCAGTTTTACTGCAGTATATTGAAGTGTGTCAGTGCAGTTTTACTGCAGTATATTGAAGTGCATCAGTGCAGTTTTACTGTAGTATATTGAAGTGCGTCAGTGCAGTTTTACTGCAGTATATTTAAGTGCATCAGTGCAGTTTTACTGCAGTATATTGAAGTGCATCAGTGCAGTTTTACTGCAGTATATTGAAGTGCATCTGTGCAGTTTTACTGCAGTATATTGTAATGTGTCTGTGTAGTGAGTAGTGAGTACTGAAGTTAAAGTGCACCAAACACCACTTTTCATTGATTAAAGTGCATCCAAATACACATTTCCTTGTCTCTATTACATTTCTGTAATAAGCCCCCCCCCCCCCCCCCCCCCCATCATGTCTAGGAGGACAACAAGGCGAGTCAGACGTACCCATGGCACTGTGAGGGGGCCAGGCGCGTATGTGTCCACGGGCAAAGGTGGACGTGGTCAGTCCTCAGGCAGGGCATTATTTCCTCTGTTTAGTGATGTTGCCCATGCTATCCAACCACAGCATGCAGAGGAGGTGGTAGACTGGCTTAGTAAAGCATCCTCATCCTCTATTACCCAAGCAGAGACTAATGCACAGTCCCCTGCAGCTGTCAGATTGGCTAAACCTGCCTCCTTATCCACATCTATCTATAGCCCCAGCATCATGCATAAGCTGAATTATTTGACCACCGCGTCAGCCACTTGCTCCTTGACGATGCACAGCCATTACTTGATTCAGATGTTGGTTCTGAGGTTGAGGAAGGCAGGAACATGAGTCTACAGAGAGGGGAGAACACTAGTACACAAATTGACAGTCATGTTCCCCAAGCCGCAACGAATTGCCAGGTTGTCTCCAGTGATAATGAGGATGGAGGAGATGATGATGATGAGGTCACTGACGCGACTTGGGTGCCGAATAGAGCAGAGGAGGAAAGCTGAGGTGAGAAACAACCCCAACGAAGCAGCCATCATGGAAGAGTAGAGAGCAGCCTCCCTATTCCATCATCAAAACTAAGAAGTGAAAAATGCAGCGCTATGAAAATATTAGAAAATAAACAATAAATCAAGTCCATCAGTGTTAACCTTGGTGGTGAATGATGTGATAAATCATAAAGTCTTAATCAAAGAGGTGAAATAATAAATGTCCACTTGTGTCAACACACTAAAAAGGGCAAAAGTGGATAGTGAAGGTCCAAAAAGGACTGGCAGGGATGGTGTAAATCCGTGGATGAGACGCAACATCAATGGTGCTCAACATCAATAAGTGGGAAGAGATGGGTACTCTTACCGGATAAGGTGGACTCCCCTGTCAGCGACATGGAGTCAGTAAGGCAGTGAGCCCCACTGCGCTAGTAGAAGGATAACCGGAATGCTGGAACTGGCAAGATGGGCTTCAACCAACGAACCTCCAAAGATCATCAGGATGGGTCATCGAGGTAGAAATTCCAAACCCGGAACCTTGAAAGCACAGTGTGCCACAAATGGCCCAGAATGGGCAATCGCTCTCATCAAGGTAATATGTAAAAGAAAATTAAAGCTTCTGCATGGTGCAGGTAAAAAAAGGGATTTTTATTGCTAAAAAAGCCATACAAATAAAATAGTGATCACTGAAAAAACAACAAAGGCAGCATGGAGAGGGGGTAACCGTCCGACGCGTTTCGACCCAATGGTCTTCAACTGGGGCATCATCGAAACTAATAAGTCCTGGATTACCAGCCGCTATCAAGCCCCTGATGCCTGCCTCACCAGGTCTGGGCTTCCCCAAAGTCCCTAGAACTCTTCTTCTCCCCTTTTTTTGCCCCCTGATGCCGATGTCGCCGTTTAAGTGTTTTCTGGATCTGGTATCTCTGCAAGGCTGTCTAGGCTGCCTAGCTTTGTGGGTGTTGATTTTATCTGTAAGACGTTTTTTGGTATAGGTTTCATGGGCACAATTAACACCCAAGGGCCAATGTTTCCACACCTGTTTGGCAGGTGCATATCATTTAAATTTTTGACAGCAGGGCCAATTCTTGCTTTCATCAAGATTACCTCTATAGGGTTACAGTGTGAAGGTGCCACCGACACCCAATTTTTCCTCACCTGTTACTTCTATCCAAAATCTGTGGTAGAGACACCAGAATTTATCCAAAAAATCTCTAATCTTGTTCCCAGTGCACTACATTGTGGCCCCATCAAACAGACTGGCTCTGCAAGCCGTTGTTTATAAAATAAAGAAAGCTTGCAGGGAAAATTTCGTTTGTTTGGCCTTTTATAAATGCAATTGTTGCTGCAGTACAGATGTGCCACTTTACAGGTGGACTAAGGGGACCCCCCAGGCACTATATTGAAAGGAATTTTTCATTTTTATGCTTTCACTTTAACCATCAATAAATCACTGCTCATTTAAACATTTTTTTTTCCTTACAAACTTTTTTTTTAATTTATACATGTCCTCCAGGGCAGTACCCGGACCCCCTTAACCATTGCATGCCCGATTACTTGCATATAAGCCTTCAAAATGGGCACTTTTGATTTTTACAGTTCGGGTCCCATAGACTTTAATGGGGTTCATTGTTTGGCTCTGAACTTTTGCAATGTTTGAAAGTTCTGGCGTGAACATAACCGGGGGAGGGGGGGGGGTGTTGGGCCCATCTCTATTCACTACAAACAACCAATGCAATATGGCAACCTGAGGGCTTTCTGTACACTCTCTGTGTGTTTTTTTTCGACAAAAGTGGAGTTACTTCTCCTACACAGGACAAGAAGTAACACATCTCCAGAATGAACAAACATGTTCTGAAGGGGTTTCAGTATTTGTTTCCACGCTATGTACTGTTTGTGTGTATCCACATCTGCTGGAGATAAGACGTCACAGTGACTATGGAGGAAGAGGACGGACATAACGGAAGATTACCGGGTGTAAATATAAAATAATATCATTCAAAATAATATTTTGAATGCCATGAAATCCATTAAAGCAGTGGTCATCAACCATGTCCTCAGGGCCCACTAACAGGCCAGGTTTTATGTATGACCTTGGGGAGATGCAGACTAGAATACTGCAATCACTGAGCAGAAAATGATGTCACCTGTGATGTATTTCAGTTATCTTGCAAACCCGGTCTGTTAGCGGGTCCTGAGGACAGGGTTGATGACCACTGCATTAGCGGGTATCTAAAAACAGCATGTCATAAAGCCTCTAGCATAGGTCCTAATTGAAGTCATAATCCATTTCGGGACAATCCGTATGGGTAGTCTTGAGTCAAATGACCTCAAACTGCCAGAGCCAAAATCTACACATAATCCATAAATCCTGATAGGATAAAGTTATGCAATATACAGTAATGGGATCGTTGGTGCTACTCCAATGTAGACATATCCTGGTAATTTTGGCTGGCTCGTGGGGTTGTCTTTAGGAGGTCTTCCTTATTCCTGGGGAATTCTACTCATTGATTCCCCCGTTTGTGTCCTCCCTTTTTTCCTTTTTGATCATCACCGTACTCACCTCTACATCCAAAGTCTTTCAGCACCCACCCAATAATACTCTTTAACAAGACGGCCCCCGGACCACCCCCCCATGTGGATGAGTATGGGGTACATTTTACCCCTACCCATTCACCAAAAATGTGTAAAAGTGAATAAAGACAGGAGGCAGTTTTTGACAATTTCTTTATTAAAAAGTAAAAAAAACTGTCCCTCGATGTAGATCCATCATCAATCACAGTGCTTGCGGCACCGCCGCCCCGAAAACAAAAACAAAGATCCGCTCCCACGGTCTACCTGCTTCTCCGTGTGAAACTTCTTATATAGGGAAAGGACGGGGGGCCACACGGCGACATCACCTGGTGGCCCCGCCCCCTTGTGACATCACCAACCGATGCATGTGATAAGCCCCCCTGCCCGCAGACCCCCACAACCACCAGCCAGGGTTGTGGGGATGAGGCCCTTGCCCCAAAGCATGTTGAGGGCGCCTGGTATGGTTAATGGGGTGGGGCGCTCTCTAACCCCCCCTCCTGACCTGCCAGGCTGCATGCTCGGATAAGGGTCTGGTATAGGGTTGCCACCTCATCTCTTTAAACCTGAACACATATTAATTACACAGGTTCTGTGGCTGATTAACCACTTGCTTACTGGGCACTTAAAGCCCCCTCCTGCCCAGACCAATTTTTAGCTTTCAGCGCTGTTGCACTTTGAATGACAATTGCGCGGTCATGCTACACTGTACCCAAATGAAATTTTTATCATTTTTTTCACACAAATAGAGCTTTCTTTTGGTGGTATTTAATCACCACTGGGGTTTTTTTTTATTGCTAAACAAACATAAAAAAGGACAGAAATTTAAAAAAAAAAAAAAAACACGTTTCATAGTTTGTTATAAAATTTTGCAAACAGGTAATTTTTCTCCTTCATTGATATTCGCTGATGGGGCTGCATTGATGGGCACCGATGGGCTGCACTGATAGGCACAGATAAGGTGACACTGATAAGACGGCACTGATGGGCCCTGATGGGTGGCACTGGTAGGTGGCACTGATGGACACTGGTAGGTGGCACTGGTGGGCACTGGTAGGTGGTATTGATAGGCAGCACTGGTGATGAGGCACTGATTGGTGACATTTATAGGTGGCACTGTGGGCACTGGTAGGTGAAACTGTGGGCACTGATAGGTGGCGCTGGTGGGCGGCACCGTTGTGAACTGGTAGGTGGCACAGAAGCCTCTGCAAAGGCTCTCCACGATCGGGGCCGATGTCCCTTTCACAGCCGCCGGTGATCGGCTTTTTTTCTTCTCCTCACGCTACCAATAACCAGCATGAGGAGAACAAATAGGCGATTACCAGCTCTGTTTACATCACATGATCAGCTGTCATTGGCTGACAGCTGATCACGTGGTAAGGGGTCGGGATCGACCCCTTACTCCGATCTGTGATCAGCGGAGTCTGATAGACTCTCTGATCACAGAGTGTGCTGTGCGCGTCCTGCAGGGGGCGTGCAGGCTGCTGCGAGCACGGGAGGACAACCATGGACGCCCTCCCGGCAAAGTAGGTCCACGCTGCAGCCGTCTTTCGGCTATAGCGCGGACAGGAAGTAGTTAAGGTGATAATTAAACTCACTTGTTGCCTTATCTGCATTAAACTAGCCTCAGAACCCGTGTTCAGGTTTAAAGGGATGAGGTGGCAACTCTAGTCTGGTATGGATTTTGGGGCAGACCCCACACCACTTTTTTTTGCTTTTTTTTTTTGTCGTGAAGGGCCTGAGATCAACTTGGGCGGGGGGACCCCACGCTGTTTTTTTTTCATTATTTTTAATTGTCTGCATTTTTTTTTTTACATTCAGCCGTCAGCGGGTTCCCCACAGTGACAGCTGATGAGTCACCCGTTGCTAAGGACACGGCGGGCAGCTTCCCGGGCCTGCTCCTTAGCAATCAGCTTAATGTCAATAAACAGCGTGGGGGACACAGCGTGCGTGTGATCACACACAGCGGAAGCCCAGAGGCGGGTACCGCGGGCTTGATGTGCGCCGGAACCTGCCAATCTTCCAGCAGAGAGGCAGAACGGTGGTCTGCCGATGTAAACAAGGCAGATCGCCGTTCTGACAGGAGGGAGGGCATGGATCCTGTGCCTCTGCAAAGCAGGTACAAGGATCGATCTCCTCCCCCTAGTGAACGCATCTCCCACCCTGTGGTAAAACACTGGCTAGGCACACAGTTAACCCTTTGATCGCCCCTGATGTTTAACCCCTTCCCAGCCAGTGTCATTAGTCCAGTGACAGTGCATATTTTTTTGCACTGATCACTGTATTAGTGTCACTGGTCCCCAAAAAAAGTCAATTAGTGTCAGAATGTCCGCCGCAATGTCGCTGAACGACATTACTAGTAATAAAAAAAAAAATAAATACAACTATCCCATAGATTGTAGACGCGATAAATTTTGTGCAAACCAATATACGCTTTTCGCGATTTTTTTTTTTTTTTTTTACCAAAGATATGTAGCAGAATACATATTGGCCTAAACTGATGAAGAAATCTGATTGTTTACTTTTTTTATTGGATGTTTTATAGCAGAAAGTAAAAAAAAATGTTGTTTCACTTTCCAAAATTGTCAAACTTTTTTGTTTATAGCGCAAAAAAATAAAAACCGCAGAGGTGATCAAATACCACCAAAAGAAAAGCTCTATTTGTGGGGGGGGGGAAAGGACATATATTTTATTTGGGTACAGCATCGCACGACTAATAGGTAAAATAATGCAGTTCCGTATTACCTGGCCATGAAGTGGGGGGGGGGATCTTCCAGGGGTGCAACTTTCTGCGACCGTCCGCTCTGCTCTGGAGGAGTTTTAAAAATAATTTATTTAAAAGTAAAATTATAAAGATGTGTGACCATCATAACCTACAGAAGCCAATTTGACAGCTTGAACCCAACCGGGGTAGGCTGGACTAGGCCATCAAGGTTTATATCACTACTATACTTTACGCCTTCTCAGTTTTTGTATTACAAATGTTGTATAATATATGCAGCAACTTCAATTGATTTCTATTTGTGTGAAAAAATAAATAAAAATTATTGTTGAAAAAAAAAAAGAAGCCAATTTGTCAAATATGAGGAAATGAAGGTGACAGTTTCTGTATTCTCCACAAGGGGGGGGGGGGGAGAGCATGCATGTTGACAGGAAGTGATGTCACATACAGACAGGAAGTGATGTAGGAGTATAACAGGAAGTTCCGGGTCAGAAGTGTTTTGGGAGGAAGTAGAGAGGAGACATTGCTGGAACTGGCAGCAGTGGAGGTAAGTATTGTGTTTACAATTTTTTTTTCAACCCCCTCCTTCGAGGGGTTCAGTGGTGGAGTTCTGCTCACGGCTGGGTTCACTCGTGCAGGCGGTGCGGCTCGCGTTTGCACAGCAGCTCATTCGTTTGAACTGAAAGTTGTACCTGGGGGGGAATGTCCTCGACCCTTTTTAAAAAAAGTGGATATTCATAGTAATATCCAGATAAACACATACAGTATCTCACAAAAGTAAGTACACCCCTCACATTTATGTAAATCTTTTAACACACTTAGGGGTGTACTCACTTTTGTTGCCAGCGGTTTAGACATTAATGGCTGTGTGTCGAGTTATTTTGAGGGGACAACAAATTTACACTGTTATACAAGCTGTACACTCACTACTTTACATTGTAGACAAGTGTCATTTCTTCAGTGTTGTCACATGAAAAGATAGAAGAAAAGATTTACAAAATTGTGAGGGGTGTACTTACTTTTGTGAGATACTGTATAAAGACTAATAATAAAAATGTATAAATAGTAATATCCATTTAGAAGCACTCTGAGTGTAATGCCTATAGTATTGACAACAGTCACCGCCATGGGTAGACTTGTATGATTATTAATTGTTGTGGGCAGCAAAGACAGTTTATGTTTCATTATATATTGATAACAATAAATGAGAAGCTGTCTGTACCACAATGAAAATACATATCATCATACTCCAGATAATTCTCAATGTATTATCACTTTACAGAGAGGGGTGTCCTGTATAGATCACATGACCACATCAATGAAGATGGACAAGGCCTGGAGTCACATGACTGAGAGGATAATAAACCTCACCCTGGAGATCATCTACCTGCTGACCGGAGAGGTGAGGAGGATTCTGGGAGGTCACATGACATCACTCTTATCTCTATTAATAAAACACAGACCTGACCGGAGAGGTGAGGAGGATTCTGGGAGGTCACATGACATCACTCTTATCTCTATTAATAAAACACAGACCTGACCGGAGAGGTGAGGAGGATTCTGGGAGGTCACATGACATCACTCTTATCTCTATTAATAAAACACAGACCTGACCGGAGAGGTGAGGAGGTTTTCGAGGGTCACATGACATAGTGTTCCTCTTTTAAAACAGATTTTTCCTCCGGTGAAGTCTGGTGATCAGGTAATCATTACAGTGCCTTCATCTCACACCTTGACACCTAAGAGAAATAATGAAAAGAAGATTCTAGAAGTCACCAAGAAGATCATTGAGCTGCTGACAGGAGAGGTGAGCGGTGCCGGGAATTCTGGGACATTATCCAGTAACAGACAAGGGATGTGTCTGGATGGTGACTGTATCATTGTGTGTGTCAGGTTCCTATAAGGTGTCAGGATGTCACTGTCTATTTCTCCATGGAGGAGTGGGAGTATTTAGAAGGACACAAGGATCTCTACAAGGACGTCATGATGGAGAATCAGCCGCCCCTCACATCACCGGGTAAGAGGAGACTTTATTGTAAAGGAGAGAGCAGTACGGAGGGTCCACCTAGATCCCCCATCATCTGATAAACACATAGAAACAATTTATTCAGTCAGTGTGTGTGTTTCCTACAGATGGATCCAGTAATGAGAACCCACCAGAGAGATGTCCCCGTCCTCTGTATTCCCGGGATTCCACACAGGAAGATCACACCATCCCTCACCATCATCAGGTAGGTGGAACCAAACATAAGCAACTGAAGGTGATTTTAATTGTATAGGATTTTTTCCTTTTTGTAGTCCCAGGCTAGTAGCTCTGACATTTTGGAGATGTTTTTTCCTATCATTTTGTTGTTTTTAGGGCAATGACCCGATTGATTTGAAAGTTGAGGTTAAAAAGGAAGTAGAGGAGATATCTATGGAGGAGGCTGGAATGACAGTGACAATAAAAGAAGAGGAATCTTTTTTAGATATCAGCACATGTGAGTAATGATGTCCAAATAGAGAAATACTTTTCAGTTTCCTTTTTCATTTCAAGGATTTAAATTATGCAGATTGATGAAAAATTCTTGGTTACAAGCCGATCTTTGCATCATTAGGCAAGCCCGGATTATAAACTGTAAGCAATCAGTTCATCAGCATATCCACCATACTGTCTAATGCAGGCATGTCCAAAGTCCGGCCCGCGGGCCAATTGCGGCCCGCGGTTCGGTTTAGGATGGCCCGCCTGGTAATTTTGACATATATATCTTATGTGGCCCCCAAGGAATCCCCAGCGCTGGGGGCCACAAAAGATAGATATGCTGGCTGCCTTGGAGGGGGCGGGACGAGCGCCGTACAGGATACAGGAGAATTTCCTGTTCACACCGCGTCCTGTGTAAAAGGAAGTCCCGTCTCCTGCGCTGCCATTGGACAGTTGTTTTGTCCATCATAGGAGGCGGGACTTTCAATTAAAGAGGCTGCCGATAAAAACAGGAGTTTCTCCTGTATGTCTGTTGGTGCTCTTCCCGCCCCCTCCCTGTCTCCTCCAAGGCTGCAGATGGACATGAATCAGGCAATGGTGAGTCTGCATTCATGTCAATATGGTGGGGGCTGCATTCATGTCAATGTGGGGGCTGCATTCATGTCAATGTGGTGGGGGCTGCATTCATGACAATGTGGTGGGGGCTGCATTCATGACAATGTGGTGGGGGCTGCATTCATGACAATGTGGTGGGGGCTGCATTCATGTCAATGTGGTGGGGGCTGCATTCATGTCAATGTGGTGGGGGCTGCATTCATGTCAATGTGGTGGGGGCTGCATTCATGTCAATGTGGTGGGGGCTGCATTCATGTCAGTGTGGTGGGGGCTGCATTCATGTCAGTGTGGTGGGGGCTGCATTCATGTCAGTGTGGTGGGGGCTGCATTCATGTCAGTGTGGTGGGGGCTGCATTCATGTCAATGTGGTGGGGGCTGCATTCCTGTCAATGTGGTGGGGGCTGCATTCCTGTCAATGTGGTGGGGGCTGCATTCATGTCAATGTGGTGGAGGCTGCATTCATGTCAATATGGTGGGGGGCTGCATTCATGTCAATATGGTGGAGGCTGCATTCATGTCAATATGGTGGGGGGCTGCATTCATGTCAATATGGTGGAGGCTGCATTCATGTCAATATGGTGGGGGGCTGCATTCATGTCAATATGGTGGGGGCTGCATTCATGTCAATATGGTGGGGGCTGCATTCATGTCAATATGGTGGAGGCTGCATTCATGTCAATATGGTGGAGGCTGCATTCATGTCAATATGGTGGGGGGCTGCATTCATGTCAATATGGTGGGGGCTGCATTCATGTCAATATGGTGGGGGCTGCATTCATGTCAATATGGTGGGGGCTGCATTCATGTCAATATGGTGGGGGCTGCATTCATGTCAATATGGTGGGGGCTGCATTCGTGTCAATGTGGGGGCTGCATTCATGTCAATGTGGGGGCTGCATTCATGTCAATATGGTGGGGGCTGCATTCATGTCAATATGGTGGGGGCTGCATTCATGTCAATATGGTGGGGGCTGCATTCATGTCAATGTGGTGGGGGCTGCATTCATGTCAATGTGGTGGGGGCTGCATTCATGTCAATGTGGTGGGGGCTACATTCATGTCAATGTGGTGGGGGCTGCATTCATGGCAAGATGAGGCTGCAGATGGGCACTGATTAGGCTGCATTGATGGGCACTGACCCTTATTTTGCTTCACAGTTCTTTATTTAAAATTTTAAGATTTTGTTCCTGAAACTTCCTTTTTAAAGTGAAGGTGCGTGTTATAAGCCTATTAAATACGGTATATCCAAATAACACGCCCGAGCTCATCTATTCACCACACACAGCACAAAGGCAAGAGAATTCTTGTTGGGCCGTGTATTAGCGCTCGGACGGACACACTTAGACCAAATTTTAATCATTTAAAGAATGTCAGGCAAAATGGTCGGCCCTCAAGCATGTTCTCTTCATCAAATCTGGCCCTCTTTGAAAAAAGTTTGGACACCCCTGGTCTAATGTGTCTAAAAAAAAAAAAAAAATAAGAGGAATTGTACACTTTACGGTAGGCTAATCTCAAGCACTTGTCAGAAAAAAAATATATGTATCCACTATGTTACCCAATGTGACCAACAAATGGAGGTCCATCTCCATTCCTCAATATAACGTCATGTTCCCAACAAATGATATGGAGATACTGTACACCATATGAAAGGACCATCTCCATTCCTCAATATAATGTCATGTTCCCAACAAATGAGGAGGAGATACTGTACACCATATGAAAGGTCCATCTCCATTCCTCAATATAATGTCATGTTCCCAACAAATGAGGAGGAGATACTGTATACCATATGAAAGGTCCATCTCCATTCCTCAATATAACGTCATGTTCCCAACAAATGAGGAGGAGATACTGTACACCATATGAAAGGTCCATCTCCATTCCTCAATATAATGTCATGTTCCCAACAAATGAGGAGGAGATACTGTACACCATATGAAAGGTCCATCTCCATTCCTCAATATAACGTCATGTTCCCAACAAATGAGGAGGAGATACTGTATACCATATGAAAGGTCCATCTCCATTCCTCAATATAACGTCATGTTCCCAACAAATGAGGAGGAGATACTCTATACCATATGAAAGGTTCATCTCCATTCCTCAATATAACGTCATGTTCCCAACAAATGAGGAGGAGATACTGTACACCATATGAAAGGTCCATCTCCATTCCTCAATATAACGTCATGTTCCCAACAAATGAGGAGGAGATACTGTACACCATATGAAAGGTCCATCTCCATTCCTCAATATAATGTCATGTTCCCAACAAATGAGGTGGAGATACTGTACACCATATGAAAGGTCCATAAATCTGCTTTTATTAATCAAATATTTATTTCTTACAGATGGACATGACGTTCGGAATACCTCAGAGGCACATTTTATGTTCTCTCCAGTACATAACGCCATCATAAAATATTCTTCAGAAGTAAACCACGATACTCAACATATGCACCCCGAACTTTACCATGAAAATAGCTCCACAGATCCCCTTAAACCTGAAGATTTTGATAATAAGCCGCATCCAAGACTTCACAGGGCAGACGGGTCCTCTGATCGATCGAGTCTGCAGGGATCGTCGTCTAGTGGCTTAGACACTGTAACACACGGGGATGAAAAGACGTTCCTCTTGTCTGAAGCTGACAATTGTTTCATATCAAAACCGCCCCTCGCTTTCGATCAAAGAATACACAAACGCGAGGTTTCGTTTCCGTGTTCAGAGTGCGGGAAAAGTTTCACTCAGATGGCAGACCTGCTTAGACATCTGACAACTCACACTGGGGAGCGTCCCTATTCACCACCAAAATGGGAAAAATCTTTTTTCCGGAAAGCAGACCTGCCTACCCACGAGGGAATCCACTCGGTCGAGCGTTCCTTTTCATGTTCCCGGTGCGGGAAATGTTTTGCCCAGCAAGCAGACCTCCTGAACCACGAGATCATCCACACGGGCGAGCTTTCCTTTTCATGTTCCCGGTGCGGGAAATGTTTTGCCCAGCAAGCAGACCTCCTTGCCCACCAGAGAACTCACACAGACGGGCGCCCCTTTATCTGTTCAGAGTGCGGGAAATGTTATACTCAGAAAGGGGCACTGATCGCACACCAGAGAAGACACACGGGCGAGCGGCCGTTCCCCTGCTCGCAGTGCGGGAAATGTTTCATAGAGAAAGGACACCTTCAGAGACACCAGAAAAGGCACACGGCAGATCGCCCTTATTCGTGTCCGGAGTGCGGGAAGCGTTTCTTTCAGAAAGACGAACTGGCCACCCACCAGAGGAGCCACACCGGGGAGCGGCCTTTTTCCTGTCTGGAGTGCGGGAAGTGTTTCACTCAGAGGGGAGTGCTAATTGCACACCAGAGGAGTCACGTGGGGGCGCGCCCCTACTGCTGCTCGGAGTGCGGGAGAGGTTTTACCGTCAAAGGGCATCTGGTTATCCATCAGAGAATCCACACGGGGGAGCGGCCTTTTTCCTGTCTATTGTGCGGGAAACGTTTTATAAGGAAGGAACATCTTGTGAAGCACGAGAAAAGTCGGATATGTTTGAAACCAAAATCAAAGGCAGCTTCACATGCCAGCTAATGCTGGAGAGACGTTTATGGGGGTGGGGGAGGGGGGTTCAGAATCGCTTCTTTGACCTCCATCTAAAGTACTTTGTATGGTTTTTACGCATTTCGTTTGTCTATTGTGATGACGTTTCATTTTAACCACTTCCGGGCTGCCGCTCGCCGATATACGTTGGCATACACATACGTTATGGCAGCAGCTAGCTACCATGACCCCGGTATCCTCTTCTTCAGTGAGCAGTCCGGTATCCAATAATAGTGGTCTCTGCGGCGGATTCGCCGCAAGATCACTTTTATCGGTGGCAGGAGAGGCCACTCCCCCCGCCACTTACCGGAGCCGTCGGTAGCGGTGGAGGTGATCAGTTCCTCTTCCTGGCTTGGTATGGAGACGAGTGAGGGGAAGATGGCCCCCTCTTCTTCAGTGGGTGGTCCGGTATCCAATAATAGTGGTCTCTGCGGCGGATTCGCCGCAAGATCACTTTTATCGGCGGCGGGAGAGGCCCCCCCCGCCGCTTACCGGAGCCGTCGGTAGTGGCGGAGGCGATCGAGTCCTCTTCCTGGCTTGGTATGGAGACGAGTGAGGGGAAGATGGCCCCCTCTTCTTCAGTGGGTGGTCCGGTATCCAATAATAGTGGTCTCTGCGGCGGATTCGCCGCAAGATCACTTTTATCGGCGGCGGGAGAGGCCCCCCCGCCGCTTACCGGAGCCGTCGGTAGTGGCGGAGGCGATCGAGTCCTCTTCCTGGCTTGGTATGGAGACGAGTGAGGGGAAGATGGGCCCCCTCTTCTTCAGTGGGCAGTCCGTTATCCAATAATAGTGGTCTCTGCGGCAGATTCGCCGCAAGATCACTTTTATCGGCGGCGGGAGAGGTCCCCCCCAGCCACTTACCGGAGCCGTCGGTAGCAGAGAAGGCGATCGGGTCCTCTTCCTGGCTTGGTATGGAGACGAGTGAGGGGAAGATGGCCCCCCCACCCCTCTCCATATCATTGCAGGGCGGAAGCGACGTCAAAACATCACTTCCGTCCATAGCTCTTTAAAGCAACATTTATTTTTTATTTATTTTTTAAATTACATTAAATTTTTTTTTTTTTTTTAAATTGCATTTTAGTGTAAATATGAGATGTGAGGTCTTTTTGTCCCCAGATCTCACATTTAAGAGGTCCTGTCATTCTTTTTTTTCTATTACAAGGGATGTTTACATGTAATAGGAATTAAAGTGACACCATTTTTTTAAAAAGAACAATGTAAAATTAAAAAATAAAAGGTAAAATAAATAAGAAAAAAAAAAAAAAATTTTTAAACACGCCCCGTCCCGCCGAGCTCGTGTGCAGAAGCTAACGCAGACGTGAGCAGCGCCCGCATATGAAAACGGTGGTCAGACCACACATGTGAGGTATCGCCGCGATCGGTAGAGCGAAAGCAATAATTCCAGTCCTAGCCCTCCTCTGTAACTCCAAAAATGCAACCTGTAGATTTTTTTTAAACGTCGCCTATGGAGATTTTTAAGGGTAAAAGTTTGTCGCCATTCCACGAGCGGGCGCAATTTTGAAGCGTGACATGTTGGGTATCAATTTACACGGCTTAAGGTTATTATTATTATGGATTAAGAAAATTGGGCTAACTTTACTGTTGTTTTAATTTTTTAGATCAATACAAAATAAAATAAAAAACCTTCATATAGGTATTTTTTTTAATATTTTTCAATTATTATTACTATTATTATTTTTTTCTACGCACACTTTTTTTTTTTCTTCTTCTATCTCTGCAAGGACAGAGAGTGATGGAATGTCTCTCGTCCAATCACAGAGACAGAAAACACAGGGGGCGGGCTTCACATTGGGTGATCACTGTGTAGCCAATCAGAGGCTAACGGGTGGAATCTGACATTTCGGGTCCCGATCGTTTAGATCAAACTTGAAGTAGAATTTTTTTTATTTTTTATTTTTTATTATTTTTTTAAATTATTATTTATTATCTGTCCTCCATTCACAGAGAAAGAAAACACGGGGGCGGGCTTCACAGAAACAATAGTGCGCACTTTGCTTTTTTTTTTTTTTTTTAATCCCACACTGATACTAAAAAAAAAATCCTGTCCAAAAAATACTCACCCTGACCTTGACCCAAACACTAATCCTGGCACTGACCTACATCAATAAAATAAAAATAAAAGGAAAAACCTTGATATAGGTATTTATTTATTCATTTTATATATTTAATTATTATTATTATTTATTTTTACACACACTTTTTTTTTATTTTGTCTCTGCAAGGACAGAGAGTGATGCAATGTCTCTCGTCCAATCACAGAGACAGAAAACACGGGGGGGCGGGGACGGGCTTCACGTTGAGTGATCACTGTGATAGCCAATCCGAGGCTTTTACACCGCTATACGTCGGTACTTTGACGTAGAATACCGGGGTTATGGCAGCAGATAGCTGCCATAACCCCGGTATTTTCTAACACGGCGGGCAGTGCGCTTTCGGATAAAAGTGGTCTCCGCGGCAGATTCGCCGCGAGATCACTTTCATCGGTGGCAGGAGAGGTGCCCACCCCCCCTCCCGCCGCGTTTCGGTCATCCTTACCGGAGCCGTCGGTAGCGGCGGGGACGATCCGGTCCTTTCCCCTCAAAGGGCATGAAGTCGAGTGAGGGAAAGATGGCCCCCCACTCGACTCAATGGTGTTGGATGACGGAAGCAACGTCAAACTTCACTTCTGCCCCAACAGTCTTGAAGGGGGAAAAAAGAAAAATATTGAAAATAATATTTATTTATTATTATTATATATTTATTTATTTTTTAATTAATTGCATTTTAATGTAAATATGAGATGTGAGGTCTTTTTGACCCCAGATCTCATATTTAAGAGGACCTGTCATGCTTTTTTTCTATTACAAGGGATGTTTACATTCCTTGTAAAAGGAATAAAAGTGACCCAATTTTTTTTTTTTTAAAGGGATAGTGTAAAAATAAAAAGTAAAATAAATAAGAACAAAAATTAAAAAATTTAAAGTGCCCAGTCCCGCCGCGCTCGTGCGCAGAAGCGAATGCATATATAAGTCACGACGCACGCACATGTAAACGGTGTTCAAAACCACACATGTGAGGTATCGCCGCAATCGTTAGAGCGAGAGCAATAATTCTAGCCCTAGACCTCCTCTGTAATGCAAAACATGCAACCTGTAGAATTTTTTAAACGTCCCCCATGGAGATTTTTAAGGGTCAAAGTTTGTCGCCATTCCATTGCGGTGCAATTTTGAAGTTTTGAAGCGTGACATGTTGGGTATCAATTTACTCGGCGTAACATTATCTTTCACAATAGAAGAAAAATGGACTAACTTTAATGTTTTCTTATTTTTTAATTTAACCACTTGCCGACCGCCGCACGCCGATGTACGTCCAAATTTTGGCGGCGGTAGCTGCCATAACCCCGGTATCCCCGTTTTCATGCGGCGGTCGGCTTTAAGGTAAAAGTGGTGTCTGTGGCAGATTCGCCGCGAGATCACTTTTATCGGTGGCGGCAGATGGCCCCCCCCCTCCCGCCGCGATCCGGTGTCCTCTGACGCTTACGGAGCCGTCGGTAGCGGCGGAAGCGACCGCATCCTTCTCTGTGCTGTGCCTGGAGACGAGTGAGGCTAAGATGGCGCCCACTCGTCTCCATGACACTGCTGGGCGGAAGCGACGTCAAAACGTCACTTCCGCCCACACGTCTTAAAGGCACAATTTTTTCAATGTCATTTTTTAAATGACTTTTTTTTTTTTATTGCATTTTAGTGTAAATATGTGATCTGAGGACTTTTTGACCCCCCAGATCTCATATTTAAGAGGACCTGTCATGCTTTTTTCTATTACAAGGGATGTTTACATTCCCTTGTAATAGGAATAAAAGTGACACATTTTTTTTTTAACTGTGTAAAAATAAATAAAGTCATGTAAAATAAATAATAAAAATAATTTTTTTTAAAAACCCCCCCGTCCCGACGAGCTTGCGTGCAGAAGCGAACGCATACATGAGTAGCGCCCACATATGAAAACGTTGGTCAAACTACACATGTGAGGTATCACAGCGACCGGTAGAGCGAGAGCAAAAATTCTAGTCCTAGATCTCCTCTTTACCGCAAAACATGCAACCTGTAAAATTTTTTAAACGTCGCCTATGGAGATTTTTGAGGGTAAAAGTTTGATGCCATTCCACGAGCGGGCGCAATTTTGAAGCGTGACATGTTGGGTATCAATTTACTTGGCGTAACATTATATTTCACAATATAAAAAAAAATTGGGCTAACTTTACTGTTGTCTTATTTTTTTTAAAGTGAATTTTTTCCAAAAAAAGTGCGCTTATAAGACAGCTGCGCAAATACGGTGCAAAAAAAAGTATTGCAATGACCGCCATTTTATTCTCTAGGGTGTTAGAACCCCCAAACATTATATATTTTTTTTTCTAAGTAATTTTCTAGCAAAAAAAAAATGTTTTAAACATGTAAACACCTAAAATCCAAAACGAGGCTGGTCCTTAAGTGGTTAAAAAAAGTGTATTTTTTCCAAAAACATTGCGTTTGTTAGACCGCTGCGCAAATACGGTGTGACATAAAGTATTGAAACAACCGCCATTTTATTCTCTAGGGTGTCTGGGAAAAAAATATATATGTTTGGGGGTTCTAAGTAAATTTCTATTAAAAAAAAAACTGATTTTAACTTGTAAACAACAAGTTTGAAAAATAGGCTCGGTCCTTAAGTGGTTAAACAACATAAAATTAAAGTGCAAAAAACGGTGCAAAAAATTTGAGAAAACCTAGAAACTGCTGCAACCACTAATAAGGTAGGTACACTCTCACCGATACAAGATAATAAAGTAAAAGAAAAAGGTGGTGCGCTGTCTAGAAACACAAGCCCTTACCCAACATAAGGGCTCAATGGGTTCAAAAGAAAAAAAAATATATAATAATCACACAGTGTTATGCGTAACAAATCCGTGAAAATACATAAAAAAAAGAAAAGAAATGAAGAAAAATGTATCAAAGACCTGGTATAGCTCTGGTTAAGGATATCTTCCTCTTATGGCGAATTAAAAGTAGATAAACCGAAGGATGTATACTCTGGACAAAGTGGAACAAACTAATAACGCTGAAACAATGTATTAAAAACACTTACATCCAATCCAATAGCTTATAGAGCAAAATACAACAATCCTCAGAACTGTGAATCACCTCCTCACCGCAATACTTCTGTGTCTCTGAAAAAGCGGAAGTGACGTCACCTGCTCCGCCTGGCGCGTTGTGTCGCCTGTCACGTGATTTCCTTGGGGTCCTTCCTGTCTCTGGACTTGTTCTTTCCTATTAATACTTTTTTGTAGGTGAGGTCTCCAGAACTGTAGACAGTATTTTATAAATGAGGTCCAACTAAAGATCTAGAAACGTAGGAGAATCTAAACCTCCTTCTGGATGTTCTAAATGGAGGTCCTTATCACTGCTGATGAAGACCTCCTGGGTTTGTGATTCCAGAAGATACCTTACATTGATGTATGGGTATAGCCACACTTTACGAACAGAAAGAATTAGTGATGCATACGTCAGGTAGAAGAGACACCGCTCTCCCGTCCAGCCATAGTAGCATAGGAATCAAACTTGGCTTCAGTCTCCAAGTCTCCACCAGAAGGCCATGACTACTGACGTGTTTCGCCCTATACCCTACAATTACGCCCTGGTGGGCGGGACTGAAAGCATCAGGGGCGTGGTCTTTTTGCTGAGACATGCAGGCTGATGCCGATCTTGTTTTCCGACCAGCCATCATAACATAGGAATCAAGATAAGCTTCAGCCTGCAAGTCTCGTCTAAAAGGCCACGACCAATGACCCGTTTTGCCCCGTACCCTATGATTGAGCCCTGGTGGGTGGGATGAAAAGCGTCAGGGGGCGTGGTCTTTTGTCTGAGACTTGCAGGCTGATGTCGATCTTGTTTTCCGACCAGTCATAGCATAGGAATCAAGATCAACTTCAGCCTGCAAGGCTCGTCCAAAAGGCCACGACTATTGACCCGTTTTGCCCTGCACCCTATCAATGAGCCCTGGTGGGTGGGATGAAAAGTGTCAGGGGGTGTGGTCTTTTGGCTTGCAGGCTGACGCCGATCTTGTTTTCCGACCAGCCATCAAAGCATAGGAATCAGGAATCAAGATCGACTTCAGTCTGCAAGTCCCTGCCAGAAGGCCACGACCCATGACTTGGGTATAGCCACACTTTACGAACAGAAAGAATTAGTGATGCATACGTCAGGTAGAAGAGACGCCGCTCTCCCGTCCAGCCATAGTAGCATAGGAATCAAACTTGGCTTCAGTCTCCAAGTCTCCACCAGAAGGCCATGACTACTGACGTGTTTCGCCCTGTACCCTACAATTATGCCCTGGTGGGTGGGACAGAAAGCATCAGGGGGCTTGGCCTTTTGGCTGAGACATGCAGGCTGACGCCGATCTTGTTTTCCAACCAGCCATCATAGCATAGGAATCAATATCAGCTTCAGCCTGCAAGTCTCGTCCAAAAGGCCACGACCATTGACTCATTTTGCCCTGTATCCTATGATTGAGCCCTGGTAGGCGGGATGAAAAGTGTCAGGGAGCGTGGTCTTTTGGCTGAGACTTGTAGGCTGATGCCGATCTTGTTTTACGACCAGTCATCATAGCATAGAAATCAAGATCGGCTTCAGCCTGCAAGTCTCATCCAAAAGGCCCACGACCACTGACCCGTTTCGCCCTGTACCCTATGATTAAGCCCTGGTGGGCGGGATGGAAAGTGTCAGGGGGCGTGGTCTTTTGGCTGAGAATTGCAGGCTAACGCCGATCTTGTTTTCCGACCAGCCATCATAGCATAGGAATCAAGATCGGCTTCAGCCTGCAAGTATCATCCAAAAGGCCACGACCACTGACACATTTCGCCCCGTACCCTATGATTAAGCCCTGGTGGGCGGGATGAAAAGTGTCAGAGGGTGTGGCCTTTTGGCAGATACTTGCAGGCTGAAGCCGATCTTGATTCCCGACCAGCCATCGTAGGACACGAATCAAGATCGGCTTCAGCCTGCAAGTCACCCCCAAAAGGCCACAACAGATGACGCATTTCGCCCCATACCCTACCATTAAGCCCTTGGTGGGTGGGATAAAAAGCATCAGGGGGCGTGGCCTTTTGGCAGCAACACAGATCTTGAAGCTGATCTTGATTCCTAATCTATGATGGCTAGCCGGGAAAAAGGCGCCTCTTCTACCTGATGTATGGATGGCCATTTTGGCAGCCTGCACCCCCTTTCTCAGGAATTTTCCTGGCTTTAAGTGGCATTCCAAGTCCAACTTAAGGTCACATAAAGAATTTGTGGTTTCTGGGTCCTCAGGTTAAGGGGGTTGGGTGGGGCAGATGGGGTGGTATTTGTATATTGGGAGATGCATTGTGTATTTGTCTGCTGAGTTATATTTATGTATAGTAAAAAAAAAACTGGAAGTGATGAAGTCTGTCCTTTTTTTTTCATATTTGAAGTGTAGAGCTCGGATAGGGATTGGGAATTACGGGATGCCCAATTAACTTTAACCACTTTCCTTCCTGGGCCAATTCTGGCACTTCGCTCCTACATGTAAAAATCATCATTTTTTTTCTAGAAAATTACTCAGAACCCCTAAACATTATATATATATGGGGTTTTTTTAGCAGAGACCCTAGGGAATAAAATGGCAGTTGTTTCAACTTTTTATGTCAGAGGTAAACGAGAAATCCTGGACAGCCACACTCAAAAGTAATCTCCGATCTTTATTTAAGTATAATCATAAAAATACATGCCACAGCATCACAAAGCAGGAAAGCTGACGCGTTTCACACTGTAGTCACGATTAAGCGGCTGTCCAGGATTTCTCTGCACCTGTTACTTTCAGCATGGAGAAAATGTTTGTTCCTCACAGACCTCCTTCAGAGCGGTGATATTTTTCTCTCTCAACTTTTTATGTCACACGGTATTTGCGCAGCGATTTTTCAAACGTGTTTTTTTTTTTTTAACGGTTTCATGAATTAAAAAAAAACAAAACAGTAAAGCAAGCCCAACTTTTTTGTATAATATGAAAGAGGATGTTACTCCGAGTAAATAGATACCTAACATGTCACGCTTTAAAATTGCGCTCACTTGTGGAATGGCGCCAAACTTCGGTACTTAAAAATCTCCATAGGCGACGCGTACATTTTTTTTTTTTTTTTTTACAAGTTACATGTTTAGAGTTACAGAGAAAGTCTTGGGCTGGAATTGTTGCTTTTCCTCTAACGCACGTGGCGATACCTCACATGTGTGATTTGAACACCGTTTATATATATGTGGGCGCAACTTATGTATGCGTTCTCTTCTGTGTGCGGGCACACGGGGGCGCTTTAAAAAAAAAAAATTTTAAATTCTTGATTTTACTTTTATTTTTTTTATTTTTACACTTTCTCTTTAAAAAAAAAAATTGATCACTTTTATTCCTATGACAAGGAATGTAAACATCCCTTGTCATAGGAATAGTGTGGAACAGGTCCTCTTACCTCATGGTAACTCTGGAGGAGCTGCAGAGATCCACAGCTCAGGTGGGAGAATCTGTCCACAGGACAACTATTAGTCGTGTTCTCCACAAATCTGACCTTTATGGAAGAGTGACAAGAAGAAAGACATTGGTGAAAGAAAGCCATAAGAAGTCCTGTTTGTGAGAAGCCATGTGGAGGACACAACAAACGTGTGGAAGAAGGTGATCTGGTCAGATGAGACCAAAATTGAACTATTTGGCCTAAAAGCAAAATGCTATGTGTGGTGGAAAACTAACACTGCACATCACTCTGAACACACCATCCCCACCGTGAAACATGGTGGTGGCAGCATGATGTGGTGGGGACAGAGATGATGAGAAGCTGGTCAGAGTTGATGGGAAGATGGATGGAGCCAAATACAGGACAATCTTAGAAGAAAACCTGTTAGAGTCTGCAAAAAGAAGACCACTACCTTAAGGGTGCACTCCTGACCCCCCCCCAACGGGGTGCATCTGTCACCTGGTCCCAGGTGACCGGACATAAGAGTCTGCAAAAGACTTGAGACTGGAGCGGAGGTTCACCTTCCAGCAGGACAACGACCCGAAACATACAGCCAGAGCTACAATGGAATGGTTTAGATCAAAGCATATTCATGTGTTAGAATGGCCCAGTCACAGTCCAGACCTAAATCACATTGAGAATCTGTGGCAAGACTTGAAAATTGCTGTTCACAGACGCTCTCCATCCAATCTGACAGAGCTTGAGATATTTTGTGAGGAAGAATGGGCAAAAAATGTCCCTCTCTGGATGTGCAAAGCTGGTAGAGACATCCCCAAAAAGACTTGCAGCTGTAATTGCAGTGAAAGGGGGTTCTACAAAGTATTGACTCCGGGGGGGCGCCATACAAATGTACACCACACTTTTCACATATTTATTTGTAAAAAATGTTGAAAACCATTTATCATTTTCCTTCCACTTCACAATTATGTGACATTTTGTGTTGGTCCATCACATAAAATCCCAATAAAATACATTTACGTTTTTTTGGTTGTAACATGAAAAAATGTGGAAAATTTCAAGGGGTGTGAATACTTTTTCAAGGCACTGTATGTATAGGTAGGGAAAAAAGATGACAGGGAGATCGTGATGATGAGCAGTGAGTAGTATATATATATATATATATATATATATATAATGTATACATGTATAGGATGGACTCGTAGATGACAGTTGTCACATGTTCTGTATGTATACAGAATGGAGGCTGTAATTCAGGGACTGACCACCAGAGGGAGCTTCGTTGTACATAGAGCTACAGACAGGAAGTGATGTCACAGACTGACAGGAAGTTGTCTGTGTGAGGAGGAAGCTGTGAGGTAATGATGGGATTGTATAGACTGTATATAGAGGATGAGGAGAGAAGGAATGGGGTAGAGAAGAGACATTGTGTGTGAGAGAATATTATAGAGGGGGAGGGGATGGTATTATACAGTATAGATAGTATACAGGGGAGGTAATAATATATAGTATACAGATCATATAATGTGGGGGGGGGTAATAGTATATAGTATACAGATCATATAGAGGGGGGAGGGGGAGATAATAGTATATAGTATACAGATCATATAGAGGGGGAGGGGGAGATAATAGTATATAGTATACAGATCATATAGAGGGGGGAGGGGGAGATAATAGTATATAGTATACAGATCATATAGAGGGGGGAGGGGGAGATAATAGTATATAGTATACAGATCATATAGAGGGGGGAGGGGGAGATAATAGTATATAGTATACAGATCATATAATGTGGGGGGGAGGTAATAGTATATAGTATACAGATCATATAGAGGGGGAGGGGGAGATAATAGTATATAGTATACAGATCATATAATGTGGGGGGGGGGTAATAGTATATAGTATACAGATCATATAGAGGGGGGAGGGGGAGATAATAGTATATAGTATACAGATCATATAGAGGGGGAGGGGGGGTAATAGTATATAGTATACAGATCATATAGAGGGGGAGGGGGAGATAATAGTATATAGTATACAGATCATATAGAGGGGGAGGGGGAGATAATAGTATATAGTATACAGATCATATAGAGGGGGGAGGGGGAGATAATAGTATATAGTATACAGATCATATAATGTGGGGGGGAGGTAATAGTATATAGTATACAGATCATATAATGGGGGGGGAGATAATAGTATATAGTATACAGATCATATAATGTGGGGGGGAGGTAATAGTATATAGTATACAGATCATATAGTGGGGGGAGGGGGAGATAATAGTATATAGTATACAGATCATATAGAGGGGGGAGGGGGAGATAATAGTATATAGTATACAGATCATATAATGTGGGGGGGGAGGTAATAATATATAGTATACAGATCATATAGTGTGGGGGGGAGGTAATAGTATATAGTATACAGATCATATAGTGGGGGAGGGGTAGAAGAGATGTTCTGTGATTCTGGTGTTCGGTAAACCTTTCAGTATGAGAAGGTTGTTGTATTTATTGATGGAAGTCATTGAGAAACAACAACAGCAGCAGTAGAGCAGTACACAGTTATCTGTCAGTACCGCCTCCCGGGGAGGGAATTCCATCACAGTCACTGGACAGGGAAGGAGAGGGGGGGGGGGGGAGAGAAATGATGATAAGTGGTGGGGGGGGGTGGAAAAGATAAAGGGGGGGAGAGGAGAAATGATAGAGGGGGGGAGAAGTAATGGGGGGGAAGAGGGAGAAATGATAGAGGAGACAGAGGGAGAAAGGAGAGGGGGGTATAAATGAGGGGAGGAGGGGAGAGGGAGAAATGATGGGGGGGGGGGGGGAATTATAGACAAGGAGAAATGATAGAGCAGGAGAAACAATAGCCGGGGGAGAGAGAGTAGAAATGATAGAGGAGGGAGAAATGACAGAGGGGGGGAGAGAGGAGAACAGAAAGGGGGGGAGAGAGGAGAAATGATAGAGGGGGGGGTAAGGGAGAAATAATAGAGGGGGCGACAAATGATAGAGAAAGGGAGAAATGATAGAGGGGGAGAGGAGAAGTTACGGGGTGGGGGGGGGGAATTATAGAGGGGGGTATAGGGAGAAATGATAGAGGGAGGGAAAGGGAGAAATGATGGTGGGGGAGAGGGAGAAATGATGGTGCGGGGAGGAGGTTAGGGAGGGGTGAGGAAGAAATATTAAGGGGAGAGAGGGAGAAATGATAGAGGAGACAGAGGGAGAAAGGAGAGGGGGGGGTATAAATGAGGGGAGAAGGGTAGGGAGGGGAGAGGGAGAAATGTTGGGGAGACAGAGAAATTATAGAGGAGGGAATTATAGACACGGAGAAATGATAAAGCAGGAGAAACTATAGCGGGGGGAGAGAGAAATAGAAAGAAAAGGGAGGGGCGAGGGAGAAATGTCGGGGGGGGGGGGGGGAGGAAAAAATGATGGAAGTAGGGGGGGGGGTAGAAATGATAATGGGGGAGAGAGAAAGAAAATAGAGGGAAGAGGGAGAAATGTTGAAAGGGGGGGGGGAATTGATAGATGTAGAAGAAGGTGATCTGGTCAGATGAGACCAAAATTGAACTTTTTGCCTTAAAAGCAAAACGTTATGTGTGGGGGAAAACGAACACTGCACATCACCCTGAACACACCATCCCCACCGTGAAACATGGTGGTGGCAGCATCATGTGGTGGGGGTGCTTTTCTTCAGCAGGGACAGGGAAGCTGGTCAGAGTTGATGAGAAGATGGATGGAGACAAATACAGGACATTCTTAGAAGAAAACCTGTTATGCCCTGTACACACGACCGGTTTTGCTGTCAGAATAAACTCCGAATGTTTCTCAGATGGAATTCCGCTCAAGCGGTCTTGCCTATACGCGGTCACACCAAAGTCTGACCATCCAGAACACGGTGACGTACGATGGGACTAGAAAAAGGAAGTTCAATAGCCAATAACCAATAGCTTCCGTCTCGTACTTGCTTCAGAGCATGCGTCGTTTTTGGTCCATCGGACCAGCATACAGACGATCGGTTTTCCCGATAGGAATTGGTTCCGTCAGAAAGATTTAGAACATGTTCCATTTCTAGGTCCCTCAGAATTTTCAAAAAAAAAAAAAGTCAGATGAGGCCTACACACGATCGAAATATACGATGAAAAGCTTCTGACTTTTTATGTTGGACATTCCGCTCGTGTGTACGCAGCATTAGAGTCTGCAAAAGACTTGAGACTGGGGCGGAGGTTCACCTTCCAGCAGGACAACGACCCGAAACATCCAGCCAGAGCTACAATGGAATGGTTTAGATCAAAGCATATTCATGTGTTAGAATGGCCCAGTCACAGTCCAGACCTAAATCACATTGAGAATCTGTGGCAAGACTTGAAAATTACTGTTCACGGACGCTCTCCATCCAATCTGACAGAGCTTGAGATATTTTGCAAAGAATGGGCAAAAATTTCACTCTCTAAAAAAATATTTTCTAGAGATCGTTTACCCCATATGGTGACGTAGAGCTGCACGGTTAGTCGGCAAGAACCGTTATCACAATTTTGACTAAAGTGTTTCCTGATTCTTTCTATGCAAAGAATTCTCTCTGCTCTTCTGAAGCCACAGCCCTCAAAAGAAAAAAAAAACGGGCAGTCTGCCAAGAATCAAAACATTCTTTATCAGTGGAACTTAACCACTTCAATACCGGGCACTTAGACACCTTCCTGCCCAGACCAATTTTCAGCTTTCAGCGCTGTCGCAGTTTGAATGACAATTGCGCGGTCATCCAACACTGTACCCAAACTAAATTTTTTTGATTTTGTTCCCACAAATAGAGCTTTCTTTTGGTGGTATTTGATCACCTCTACGGTTTTTATTTTTTGCGAAACAGATAAAAAAAAGACCGAAAATTCTGAAAAAAATAAAAGTTTTGCTTTTGTTTTTGTTTAAAAATTTTGTAAATAAGTAAGTTTTCTCCTTCACTGATGGGCAGTGATAAGGCGGCACTGACAGGCACTGATAAGGCGGCAGCGATGAGGTGGCACCAATGAGCGGGCACTGACGATGGGCACTGATATGCGGCACTGATGGGCACTGGTAGGCGGCACTGATGGGTGGCACTGATATGCAGCACTGATGGGCATTGATAGGCGGCACTGATGGGCACTTATGGGTGGCACTGATGGCCACTGTTAGGCAACACCTATGGGCACTGAAAGGCTGCACAGATGGGTTCTTATTGGTGGCACTGCTGGGCACTGATAGGCGGCACTACTGGGCACTGATAGGCGGCACTGCTGGGCACTGATAGGCGGCACTGATGGGCACTGATACGTGGCACTGATGGGCATTCCTGGTGGCACTGGCAGTGGTAGGCATGGGAGTGGGCACTGATTGGCAGCTGCCTGGGCATTGATTGGCAGCTGCCTTTGCACAGATCAGTATTTCCCTGGGGGTCTAGGGGGCATACCTGGTGGTCCAGTGTGGCTGGTTTCCCTGGTGGTCCTGGGCGGCTTCCCTGGTGGTCCTGGGCGGCTTCCCTGGTGGTCCTGGGTGGGATCCGAGGGGGGGCTGTGCTGATAAACAATCAGCACAGACCCCCCTGTCAGGAGAGCAGCCGATCGGCTCTCCTCTACTTGCGTCTGTCAGACGCGAGTGATGAAAAGCCGATCACCGGCTCTTCCGAATTACATAGTGATCAGCCGTGATTGGACACGGCTGATCACGTGGTAAAGAGTCTCCGTCAGAGACTCTTTACCTAGATCGGTGTTGCGGGGTGTCAGACTGACACCCCGCAACAACGATCGCCGCGATGCGCGCCCCCGGGGGCGCGCAGCGGCTCAATATCCTGAGGACGTCATATGACGTCCAGTCAGGGTATTGAAACCACTTTGCCGACGTCATTCTGCTATATGGCGGGCGGCAAGTGGTTAAGTATAAACTTTGTAACAATTTGTCAATGGAATAGACTTCTGTGTAAGTGAAAAAAGTTTAAACACGAAACCTTTTTCTGACATTTGTTGGTTTCGAGTTAAAATCATTTTTTTTTTTAGAAAATTAAATAGAACCCACAAACATTATATATATTTTTTTAGTAGACACCCTACAGAATAAAATGGTGGTTGTTGCAATATTTTATGTCACACTGTACTTGCGCAGCGGTCTTTCAAATGCAATTTTTTTGGAAAAAATTACTTTAATGAATTAAAAAAAAAACAAACAAACCAGTAAAGTTCGCCCAATTTTTTTTTGTATAATGTGAAAGATTTTACGTCGCGAGAATTGTGATCTTTTTATTCTAAGCAAAAAAATCGTGATTCTCATTTTGCCCAAAATCGTGCAGCTCTATGGTGACATAACTAAGTATAGTTATGTCACCATAGAGCTGCACGATTTTGGGCAAAATGAGAATCACAGCTTGCCAAATGCTTTGTTGCCATTAATACTTTTTATTTATTTTTTAACAATGCTCTTCAGGAGAGCTCATAGATGGATGTAGCCTGTCCTATGCTGAGTGCACTGTGCAATGTGTCCCCAAAAATTTGAATCCAGAGACCTGCAATCCACATCATCCACATTTTTTTCCCCTTCTACTGAGAGAAGAGGCCGGCCCAGGTCACATGATCACCTAAAGAAGGATGGATGAGGAGCGGAGTGACCGGACCAACAGGATATTAAACCTCACCCTGGAGATCATCTACTTGCTGACCGGAGAGGTGAGGAGGATTCTGGGAGGTCACATGACATCACTCTTATCTCTATTAATAAAACACAGACCTGACCGGAGAGGTGAGGAGGATTCTGGGAGGTCACATGACATCACTCTTATCTCTATTAATAAAACACAGACCTGACCGGACAGGTGAGGAGGATTCTAGGAGGTCACATGACATCACTCTTATCTCTATTAATAAAACACAGACCTGACCGGAGAGGTGAGGAGGATTCTGGGAGGTCACATGACATCACTCTTATCTCTATTAATAAAACACAGACCTGACCGGAGAGGTGAGGAGGATTCTGGGAAGTCACATGACATCACTCTTATCTCTATTAATAAAACACAGACCTGACCGGAGAGGTGAGGAGGATTCTGGGAGGTCACATGACATCACTCTTATCTCTATTAATAAAACACAGACCTGACCGGAGAGGTGAGGAGGATTCTGGGAAGTCACATGACATCACTCTTATCTCTATTAATAGAACACAGACCTGACCGGAGAGGTGAGGAGGATTCTGGGAGGTCACATGACATCACTCTTATCTCTATTAATAAAACACAGACCTGACCGGAGAGGTGAGGAGGATTCTGAGAGTGCTGTGTGACATCATTATTGCCTTTTCTTTGCAGAGTTTTCCTCCATTGAAGTCTGGTGACCATTTAAACATCACAGTACATCCACCTCTCTGCCTTACTCCAGACAGAGTGAATGAGAAGAAGATTCTAGAAGTCACCAAGAAGATGACGGAGCTGCTGACAGGAGAGGTGAGCAGTGCCGGGAATTCTGGGACATTATCCAGTAACAGACAAGGGATGTGTCTGGATGGTGACTGTATCATTGTGTGTGTCAGGTTCCTATAAGGTGTCAGGATGTCACTGTCTATTTCTCCATGGAGGAGTGGGAGTATTTAGAAGGACACAAGGATCTCTACAAGGACGTCATGATGGACAATCAGCCGCCCCTCACATCACCGGGTAAGAGGAGACTTTATTGTAAAGGAGAGAGCAGTACGGAGGGTCCACCTAGATCCCCCATCATCTGATAAACACATAGAAACAATGTATTCAGTCAGTGTGTGTGTTTCCTACAGATGGATCCAGTAATGGGAACCCACCAGAGAGATGTCCCCGTCCTCTGTATTCCCGGGATTCCACACAGGAAGATCACACCATCCCTCACCATCATCAGGTAGATGGAATTGAAGGTCTACAACTCAAAAATAACTCCAATTGATAAGATTATAGTCTTCTATGTAATCTCAGTGGTCACATTTAAAAGATTTATTTTATATCACATATGGTTTTAGGGAGAAGAACAAATTGATATCAAAGTTGAGATAAAAGAAGAAGTGGAGATGTATGTGATTGGTGATCAGCATCCTACGGAGGAGAATAAAATGAGGGTGTTGATTAAACAGGAAGAATCTTCCCTAGATATTTACAAAGGTAAGTAATAGATGCAGACTTTGATATTTCCATTTTAAATATGTTGATTATAATACATGGAGGCCGATTGATAGTGATCAAAATATGGCAGAACTTCATGTCATCATGTCAAAGATTAGACTTCATTATAATTAGTACATCAGAAAAGCAGAAATGCCTTCTATGTTGGTAAAATAGGCTTACCAACCAATCTTACTTTGATCCTGGCGTGTGAACAATTCTGAACATTTTATCTTAAATGATTGTAATTGTGACCCCATGTTAAGCTTTGATTTGAGTGTAATTGTCAGGAGTCAAAGGTCACCCGAAGCCAAACGATATATTCCCAACAAATGAGAAGGACATACTGTACACCATATGAAAGGTCCATCTCCATTCCTCAATATAATGTCATGTTCCCAACAAATGAGGAGGAGATACTGTACACCATATGAAAGGTCCATCTCCATTCCTCTATATGACGTCATGTTCCCAACAAATGAGGTGGAGATACTGTACACCATATGAAAGGTCCATCTCCATTCCTCAATATAATGTCATGTTCCCAACAAATGAGGAGGAGATACTGTACACCATATGAAAGTTCCATCTCCATTCCTCAATATAACATCATGTTCCCAACAAATGAGGAGGAGATACTGTAAACCATATGAAAGGTCCATCTCCATTCCTCAA
This sequence comes from Aquarana catesbeiana, assembly GCF_042186555.1. Taxonomy (NCBI): domain Eukaryota; kingdom Metazoa; phylum Chordata; class Amphibia; order Anura; family Ranidae; genus Aquarana; species Aquarana catesbeiana. The sequence goes on along the minus strand of NC_133331.1, from coordinate 304,205,858 downwards.
TATAATGTCATGTTCCCAACAAATGAGGTGGAGATACTGTACACCATATGAAAGGTCCATCTCCATTCCTCAATATAATGTCATGTTCCCAACAAATGAGGAGGAGATACTGTACACCATATGAAAGGTCCATCTCTGAATCCAGCTGTGGGCCTTGTTTTTGACATGTAATGTAGTTATTTTCTTGCCTCCTGTGAACCAAATGCCCTCTTTCTTCAAAATGTGCACTTCACTGTCCTCCAGAGTTCTGATCACTTGGCTAGGCGGCTAGGATAAGCTACAAAAACATCCTCAACATTACAGGACACGTTCTAGTGTGTTTAACTGGTTTGGTATACATTATGACTGTGGCACTATAGTGGTCTTAGCATTAGACCTCTTTCACACTGAGGCGGTTTTCAGGCGTTTTGGCGCTAGAAATAGCCTCTAAAAAGCACCTGAAAACTGCCTCCCATTCATTGCAATGAGTGCTTTCACACTCGGGCAGTGCACTTGCGAGACGTTACAAAAAGTCCTGCAAGCGGCATCTTTGGGGGGGCGGCTTGGGAGCGCTATAAACGCCCCTGCCCATTGAAATGAATAGGCAGTGCTTCCAAAGTGCCTTAAAAGCGATTTGAAAGTACCGCAAAATGGGACTTTTTTTTTTTAAGGTCACGTTATCACGTGACCTTAAAAAATCCACCTGCTAGTTCCCCCGAAAAGTGCCGCTAAAGCAGCACAAAAACGACCGGCGCTTTATCAGCGCTGCAGTGTGAAAGGGGTCTTATTGTGGTTGTGTGTCTTAACTACTACTAGCTATACCATGACCTGGACAAATGAAAACCCTGATAGTTAATATTGTGGAATTTTTGCAACAAAGAGATAGACGTAGCCCATCTCCAGGGTCAAGGTGTGCCGTGGTTTCTTCTCCTATGCTGTTTTATCCACTATGTGTTGAAGTCCAGTTAAACCACTAACTTCTAGGACGGGGGTCCTCAAAATTTTAAAACAAAGTGCCAGTTGACTGCCCTTTAGACTTTAGGGGGGCCGGACTGTGACCAGTGGGAGTAGAAAATATCCTGGCATCGGTATGAGTAAAAAATGCCATAGGCTTGGTGGTCAGTGGGTGTAAAAAAATTGCATCTTAGTGTCAATGGGAGGAATAGTGCTCTATCATTGGTATCTATGGGAGGAATAGTACCTCATCATTGGTATCAATTGGAGGAATAGTGCCCCATCATTACTGTCAGTGGCAGGAATAGTGCCCCATCATTGGTGTCAGTGGGAGGAATAGTGCCCCATCATTGGTGTCAGTGGCAGGAATAGTGCCCCATCATTGGTGTCAGTGGGAGGAATAGTGCCCCATCATTGGTGTCAGTGGAAGGAATAGTGCCCCATCATTGGTGTCAGTGGAAGGAATAGTGCCCCATCATTGGTGTCAGTGGGAGGAGTAGTGCCCCGTCATTGGTGTCAGTGGAAGGAATAGTGCCCCAAGGGCCGGATAAAGGCAAGCAAAGGGCCACAGTTTGGAGACCACTGTTCTAGAACAACATACATGGCTCCTGACCACAAAACTAACAATTAACTTGTTTCTTATATATTTCCAATAGATGAATGCGATGAGCTCCTCTGTGCGGGAGACTTCCTTTTATCCCTGGATTATAATACAGAAGACAATGACGACATTATACAGTTTTCAACAGAATCAAACCCTGTTCCTTCAGATATACACCAAAGGCTGTCCTGCGGAGATATACCAATGGAATCCACTTCTACTGACCCGCATACTTTTACCAGCATAGTCCATACAAGTCCTGAAGGTGCAGACAGATCTTCTGATCCTTTTAATTACCTGGGAACCTCTTCCAGAGATTTAGAAACTGTTCTACCAAGACATGATAACATATCCATATCTTCTGATCCTTCTTCTCTCCCAGGAACCTCCTCCAGGGATTTAGTAGCTGTTCTACCAAGAGATGATAACCTACCCATATCTTCTGATCCTTCTTCTCTCCCGGGAACCTCCTTCAGGTATTCAGATACAGTTCTACCAAGAGATGGGAACATATCCATATCTTCTGATCCTTCTTCTCTCCCGGGAACCTCCTTCAGGTATTCAGATACAGTTCTACCAAGAGATGAGAACATATCCATATCTTCTGATCCTTCTTCTCTCCCGGGAACCTCCTTCAGGTATTCAGATACAGTTCTACCAAGAGATGAGAACATATCCATATCTTCTGATCCTTCTTCTTTCCCAGGAACCTCCTCCAGGGATTTAGAAACTGTTCTACCAAGAGATGATAACCTACCCATATCTTCTGATCCCTTTTCTCTCCCGGGAACCTCCTTCAGGTATTTAGATACAGTTCTACCAAGAGATGATAGCCTACCTATATCTTCTGATCCTTCTTCTCTCGCGGGAACCTCCTCCAGGTATCTAGAAACTGTTCTACCAAGAGATGATAACCTACCCATATCTTCTGATCCTTCTTCTCTCCCGGGAACCTCCTCCAGGTATCTAGAAACTGTTCTACCAAGAGATGAAAACCTACCCATATCTTCTGACGTTGATAAAGGTTCAATATTAGAATCACCTCTTGTTGTAGACCATAGATCAAAAACACAAGAGCGTCCATTTCCATGTGCTGAGTGCGGTAAAGGCTTTTCTCAGAAAACGGACCTCCTTCGTCATCAGAGGACCCACACGGGCGAGCGTCCTTTTTCATGTCCGGAGTGCGGGAAGAGTTTCACTTGTAAAAAGGTGCTTCTTGCGCACGAAAGGAGCCACACGGGCGAGCGTCCTTTTACCTGCCCAGAGTGCTGGAAGTGTTTCATAAGGAAAGGAGACCTTCTTAGGCACCTGAGAAGCCACACAGGCGAGCGTCCTTATACTTGCCCCGAGTGTGGGAAATGTTTCGCTCAGAAAGGAGAACTGCTCCATCACCAGAGAATCCACACTGGCGAGCGTCCTTATTCGTGCTCACAGTGCGGGAAATGTTTTACTCAGAAAGGGATACTTGTCGCGCACCAAAGAAGTCACATAGGCGAGCGTCCCTTTTCTTGCCCAGACTGTGGGAAGACCTTCACTCAGAAAGGAGGACTTCTTAGACACCAGAGAATCCACACGGGAGACCGTCCGTTTTCCTGTTCAGAGTGCGGGAAGTCTTTCTTTCAAAAAGGAGAGCTGCTCACACACCAGAGAGTCCACACGGGCGAGCGCCCTTTCTCCTGCTCAGAGTGCGGGAAACGATTTACTCAGAAAGGGGTGCTCCTTGCACACCAGCGAAGCCACGTGGGCGAGCGACCGTTTTCCTGTTCGGAGTGCGGGAAATGTTTCACTCAAAAAGGACATCTTCTTTCCCACCAGAGAAGTCACACGGGGGAGCGTCCCTTTTCGTGTAACGAGTGCGGGAAACGTTTCACGCGGAAGGGGTATCTTCTGAAGCACCAGATCATTCACATGAGCGAGCGTCCTTTTATATGTTCTGAGAGCGGTAAGTATTTACTTCCGGGAGGGGAGCTTCTCAGGCCGACAAAGGAGCGCCCCTTTTCCTGCCTAGAGTGCGGGAAACGCTTCACTCACAAAGGGGTACTTATTGCCCACCAGAGGAGTCACACGGGCGAGCGCCCCTTTTCCTGTTCCGAGTGCAGGAAATGTTTTACGCAGAAGGGGCACCTCCTTTCGCACCAGAAAAGTCACACGGGGGAGCGTCCTTTTTCCTGTTCGGAGTGCGGGAAGTGTTTCATCCGGAAGGAAGCTCTTTTCAGGCACCAGAGGAGCCACACGGGCGAGCGACCGTTTTCCTGCCCGGAGTGCGGGAAGCGCTTCTTGCGGAAAGCGCATCTTGCGGCGCACCAGAGGAGCCACACGGGCGAGCGTCCTTATTCCTGTACGGACTGCGGGAAAAGTTTCCTGGAGAAAAGAAAGCTTCTCGCGCACGTGAGAGTTCACACGGGCGAGCGTCCTTTTCCGTGCGTGGAGTGCGGGAAATGTTTCATGTTGAAGTCACATCTAATTACACATCGAAGGAGCCCCTGCCAGCTGACACCTGCAACAAACGTGCGTGGTGTGGTGTCATCACACGAACTTAATATCGACTTGGGTTTGAGTTGTGTTATTAAGGATGAATAAATATCTTGACGTTTTTTTATATGGATTTATTTTTTATGTTTTTTTGTGTTTATTTTTTTTTTTGTGTTGATGGACTATGATCATGGGTTGTTTGGGAATGCACGGGTTAATGTTTAGCAACATGGCTCATTGTAAAGAGGAATAAGAGATACACTATATTACCAAAAGTATTGGGACGCCTGCCTTTACACACACACATGAACTTTAACCGCTTCCCACCCGCGGTACGTCATAAGACGTCCTTAACCGCTGAAGGACCGAGCCTCTTTCTGAGATTTGTTGTTTACAAGTTAAAAACAGGTTTTTTTTTGCTAGAAAATTACTTAGAACCCCCAAACATTATACTTTTTTTTTTTTCTAACACTCTAGAGAATAAAATGGCGGTCGTTGCGATACTTTCTGTCACACCGTATTTGCGCAGCGGTCTTACAAGCTCACTTTTTTTGGAAAAAATACACTTTTTTGAATTAAAAAATAAGGACACAGTAAACTTAGCCCAATTTTTTTTAAATATATTGTGAAAGATAATGTTACGCCGAGTAAATTGATACCCAGCACGTCACGCTTCAAAATTGCGCCCGCTCGTGGAATGGCGACAAACTTTTTACCCTTAACCCTGTCATGCCTAAGCCTATTTTTGGTGTTTACAAGTTAAAATCTGTATTTTTTGCTAGAAAATTACTTAGAGCCCCCAAACATTATATATATATATATATATATATGTAATTTTTTTAGCGGAGAATCTAGAGAATAAAATGGCGATTGTTGCAATATTTTACGTCACATGGTATTTATACAGCAATGTTTTAAACGCAACTTTTTGGGAAAAGGGACTCCTTCATGAGTTTAAAAAAAAACGAAACAGTAAAGTTACCCCAATTTTTTTGTATAATGTGAAAGATGATGTTACGCCGAATAAATAGATACCAAACATGTCACGCTTTATAATTGCACGCACTCGTGGAATGGCGACAAGCTGCGGTACCTAAAAATCTCCATAGGTGACGCTTTAAAATTTTTTTTTACGGTTACCAGGTTAGAGTTACAGAGAAGGGCTAGTGCTAGAATTATTGCTCTCGCTCTGACGATCGAGGAGATACTTCACATGTGTGATTTGAACACTGTTTACATATACAGGCGCGACTTCCCTATGTGTTCTCTTTGCTGCGCGAGCTCGTGGGGACAGGGGCGCTTTAAAAAAACATTTTTTTTCTTATTTATTTTATTTATTTTTATATTAATAAATTGTGTTTAAAAAAAAAAAATTTTGATCACATATAGAACCCCCGAAAGCCGAGGCCGCACATCTGCGTACGCTTGGCGGGAAGGGGTTAAAAAAATCTCCATAGGCGACGTTTAAAAATCTCTACAGGCTGCATGTTTTTAGTTACAGAGGAGGTCTTGTGCTAGAATTATTGCTCTCACTCTACCGATCGTGGCGATACCTCACATGTGTGGTTTGAACACCGTTTTCATATGTGGGTGCTACTCACGTATGCGTTCGCTTCTGCGCGCGAGCTCGGCGGGACGGGGCGCGTTTAAAAATGTTATTTTTTTTTCTTATTTATTTTACCTTTTATTTTTTATTTTTACACTGTTCTTTTAAAAATATGGTGTCACTTTTATTCCTATTACAAGGAATGTAAACATCCCTTGTAATAGAAAAAAGCATGACAGGACCTCTTAAATATGAGATCTGGGGGTCAAAAATACCTCACATCTCATTTACACTAAAATGCAATAAAAAAACAAAACAATTTTGTCATAAAAAAAAAAAGGCCCTTTAAGAGCTATGGGCGGAAGTGACGTTTTGACATCACTTCCGCCCTGCAATGGTATGGAGACGGGTGGGGGCCATCTTCTCCTTACTCATTTCCATGCCCAGCAAGGGGTAACATCCGATCGCCGCTGCCGATGGCTCTGGTAAGCGGCGGAGGGCACCAGAGCGCGGTGGGAGGGAGGGCCCTCTCCCACCGCCGATAAAAGTGATCTTGCGGCGAATCTGCCGCAGAGACCACTCTTATCGGAAAGCGATAACATCCGATCGCCTCCGCCGCTGCCGACGGCTCCGGTAAGCGGCGGAGGGCACTGGAGCGCGGTGGGAGGGGTGGCCCTCTCCTACTGCCGATAAAAGTGATCTTGCAAATCTGCCGCAGAGACCAATCTTATCGGAAAGCGGACCGCCGGCCGAAGAAGAGGATAACGGGGTTATGGCATCTATCTGCTGCCATAACAACGATATTCCTCTTCAAACTTAGAACGTGTATCGGCGTGTGGCGGTCCGTAAGTGATTAACCGCTTCCCGCCCGCCGGCCGTCATATGACGTCCTTAACTTTAAGCGGTAATATCTGAATGATGGGTGCAGCTACAGGCCTCATTCAGATATCCTCTTTTAGAACCGACAATTCCCTACACCATAAGAACGATCATGGTGGCTGTTCAGCCACTTGATTGTTCTTACGGGCAGCGAGACGGGACGCCCCCCCCCTCCCGCTGCCCCCCAGGGCTTCTCCGGGCTCGCCGCTGCCATCGGCGAACCGGAGAAGGGATCCGCCGCCCCTCTGATGCGGATCATAGAGATTTTTGGCGGACCAGATGGTCCCCGGAGTCTCTATGATCGTTCGGAGGCCGGGCGCAATGTTAGGACGACACTCCCATCCTCTGCATTCCAAAAAAAAAATGGCGCCGCCTCGGCTGGGAAGCTGAGATCGTTTATTTTTTTGTTTTTTAGGCATCCCAGCCTAGAGGTGGGATGTGGGGACTTATTGACCCCCAAACAAAGTAAAGGGGACTTGTCCTGCCATATTCCTATTACAAGGGATGTTTACATTCCTTGTAATAGGAATAAAGTGATAAAAAAAAACTATAATAATAATAAATGTAAAATAACAATAAAAATGTAACACGCCCCTGTCCCCGTCTGCACGAACGCATACGTAAGTCCCGCCCACATATGTAAACGGTGTTCAAACCACACATGTGAGATATCGCCGCAAACGTTAGAGCGAGAGCAATAATTCTAGCCCTAGACCTCCTCTGTAACTTAAAACATGCAACCTGTAAAAAACTTTAAAACGTCACCTATGGGGATTTTTAAGTACCAAAGTTTGGCGCCATTTCCCGAGTGTTTTGGTAGCGTGACATGTTAGGTATCTATTTACTCGGCGTAACATCATCTTTCACATTATGCAAAAAAAGTGGGCTAACTTTACTGTTTTGTTATTTTTTAATTCATAAAAAAAAAAAAAGGCGTTTGAAAAATTATTGTGCAAGATAAAAAGTTGCAATGACCGCCATTTTATTCCCCAGGGTGTCTGCTAAAAAAAAATATATAATGTTTGGGGGTTCTGAGTAAAAAATTGGGCTAACCTTACTGTTTATTTTTTTTTTTTTTAAGCATGAAACATTTTTTTTTTTTTCCCAAAAAAAAATAGTTTGAAAAATTGCTGCGCAAATACCGTGCGAGATAAAAAGTTGCAGTGACCACCATTTTATTCTCCAGGTCTCTGGTAAAAAAAAAACATATATAATGTTTGGGGGTTCCATGTAAATTTTGTAGCAAAAAAATGATGATTTTTACATGTAGGAGAGAAATGTCAGACCTGGCCTGGTTGGTAGGCAAGTGGTTAATGGCATCACAGTCTTAAGCCTCGTACACACGATCGGATTTTCGGCAGGGAATTGTGTGATGACAGACTGTTTGCCGAAAATCCGACCGTTAGTACGCTCCATCAGACGATTTTTGTCCAACTTTCCGCCAACAAATGTTGGATGGCAGGCTAGTAAATTTTCGGTGGTCTGTTTCAGATTTTCGTATCGTGTGTACACAAGTCTGTCACACAAAAGTTCAAAGTACAAACACGCATGCTCGCAATCAATGCTCACCAAACATGACATTAGCGGAAGGAGCCCAAAGGGTGGCGCTCAAGAGCTGAAATTCCACGTAGTACGTCACTACGTTCGTGTTTGTTGGCCGACAATTGTGTACCATTTGTATGCAAGTCAAGTTCCCGGGACACGCCCTTCGGACAAAAGCCTGATGCTCTGTTGGCCAACAATCCGATCGTGTGTACGAGGCTTTAGTCCCAAGGGTCTCAAACTGGCGGCCCTCCAGCTGTTGCAAAACTACAAGTACCATCACGTCTCTGCCTGTGGGAGTCGTGCTTGTTACTGTCAGCCTTGCAATGCCTCATGGGACTTGTAGTCTCGCAACAGCTGGAGGGCCGCCAGTTTGAGACCCCTGCTTTAGTCCGTAGGGTTCAATATTGAGTTGGCCCACCCTTTGCAGCTATAACAGCTTCAACTCTTCTGGGAAGGCCGTCCACAAGGTTTAGGAGGGTGTCTATGGGAATGTTTGACCATTCTTCCAGAAGTGCATTTGTGAGGTCAGGGACTGATGTTGGGACGAGAAGGCCTGGATCACAGTCTCCGCTCTAATTCATCCCAAAGGTGTTCTATTGGGTTGAGGTCAGGACAAGTCAGTCAAGTTCCTCCAGCCCAAACTCGCTCATCCATGTCTTTATGGACCTTGCTTTGTGCATTGGTCCAAATCATTTTGTGGAGGGGGGGGATTATGGAGAGAGGTTGTTTTTCAGGGGTTGGGCTTGGCCCCCCCCTTTTTATTTTTTATGGAAAACTTTTCTTATTGACAAGGAAGAAAAAAAAGTGCTTGTACATTATAAAGTTGGAAGACATAGATGTCAACCATCAACACTTGCATTGAACATGGAATACAGGACCAGGTACAGAGCATAACATCATATGTAAAGCATATCCAAAACTTTATTTAAAAAAAACACAAAACCAGTAAAAAAAAGAAAAACATAGAGCAAAACAAAATAAGACAAAACAGCCCGAGTTTATTGTGGGACGTTTAGCAGAAGTCTCCTTTGTCTACTCTCAGATGCGCAACAGAGAAGTTCCCAAACTCGGGCTATAACCATGATAACTCTAATGCCCCGTATACATGGTTGGACTTTCCGACGGGAAATGTTGGATGTGAGCTTGTTGTCAGAAAGTCTGACCGTCTGTAGGCTCCATCGAACATTTGCTGCCAGAATTTCCGGCCACAAATGTTTGAGAGCAGGTTCCCAAATTTTCCGCCAACTTCACTTGTTGTTGGAAAGTCCAATCGTGTGTACACAAGTCCGTCGCACAAAAGCTCAAGCATGCACGGAATCAAGCAGAAGGAGCCGCACTGGCTATTGAACTTCCATTTTCTTGGCTGGTCGTACGAGTTGTACGTCACCACGTTTGGAATTTCCAACAACATTTGTGTATGCACGACAAGTTTGAGCCAACACCCTTCGGAAAAAAATCCACGGTTTTGTTGTCGGAATGTCCGCTCATGTGTACGCGGCATCAGTGGTCTTATAATTGTAATAACCTATCCATCACTAATTGTGGTGGGGCAAGACGTGTGTTACCAAGCCAACTTTGCCGAATGAGGTTAAATTTGTTTAGCGACGATAAGCCAACTGCTCTCTAAGTATAAAAGAATTAACGTAGGCGATCAAGAAGGCACAGTGGGCGCCAACCAAAAATCGGGCGATTAGCTTTCTAGCTAGGTATAATGACCTGGACACCGTAATATAAATGGGCTTGGCCCCTTAGTTCCAGTGAAGGGAACTCTTGAGGTGTCAGCATACTAAGATATTTTGGACAATTTCATCCTCCCAACTTTGTGGGAACATTTTGGGGATGGCCTCTTCCTGTTCCAACATGACTGCCCACCAGTGCACAAAAGCAAGGTCCATAAAGACATGGACTGAGCGAGTTTGCGGGTGGAGGAACTTCCGAAAACTTGGAATGGCAGGACGGCAAAGCCCTTTGTATGAGGTTGGAACTGTGTAGTCACCCTTTGAAAGGAAGCAGGTGGGGCATAAGCGTGACCTTTACACGGATTGGCAATCTTAGGGCTTGTCATTCCACACTAGCCTCTGATCACAGGCATGCCCGCTGCGACGTACCCGCACCCCAAACTCGAGTGGCACAACGCAAAGGCTGACAGTGAAGCCCCTTTATGTTGTTGGTGCTGCATAGTCATCCTACTAAAGGGTGTAGATCGGCAAGTAATCAGATGCCGGGATCCTGAGTGCATAACAGACATCGCTTGCCCCATTTATACAAACAAGTACTGCCGATTTTAACAAGTGTTGGGTTTTCATTGCATGGCCTGTTTTCATTGTTGACCGTAGTTCTACCTCAATGTTAACTCCTCTGCGGAAGCTGGGAAGGTATAACCTGGGTCAGATGGTGTAAGTGTTTGTCACGTCTGTAACATTTATTATTACTATGTACATAGGATTAATAAATTGCTTTGCCATGACCTCTGCTGTCCTTTCAGACTATCTATGGGAAAAACATGACAGAGAATATCCCCCCTGAGCTCCCTGTGGCATGGTTATCTGATGGATTTTGGGGTACACATGAATAGGATAGAGATTCTCACCAGAACATTACTTTAGACCGTCGTTAAGGTTACACACTGGATGAAGGTTGTAGAAGTTTCCTCTCAATCATATCAGGGGTTTCCAAACTTTTCAGGGCGGCTGCACTGTAGATTTTGCAAAAAATCATGTTCGGAAAAGGATACCCATTAGGGTCCCCTTTACATCTGGGTCCCTATCAGAATCGCCCTTATATCAGAGTGACCCACCCTAAATTACAGTGGCCCACTCATCACGGTCCCCATCATAGTCCTCCCTATACATCATAGTCCCCCCTACATTAGGGTCCTCTTCAGAGCCCCCTTACAGCAGAGTCTGCCTTAGAAGTCCCCCTTACATCATGGTCCCCATCAGAGTCCTCCCTTACATTAGGGTCCCCTTCGGAGCCCCCTTACATCAAAGTCTGCCTTAGACATCCCCCCTTACATCAGGGTCTCCATCAAAGTCCACCTTTACATTAGAGTCCCCTTCAGAGCCTCCTCACATCAAAGTCTGTCTTGGACATCCCCCTTACATCAGGGTCCCCATCAGAGTCCCCCCTTACATTAGGGTCCCCTTCACATTAGAGTCTGCCATAGGAGGCCTCCCTTACATCAGATTCCCCATCAGAGTCCACCCTTACATTAAGCTAACCCTTCAGAGCACCCTACATAAAAGTCTGCCTTAGACAACCTCTCTTACATGAGTGTCCTTATCAGAGTCCACCCTTACATTAGGGTCCCTTTCAGAGCCCCCTTACATAAGAGTCTGTCATAGGAGCCCTCCCTTACATCAGATTCCCCATCAGAGTCAACCCTTACATTTAGTCTTCTCTTCAGAGCACCCTTACATTAAAGTCTGCCTTAGACATCTCCTCTTACATCAAGGTCCCCATCAGAGTCTACCCTTCAGAGCACCTCTTACATCAAAGCCTACCCTCAATGTCCCCCCTTACATCAGGGTCTCCATCAGAACTCCCTCCCCTTACATCAGGAGTATAGACCATAGGCAGTCTCTGCTGACCTGATCCCTAATCAGGATATGCCACTGACACTAGCTGCAGGCAGGATATGGCCCTTAGTTTGGAGACCCCTGCCTTATATGATTAGACTAGTTAGTGCCTATACTGGGTCTTTGGGTTACAGTTTAGACCAGCAATTTTCAACCAGGGTTCAGTTGCCTGGGGTTCGTTGAGAAACTTCTGTCTCTCAGTTAAGTAACCACTGGCAGCAGTGATCTGGCTAGCTATCTGTGAGGTGGGGGGGATTCCTCCCAAAGACCACAAAGATAAGGATCCTTCTCCCAAGTGGCCATTTCTCCCAGTGGCCATCACACTAATATATTGTGCACTTTAGATATGGTAATTATTAGCAGAAGTTGCCTAGGCCCTTTGGAAGGAAGATGAGTCCAGTGGTGGGCAACCGAGAGGTTTAAGCCCTTTGGAAGGAAGATGAGTCCAGTGGTGGGCAACCGAGAGGTTTAAGCCCTTTGGAAGGAAGATGAGTCCAGTGGTGGGCAACCAGGAGGTCTAAGCTCTTGGGAAGGAAGACAACACCAGTGGTGGGCGACCGGGAGGTCTAAGCTCTTGAGAAGGAAGACCATTCCAGTGGTGGGCAACAGAGAGGTCTAAGCCCTTGGGAATTAAGATGACTCCAGTGGTGGGCCACCAAGAGGTCTAAGCCCTTTGGAAGGAAGATGAGTCAAGTGGTGGGCAACAGAGAGGTCTACGCTTTTGGAAAAGAAGACGATTCAAGTGGTGGGCAACAGGGAGATCTAAGCTCTTGGGAAGGAAGAAGACTCCAGTGGCGGGTTCGAGATTTGCAGGAAGATCGGAAACAGGCTCTTAGAATGGATCTTGAGATATGTTTTCAGTTACTGAAGCTTCTGTTGTATCAAATGAAGGTTCAAGATCTCCAAGCAAAAACAATAAACTTAGGATCTCCTGAGGTTATAGGAAGGAGTTAGGCAATAACAGATACAGATCAGATGCCAGATCTGAAGAATCATAAACCTCACATGTGCACACTCAGACACTTCCCAGATTGGGTGGAAACCCCCCTATATCCCACCACCCCCCCTTCTCTCACTATCCACCCTCTCCACCTACCCTTCCCCTTCTCTCATCACACCTGAAGACCCTTTCTCTCAATGGCTACTGCCCCTGCAACCCCTCTCTCACCATTACTGCACCTGCATCCCCCCTTTTTTCACTACCCACTGCATCTGCACCCCCCCTTCTCTTTCGACCCACCACACCTGCACTTCCAACTCTCACCACTCACTGCACCGGCACCCCCTCTTCTCTCACCATACCTGCACCACCTATTCTCTTTACACCCACCACACATGCAACCCCCCCTCCTCTTACAATCCACCTACTCCTCTCCTTCTCTCATCACACTTCTCTTGCGCCTACAACACCTTCGCTCCCCACCACTGCACCTGCGCTTTTACTTTTCACAACACCCACTACACCTAAAGCACCCTTCTTGGCTGCCTACTGTGCCTATAACCCCTCTTATCCCACCACTGTATCTGCCCCCCCCCTTTTTTCTTCTCAACACTCACCATACTTGAATCCCCCTTCACCTACTGCGCCTGTAACCCCTCCCTCACCACCATTGTAAGGGGTACAATGGTGGCAAAGGGAGGGGTTGCACCCCCCCCTCACCACCCCCCACAACTGCACCCCACCTTCTCTCATCACACCTGCATCCCCCACCTCTCACCACCCACCACACATGCACCCCCCTTTCTCTCACCACCCTTCCACTCCACCTACACCTCCACTTCTCTTATCACACCTGGAGCCCACTTCTCTCGCTGCCTACTGCGCCTGTAACCCCTCTCACCACCCTCTGCATCTGCACCCCCTTCTCCTACAACTTTCAACACCTGCACACCCATCTCTCAACACCTACAGCAGCCTTTTCTCGCCATTGCACCTGCATCTCCACCTTCTCTTACCAGCCACCTATTCGCCTACATCCTCCTTCTCAGATCATCATTCGCTCTTGAATCCCTTACCCCATCCCTCAGCATCCACCACACTTTCAACTCTTATTTCAGCACCAACTGCACCTGCAGCTCTACGTCTCTCTGCACCCACTCTGCCTTCCACCTCTATTCTCTCAGCATGCTCTGAGCCTGCAGCCCCTCTTCTTGTAGTACCCATTACACCTACACCCTCCTGATTTTTCATCACCCAAGGTGCCTTCAGCCCCCCTTCCCTCAACATCCACCGCACCTGCAGCCCCCCTTACTGCCTGCACCCAACCACCCACTGTGCCTGCAGCCCACCTTCTCTCAGTATCCATTACACCTACAGGCTCCCTGTTTTTCAGCATGCAAGCTGCCTGCAGCCATCTTTCCCTCAATGCCCACCACACCTGCAGCCCCCCTTCCTGCCTGCACCCCACTTCTTTCACCACCCAAGGTGCCTGCAGCCTCCCTTCCCTCAATACCCACCACACCTGCAGCCCCTCTTCCCTCCTACACCTCACTTCTCTCACTGTGCCTGCAGCCCACCTTCTTTGTGTACCCATTACACCTACATCCCCCCCTGTTTTCACCACCCAAGGTGCCTGCAGCTCCCCATCCCTCAACACCCACCACACCCACAGCCCACTTCTCCAAAAACCCACTGTGTCTGCAGCCAAACTTCCCTCGCCATACAACTTGCCTGCAGCCTACCTTTTCTGCAAAGCAATGGTATTTGCACTTCTCCCTCCACCATTGCTTTTGTACCCTGCCTCTTACTACTTTACCTGTGCATGCTTCTCCCCCAAACGTATCTACATGCTTGCACCACACTCCTCTTATCACTGCACCCGTGCATGCTCGCACACCTGCATGGCACCACCCCAACTCTTTCTACAGGGTGGGAGGGCAAATACTATGTATATTTTTGTACCAGAGGGTGGGGGTTCTAGACTGTATATGTGGCTTTTATGGGCCATGGTTGGCAGGGACTCTGTATATGTGGCTTTTATAAGGTGTGGGAGGGAATGTGCAAATGTGGGTGCTATGAGAGGGGGGAAGCAACTGTATATTTCGGTGCTATACGATGGAAGGTCAGTTACTCAGTGGCGGCCCATAAATTAGGTGTGCTGGAGCGCCACCCCCTCTATCCACGACCGTCACCCCCATGCTCTGTCCACGACACCGCCAGCCCCTATTCATGCATCTGGCCCCTTTCAGGACGCCGGGCGCGTGCATTACAGCGGCGGGGGTGTTTTTTTTTTTAAGCACCTGATTAGAGGCTCTAATAGGCTTCAAAATAGGGTGGGCTCGTGGCGCAGAGCATTGCGCCAGGAGCCCACCCAGGTGTTACAACAGCGAATGAATATTCGCTATTGAAACACTGATCCTCAAGCCGGCCAATCAGAAGCAGGTCTGAGACCCGTTTTCCGATCGGCCGAAAAGAGAAGAGTCTCAATTGCCCCGCCGAGGAGGAAAGAGGAAACGGAAGATGCTGCGATGCCCGTGGAGAGCAGGAGAAGGGAAAGCTGTCGCCGAGCAAGAGAAGCCGCTGGGGAAGCCCAGGAGAAGTGCTGCCCATCATAGATGGGGTAAGTGCACCATACCCCGCCGACCGACCAGAGGGGGGTTACTGTTTGCTGCCCCCCCAAAATAATTACCACTGTCCGCCACTGAAGATGCTACGTATGTTTTTGTACCATTGGGAAGGGGTTAGAGGCTATGTATATGTGGCATTTATGGGCCATGGTGGACAGGGACTCCAATATACATCTGGGTGGAGGAAATATGCTGAACGGGCTCAGCCAGCACATGTGCAAGGTCCCTTTGCTATTTGAACATTCTTATCCTTACCTCAGATGTTGATTTGACTTCTGACTGACGCAGTGCTGGATGAGTCCGGACTTTCACCTAAAACGTCCTTTCAGATATGAGAATGGCCCCATAGCTCGTCTTTGTTGGACAAGGTTTCACGAAATGTTTTCAGTTTGGTGAAGTGGAAAGTTTATAAAGCAGGGGTCTTAAAACTACGGCCCTCCAGTTGTTCAGGAACTACAATCCCCATCATGCCTAGTGATGTCTGTGAATGTCAGAATTTTACAACGCCTCTTGGGATGTGTATTTCCACAACAGCTGGAGAGCCGTAGTTTGAAGATTCCTGGTATAAAGCAACCGGGGATGGCAGGTGGACCGGAGTTCAGAGAGGCATTTTCTCTTTCCCTGAACCATTATATCTCCCTTCCTTACCTTAGACCAGGGGTAGGCAACCTTAAAGAGGTGTGAGAATTATTAGTAAGCCCTGGCGCCCAACCAAAAATGACGATATGCTAAAAAAATGTGAAGCTGCCCGTTTAAGTGAATGTACCACCTCTGGAAAACAAAACAACGAAAAGCAAGGTGCTAAATGCATGTGAACAAAGGATGAAAAAACAATCCAAATATACA
Organism: Aquarana catesbeiana; assembly: GCF_042186555.1. Classification (NCBI taxonomy): domain Eukaryota; kingdom Metazoa; phylum Chordata; class Amphibia; order Anura; family Ranidae; genus Aquarana; species Aquarana catesbeiana. The sequence goes on along the minus strand of NC_133331.1, from coordinate 304,189,891 downwards.
AAGGTGAAAAAAAAAATAATTGTAGGAATTATTAATAAATATTGCACAGTTCAAAAAAAGTTCCTAAATCTTGCTGAAGAAAGCTCCAATCACCGTGCTCCTGGTCTTTAAAGGTGCCTCAGATACTCCTCATATAAGTGGTCCACCACAAAGTGTGCAAAAAACGCACGCTTACCAACAGCATCTATGATATGTGCCTTTGGTGTCATAGGTGCCCACCCTTTGTGCACATTGTTTTCACAATGTCCCACCTTAAGAATGGTATATGGGAAACTACCACCAGCTGATCTCCTCAAACATCAATAAAGCAACACCTAGGGAGAGATGATCAATAAAACAAGACCCAGGGAGAGATAATAAACCAGGATAGTGTGATACCATTTTATTAAAAGTCAAAACAAGGATTAACCACTTCAGCCCCGGAAGAATTTACCCCCCCCCACCCCCCTTAACGACCAGGCCATTTTTTGCGATACGGCACTGAGCCGCTTTAACTGACAATTGCGCGGCTGTGTGTCGTTGTACCCAAACAAAATGTATGTCCTTTTTTCCCCACAAATAAATCTTTCTTTTGGTGGTATTTTATCACCTCTGCGGTTTTTATTTTTTGAGCTATAAACAGAAAAAGAGCGACAATTTTGAAAAAAACACAATAATTTGTACTTTTTGCTATAATAAATATCCAAAAATTAAATTAAATTTAAAAGAACAAATTTCTTCATCAGTTTAGGCCGATATGTATTCTTCTACATATTCTTGGTGAAAAAAAAAACGCAATAAGCGTATATTGATTGGTTTCCAACATAGGGGATAGTTTTATGGCATTTTTATTATTATTATTTTATTTTTTACTAGTAATGGCGGTGATCTGCCATTTTTATCGGGATTGCGGCGGACACATCGGACACTTTTGACATTTTTTTTTCGGGACCAGTGACATTTATAGAGCGATCAGAGCTAAAAATAGCCACTGATTACTGTATAAATGTCACTGTCAGAGAAGGGGTTAACACTAGGGGGCGATCAAGGGGTGTGGCTCATATGTGTTCTAACTGTGGGGGGGAGAATGTGGCTGACTAGAGGAGGAGAGAGATCGTTGTTCCTACTTAGTAGGAACACGCGATCTCTCTCCTCTCCCCTGACAGAACTGGGATTTGTGTGTTTACACACACAGATCCCGGTTCTCGCTCTGTCATGAGCGATCGCGGGTGCCCCGCGGGCACACGCGTCAGCTCCGGGGACATGCTCCGGGCGCGCCTGCTGCAGCGTCTTAAAGAGCCGACTTACAGCTAAAGAGCCATCCTGCTACAGTATAACTGCGGCGCCTGGTCGGGAAGGGGTTAAAAATATAAATTTGCCACTCACATTGAGGGCTCATTTACACTTGCTTCGGCTTCAACACATATTAATGGCTAGTTTACACTTGCTTCAAAACATGGACTCGGACAGGCTTTGTTAAAGCTCCCTGAACGCCAGTCAAAGCTCCTGTTACTAAATAAAATGGTTAGCTTACAGTCCTGTTTACACCTTGCTTTTTGCTTTGGTTCAAAAATTATACCCCATGTAGTTTTAGTGATGCTTCAAAGCCTCCATAGAAGTCTATGGCAAAGCTCGCTTGAAGCCTCATCGAAGCTCTACCAAAGCCTCATCGAAGCTCCACCAAAGCCTCATCGAAGCCCTACCAAAGCCTCATCGAAGCCCCAATGAAGCCTCACCAAAGCCTCATCGAAGCTCCACCAAAGCCTCATTGAAGCCCCACCAAAGCCTCATCGAAGCTCCACCGAAGCCTCATCGAAGCACCAAGCAAAAGCAAGGTGTAAACAGGACTGTGAGCTAACCATTTTATTTAGTGACAGTAGCTTTAACTGGCGTTCAGAGAGCTTTAACAAAGCCTGTCCGAAGCCTTGTTTTGAAGCAAGTGTTAACTAGCCCTGAAAGGTGCTATAGTCAGCACCAACACAACCAGCCTGTTCGATTGTCCTGCCCAGCGCTCGGTCCGAGCCGAGGTGCGTACCAAACGGCTGAATGTTCAAACCAGATCAGAAACCAGAAATTACGTCATGAATGGTGGATGCGCAGCCTCAATCCCTTTTGCATACCAGCATCATCAGGAAGCTCACTGGTGGCAGGTCAGCAAGCCCAGACCGCAATCTACCAGTCCCCTGTCCGCGATCTATTGGTTGCTGACCCCCCCGCCTTAGACTGCGAACTTGTTAGGTAGTGGTCCTCTTCTTCTAAGTGGTTATATTGTGCCCCACCCGAAAGTGGTATGTCAAGGTAGATGGATGAGAGAGTGAAAATCACTTGAAGATCAAAGGAAATTGGACCCCCCCAATTGTGTCTGGGACACCACACCTTAGAGCCCCCCTCCCCCTTCCCCAATGCACAGCCCTTTTTAATTCATTCCACAGATTTTCAATGGGATTCAGGTCTGGGCTCTGGCTAGGTCATTCCAAAACTTGAATCTTCTTCTGGTGAAGCCATTCCTTTGTTGATTTGGATATATGCGTTGGGTCGTTGTCATGCTGAAAGATGGAGTTCCTCTTCATGTTCAGCTTTCTAGCAGAAGCCTGAAGGTTTTGTGCCAATATTGACTGGTATTTGGAACTGTTCATAACTCCCTCTACCTTGATTAGGGCCCCTCTTCCAGCTGAAGAAAAACAGCCCCAAAGCACGATGCTGCCACCACCATGCTTCACGGTGGGTATGGTGTTCTTTTGGTGATGTGCAGTGTTGTTTTTGCACCAAACATATCTTTTGGAATTATGGCCAAAAAGTTCAACCCTGGTTCCATCAGACCACAACACGTTTTCCCACATGCTTTTGAGAGACTTCAGGTGTGTTTTTGCAAAATTTAGCCGGCCTGGGATGTTTTTCTTCCATCTTCCCACTCTACCCCATAGCCCAGACATATGAAGAATACGGGAGATTGTTGTCACATGTACCACACAGCCAGTACTTGCCAGATATTCCTGCAGCTTATTTATTGTTGCTGTAGGCCTCTTGGCAGCCTCCCTGACCAGTTTTCTTCTCGTCTTTTCATCAGTTTTGGAGGGACGTCCAGTTCTTGGTAATGTCACTGTTGTGCCATATTGTCTTCACTTGATGATGGTCTTCACTGTGTTTCATGGTATATCTAATGCCTTGGAAAAACTTTTGTACCCTTCTCCTGACTGATACCTTCTAACAATGAGATCCCTCTGATGCTTTGGCAGCTCTCTGCGGACCATGGCTTTTGCTGTAGGATGCGACTAAGAAAATGTCAAGAAAGACCTACTAGAACAGCTGAACTTTATTAGGGGTTAATCAGAGGCACTTTAAATGATGGCAGGTGTGTACCGACTCCTATTTAACATGCGTTTGAACGTGATTGCTTTATTCCGAACACAGTTACATCCCCAGTTACAAGAGGGTGTGAACACTTATGCAACCACATTATTATAGTTTTTTTTATTTTTACACCCCCCCTAAAAGATTTCAGTTTATTTTTCAACTGAATTGTACAGTTTATAGGTCATAAATTATTTATCTTTGTCTCATTTTTTTTTTTACGCCACAAAAACCTGACATTTTAACAGGGGTGTGTAGACTTTTTATATCCACTGTATATACCTTGTATTCCTAAGGTCCTTGGTCCGGACACATAACAGGTCCTTTTCCTACTCTTCTGTTTCTCGGCAGTGGGCCGGTTCTGAACGCTGCAGAGAACAGTACACCAAGTGCTGGAGCACTGTCCCCTACTGCATCCTCCTGGGAGTTCGGGGTGACTTGATTAGGCACCCCTAGTTGGTAGGTGGTGAAAGCATGGGTCCATCCTGCCTTGTATCAACACTTTAGGCTGGTGGTGGTGGTGTAATGGTGTGGGGGGGGGAATTTTCTTGGCACACTTTGGGCCCCTTAGTACCAACTGAGCATGGTTTAAACACCACGGCCTACCTGAGTATTGTTGGCGACCATGTCCATCCCTTTATGACTACAGCGTCCCCATCTTCTGAAGGCTCCTTCCAGCAGGATAATAATGCACCATGTCACCAACCTCCAATCATCTCACCACTGGACAATGAGGTCCCTGTACTCCAATGGCCTCCACACTTACCACATCTCAGTCCAATAGAGCACCTTTTTGTGTGGAGGAACGAGAGATTCCCCATCATGGATGTGCAGCCAACAAATCTGCAGCAACTGCGTAATGCTATCATGTCATTATGGACCAAAATCGCTGAGGAATGTTACCAACACCTTGTATCTATGCCACGAAGGATGAAGGCAGTTCTGAAGGCAACAGGGGATCCAACCCGGTACTAGCAGGGTGTACCTAATAATGTGGTTGATGAGTGTATACTCTCAGCTGCTGTGCTTGGACTATCTAAAGTGAAACTTTAAAAGATACAGATATATTTTATATATGTACTGCTACAGGCTGCAACCCCCCCCTCCGGACCATGGGGGGGTTGACTTTCGCACGGCCGATCCCTGGTGCCGGGGAGGTTGAGGACCACTGCCTTACAGGATATATGTATCAGGCTCATGGGAATGCTAGCCGCAGCACCAATCCTCCTCACATATTCTGTACACACCTGCGTAGAGTGTGGTGAGTTTTGATTGTAGAACATTAAAATAGCTGATACAGTGGAACCTTGGATTACGAGCATAATCCGTTCCAGGAGAATGCTTGTAATGCAAAGCACTCGCATATCAAAGCGAGTTTCCCCATAGAAGTCAATGGAAACTAAGATAATTTGTTCCACATTGACTTCTATTGCATGCAATACCGCATGTGGCCAGAGGTGGGGGGGGTGCCGGAGAGCCTCAGAAATACTCGGCTGAAGTCGGAAACACTCGGAATGGAGTATTTCCGAACCGTTCCGAGTGTCCCCGGCGCCCCCGCACCTCTGGCCTAATGCGGTACTGCACACCCCATTAGCTTGAATTCTGCTCGTTTTGCGAGACAACACTCGCAAACCGTGTCAGAATTTAAAAAATAAAAATTACTCATCTTTCAAAACGCTCATTAACCGCATTACTCGTAAACCAAGGTTCCACTGTACATACAAAAGAAAAAAAAAGTCTTACTCTAAATACATTTTTGCTTCAAATAAAGTAAAAAGATCAAATATAGATTTTATTTAATAATTATACGAGTCAACCAATGACGAGCCGACTTCTTCAGTAACTCAAAAGACAGAACAATTGAAAACAGCCAATAGCAACCGTGCAAAAGATAAGATTAGTAAGGGCTCCTTCACATTTGCTTCAAAACACGGCCTTGGACACGCTTTTTTTTAAAGCTCTCTGTCACTAAATAAAATGGTGAGCCCACAGTCCCGTTCACACCTTGCGTTTTGCTTTCTTCGCTTCAAAAATTATACCCCATGTCGCTTTAGTGTTGCTTCAAGGTGTCTTCAAAGCCTCCATAGAAGTCTATGACAAACGCTCTGCTTGAAGCACCTGCAGCTTTTTTGAGAGGCTTTTATTTCAGCTTTAGCTCTGCTTTCATTTGAAGATATTGCAGGTATAAGATATCCATACACAGTGTATATGGATATCTTATACCTGCAATATCTTCAAAGCAAAGCTAAAGCTGAAATAAAGCCTCTCAAAAGGGTACACAAACAGGGCATCTGCCAAGCTCCATTAAAGCTTCAAAAAAGCACCACTGAAGCATCATCGAAGCACCACCGAAGCATCAAAAACACATAAAAAAAGCAGGTTGAAGCGGTAGGCACTTTACAGGCATACCCCACTTTTAAGTACACAATGGGACCAGAGCATGTAGGTAAAACTAAAGTGTACTCAAAGTGAAGCAATACATTTTTTCACTTCTCAATGCAGGTAAATACACTATCTCTATGGGAAATCTTGGTCAGCTTGACCTGGCACTGCTCCCGAACCATAAGTGACAGGGACACCAAACTTGGGAAACACGCTAAGGGGACCCCCATGAAGACGACATGGTAGATTACCTAGGCAAGCTGGCCGTCCCCAAAATCGGATATGTTGTAGTCCTGAGTCACCTCTCGGTGCTCCCCATGTTTGGTATCCCTGTTTAGTTGTGTTTCAAAGCGTCTTCAAAGCCTCCATAGAAGTCTATGACAAAGCTCGCTTGTAACACCTTAAGCTTTTGAGAGGCTTTAATTCAGCTTCTCTTTGTTTTGGAGAAATTGCAGGTATGGGTTATCCACACACACACACACAGGGCATCTGCCAAGCTTCATTAGAGCTTCAAAAAAAAGCACCACCGAAGCATCACCGAAGCACCACCAAAGCATCAAAAAAGCATGTTGAAGCTTTAGGCGCTAGAATGTGTGTTGAAGTCGAAGCAAGTACATTTGCTTCAAAACAAGGCTTCAGACAGGCTTTTTTAAAAGCTCTCTGAACGCCAGTCAAAGCTCCTGTCACTAAATAAAATGGCGAGCTCGCAGTCCTGATTACACCTTGTGTTTGCTTTGCTTCAAAAATTATATCCCATGTCGTGTTTCAAAGCCTCCCTGGAAGTCTATGACAACGCTGGCTTGAAGCACCTGAAGCTTTTGAGAGGCTTTATTTCAGCTTTAGCTGTTTTGGAGAAATTGCAGGTAGGGCTCATTTACACTTGCTTCGGCTTCAATACACATTAGCGGCTAGATTACACTTGCTTGAAAACAAGGCTTCGGACAGGCTTTGAAAGCTCTCTGAACTCTGTCACTAAATAAAATGGTAAACTTACAGTCCTGTTTACATTTTGCTTTGCTTCAAACATTATACCCCATGTAGCTTTAGTGGTGCTTCAAAGCCTCCATAGAAGTCTATGGCGAAGCCCCACTGAAGCCTCATCGAAGCCTCACTGAAGCCCCATCAAAGCTCCACCACAGCCTCATCAAAGCACCCAGCAAAAGCAAGGTGTAAACAGGACTGTAAGCTAACCATTTTATTTAGTGACAGGGGTTTTGACTGCCATTCAGAGAACTTTAACAGAGCCTGTCCGAAGCCTTGTTTTCAAGCAAGTGTAAACCAGCCGTATGAGATATCCACACACACACACAGCATCTGAAAAACTTTATTAAAGCTTCAAAAATGCACCATCGAAGCCCCACCAAAGCATCATCAAAGCTCCACCAAATCATCAAAGCACCACGGAAGCATCATCGAAGCCCCACCAAAGCACCACGGAAGTATGATCGAAGCCTTACCAAAGCACCACGGAAGCATCATCGAAGCCCCACCAAAGCACCACGGAAGCATCATCGAAGCCCCACCAAAGCATCATCAAAGCATCATCAAAGCACCACCAAAGCATCATCAAAGCACCACGGAAGCATCATCAAAGCACAACGGAAGCATCATCGAAGCACCATCAAAGCATCATTGAAGCACCCTCAAAGCACCACCAAAGCATCATCGAAGCACCACCAAAGCATAATCGAAGCACCACAGAAGCATCATCAAAGCACCACGGAAGCATCATCGAAGTCGCATCAAAGCATCATCGAAGCCCCACCAAAGCACCACGGAAGCATCATCGAAGCCCCACCAAAGCATCATCAAAGCACCACCAAAGCATCATCAAAGCACCACCAAAGCATCATCAAAGCACCACGGAAGCATCATCAAAGCACCACAGAAGCATCATCGAAGCACCATCAAAGCATCATCGAAGCCGCATCAAAGTACCACGGAAGCATCATTAAAGCCCCACCGAAGCATCATCAAAGCACCACGGAAGCATCATCAAAGCACCATCAAAGCACCACGGAAGCATCATCGAAGCACCATTGGAGCATCATCGAAGCACCATCAAAGCACCACGGAAGCATCCTCAAAGCACCACCAAAGCATCAAAGCACCACTGAAGCACCATCAAAACACCACCAAAGCATCATCGAAGCACCACCAAAGCATCATTGAAGCACCAGCGATGCATCAAAGCACCACCAAAGCATCATCGAAGCACCACCAAAGCATCATCAAAGCACCACCAAAGCATCATCAAAGCACCACCAAAGCATCATCGAAGCACCAGCGAAGCATCATCGAAGCACCACCAAAGCATCATCAAAGCACCCAGCACCGAAGCATCAAAAAAGCATGTTGAAGCAGTAGGCCCTTTGATGTGTGTTGAAGTCGAAGCAAGTGTAAATGAGCCCTTAAAAAAGGCAGATTTTAATTGGATCGTACCCCATTTAATTTAATGATCATGATTGCACCCATTAAGCCGGATACATAGGGGACATTTCTTCAGGAAATATTACCAACACATCATCTATTCGTCATAAATCTGTAAATCAGCAAGTGAAACATTAGCTTACAATGGACAGCCCCGCCCCATCGACTGAAGAGCTTTGCCGGGGTTAGATCTCAAAACCCGCGACCTTCCATCGCCTAAAAACGTTGAAAAATTGGATTCCTTCGTTTCAAAATCTTCGACATCAGATATTCGATCCGGTATTTGAAGATGCCGGAGAGAGTGAAACCATCCAACGCTACTCCCCCTATCCATCCGAGATGGACAGAAGCTGAAGCAGGCAGATCTCACCAGTCGATTCTCCATGATTGTGACTTTTATAGGGACATAGCCCTTTAGAAAGTCTTTTTTTTTTATATCAGACGGTTGTTCAATGGATGGAGCCGTTTCCACCTGTTAAATAACAATAGTACATTTGTCAACTTTGACAACGGGCGTGTGTTTTCTGGTGTGTATTTAGATTGCTTTTAAGTGTAAAACATTTCCCGCACTCTGCACATGAATAGGGACGTTCTCCCGTGTGACTCCTCTGGTGTCTAATAAGTTTCCCCTTTTGGTCGAAGCGCTTCCCGCACTCTGAACACGAATAAGGCCGCTCACCTGTGTGAACCCTCTGGTGTGCCGTAAGCTTTCCCTTGTCGGGAAAGCATTTCTCGCACTCCGAACACTTAAAAGGGCGCTCGCCCGTGTGAATTCTCTGGTGTATGACAAGGTTGGCCTTTTGGGTGAAACTTTTCCCGCACTCGGTGCAAGAAAAAGGGCGCTCCCCCGTGTGAACTCTCTGATGTCTGGTGAAATCCCCTTTCAGAGTGAACGATTTCCCGCACTCGGTGCACGAGTAAGGGTTGTAACTTTTCTGGTGGGCGAGGAGCTCGCTCTTCTCGGTGAAAGATTTCCCGCACTCTGAACAGGTGTAGGTCACTTTGGTGTGAGACCTGAGATGCGCAAGGAGCTCGGGCCTGGTCGTGAAAGATTTCCCGCACCCCAAACACGACAGCGGGTTCTCCCCCGCGTGAGAGGAAGCTTTCTCCCCCGTGTGGATTTTCTGATGAGAGCGAAGTTCGCTTTTCTCGCTGAAAGGCTTCCCGCACTCCGAACAAGTGTAGGTCACGCTGGTGTGAGAGCGAAGGTGTAGAAGAAGTTCGGACTGCACCGTGAACGTTTTCCCGCACCCCAAGCACGACATTACACCCTCGCTTGAGGGAACTGCTTCATGGCTTATGGAACATTCCTTGGGATTAGATGGATCGGTTGACCTCTCCGCACTCTGAGATCTTAGATGTTTATCTGGAGTAACGGTATGCGAGTTCTCTGATGATGTTATGGGTTGGGATGGATCTGTTGACTGATCCGCATTCTGAGATCTCAGATGTATATTTGGAGTAACAGTAGGTGATGTATCGGAAGAATTCTCTGGATTGGATGGATCTGTTGATGTATCCATACGTTGAGATTCTAGATCTAGATCTGGAGTAACAGTATGGGATTGATCAGAGGATTTCTTGGGATTAGATGGACCTGTTGATGGACCCATACTCCGAGACCTCAGATGTATATCTGGAGTAGCAGTATGGGATTGATCAGAGGATTTCTTGGGATTAGATGGACCTGTTGATGGACCCATACTCCGAGACCTCAGATGTATATCTGGAGTAGCAGTATGGGATTGATCAGAGGATTTCTTGGGATTAGATGGACCTGTTGATGGACCCATACTCTGAGACCTCAGATGTATATCTGGAGTAGCAGTATGGGATTGATCAGAGGATTTCTTGGGATTAGATGGACCTGTTGATGGATCCATACTCCGAGACCTCAGATGTTTATCTATAGTAGCAGTATGGGATTGATCAGAGGATTTCTTGGGATTAGATGGACCTGTTGATGGACCCATACTCTGAGACCTCAGATGTATATCTGGAGTAGCAGTATGGGATTGATGAGATAACGTCTCGGGATTTGAGGGATCCATCGATGTAGCTGAACTGTGAGACCTCAGATGTAGATCTGAAGGAACGATATGTGATCCACCAGTAGATTCTTCAGAATCAGAAGGATCCATTGATCTCTCCAAAGGGTAAGGACTGTGAGTAATGGGATTCATTCCTGGAAAATGTTCTACATTGCCACCATCTTCCAATTTAAGTCCAGGTATTAAAAGAGGTCTTTCTGAGATAGTCCCGAAATAGCGTCCATCTGTTGGAAAACAGGTTTTAGATACATTTTTTCATGTTTTACATTTAAAGTGTATGGAAACTCAAAACTATATTTTTTGGGGGGCAGCAAACCACCACCCATACCCCCCCCAGCAGAACCTGTGGCACCCCCCCCCCCCCACCCCACTGTTTGCCGGTCGGTCTGGCACTTACCCCATCGTGGTGGGTGGCAGGTAGCAACTCGGCTCCTAATGTCCTCTCCTACATGGCGGCTTCCAGCTCCTCCCCTCCTCCTTCTAGGCATCCAATAGGATCGCCTGTCCTTTCAGCCAATGGGGTAACCAGTGTCAAACCCCCGCTTCCCGATTGGCCGGGAGGAGGATCAGTGTTACAACACTGAATATTGATTCGCTGTTGTAACACACCTGGGTGGGCTCGGAGCACACTCTCTGCGCGAGCCCACCCTATATTGAAGCCTATTGAGGCCTATTGGAGCCTCTGGCTCTAATCGGCGTTTCAAAAAAACAGCCCCTCCGCAATCTAATCCATGCACCGTGTCCTGAAAGGGGCCGGATGCATGGATAGCGGAGGCGGTGATGGATGGGGGGGGGGGGCGCCCTTAATGGACGGGCTGCTCCGGACAACATCCCAAATGATACCTATGATATTGTTTTGTAATCCTATGATGATTATTTCTAACCACTTACAGCCCAGGCCAATTCTGGCATTTCTCTCCTACATGTAAATATAAAAATTTTTTTGCTAGAAAGTTACTCAGAACCCCCAAACGTTATATATATTTTTTAGCAGAGACCCTAGAGAATCAAATGGCGGTCGTTACAATTTTTTTTAGGTCACACAGTATTTGTGCACTGATTTTTTAAAAGCAATTTTTTTGGGGAAAAATACACATTAACCACATCCCACCCAGCCAATGTACATAAATGGCCGCACGGGAGCTTCCCTATTCTAAAGGGGACGTACCCGTACGCCCCCTCAGAACGGGTGCACAGCCGCAGCAGCGCGATTCTGTGGTGGCTGTGTCCCTCGGACAGAGCACATTACAGATCGGCATATGGGCTCTCTGACTGGCCCTCTCGATCACATGGTGTCCAATCACAGCCATCACGAAATGTAAACAGAGACAGGTATCTCTGTAGCAGTTCTCCCCGTGGAGCTTAGTGAGAGCTCAGTGTGCGGTGGGGTGACGTGGGGGTGGGGGGTTTGCTGCAGCCTGTGACAGCTTATCTCTGTGTAGCTGATGATTTTTTGTTGTTCAGCTACACAGACTGCAGCCATCCCACACAGTACACCAAGCAACACTTTCCCTGTCCGCAGTGCACATCAACATCTGTCACAGTGTCCCGTCAACATCTGTCACAGTGTCCCGTCAACATCTGTCACAGTGTCCCATCAACATCTGTCACAGTGTCCCGTCAACATCTGTCACAGTGTCCCATCAACATCTGTCACAGTGTCCCATCAACATCTGTCACAGTGTCCCATCAACATCTGTCACAGTGTCCCGTCAACATCTGTCACAGTGTCCCATCAACATCTGTCACAGTGTCCCGTCAACATCTGTCACAGTGTCCCATCAACATCTGTCACAGTGTCCCATCAACATCTGTCACAGTGTCCCATCAACATCTGTCACAGTGTCCCATCAACATCTGTCACAGTGTCCCGTCAACATCTGTCATAGTGTCCCATCAACATCTGTCACAGTGTCCCATCAACATCTGTCACAGTGTCCCATCAACATCTGTCACAGTGTCCCGTCAACATCTGTCACAGTGTCCCATCAACATCTGTCACAGTGTTCCAACAATATCTGTCACAGTGTCCCGTCAACATCTGTCACAGTGTACCATCAACATCTGTCACAGTGTCCCATCAACATCTGTCACAGTGTCCCGTCAACATCTGTCACAGTGTCCCATCAACATCTGTCACAGTGTCCCGTCAACATCTGTCACAGTGTCCCATCAACATCTGTCACAGTGTCCCAACAATATCTGTCACAGTGTCCCGTCAACATCTGTCACAGTGTCCCGTCAACATCTGTCACAGTGTCCCAACAATATCTGTCACAGTGTCCCGTCAACATCTGTCGCAGTGTACCATCAACATCTGTCACAGTGTACCATCAACATCTGTCACAGTGTACCAGTGCACAAAAACATCTGTCACAGTGTCCCGTCAACATCTGTCACAGTGTCCCAACAATATCTGTCACAGTGTACCAGTGCACAAAAACATCTGTCACAGTGTCCCATGTCATGACGTCACTTCTGGTTTACACCAGATTAAAAAAAAAAAAATCAGTATTCAAAACATCCAAACTTTTAAGTGAAAAGGAGGGATTTGGGGTCTTAGAGACCCAAGATCCCTCCAAAAAAATACCTGACACAAGGGATGCTTGTCACATAGGGATGTTTGCATTCCTTGTAATAGGAATAAAAGTGATAAAAAAAAAAAATGTTTTTAAAGGGGACAGTGTAAAAAAAATGAAATAAATAAATAAATAACAAAGAAAATGAAAGTGCCCTGTCCCTCCATGCTTGAGCGCAAAAGCAAACGCATACGTAAGTCGCGCCCCCAAATGTAAACAGTGTTCAAACCACACATGTGAGGTATCGGCGCGATCTTTAGAACAAGAGCAATAATACTAGACCTCCTCTGTAACTCTAAACTGGTAACCGTTAAAAATTTTTTAAAGCGTCGCCTATGGAGGTTTTTAGGTACCGTAGTTTGTCGCCATTCCACGAGCGTGTGCAATTTTAAAGCGTGACATGTTAGGTATCTATTTACTCGGTGTAACATCATCTTTTATACCATTAAAAAAAAAAAAAAGGCTAACTTTACTGTTTTGTTTTGAAATTCATGAAAGTGTATTTTTTCCTCAAAAAAATGAGTTTAAAAAAAGCTGCGCAAATACTGTGAGACACAAAATATTGCAACGACCATTTTATTCTCTAGGGTCTCTGTTAAAATATATATATGTGTGTGTGTGTGTGTGTATATATGTTTTTATATATATATATATATATATATATATATATATATATATATATATATATAATGTTTGGGGGTTCTAAGTAATTTTTTAGCAAAAAATACTGATTTTAACTTGTAAGCAACACATGTCAGAAAAAGCCTTAGTCTTCAAGGGTTTAATTTATTTTTATTTATTTTTTTATCAACTTTATTGCTTTCACAAGGGACGAACAACATCCCTTGTGATAGCATGGGCCGTGACAGGTCCTCTTTATGGAGAGATCTGGCCTCCAATGCAGCCAATCAGACACAGATCGGGGTGATTGGCTGATTTCCTGGCAGCAGTTTCCTTTCTCTCACCCTGTGTAGTGCCGTTGTTGCGTCGCTCCGAGCCTCCGTGATCAGACTAGAGAGCAACGGGGAAAGCGGGAGGAGGGGGTCCACTTTCCGCCTCTCCGCAGAAGTGATTGAGTGGCTGTTTAGCCAATCGAATCACTTCTGCTGAAGAGGGAAATGTCAGGTGTTGGCGTCATCCCAGGTATAACTCAATGACGTCCTATGGGCGAGAAGTGGATATACAACATCCCAAATGATACCTATAATATTGTGTTATAACACTATGATGGTTATTTTTAAAGAAAATCTCCCAAGACAAATACTGGGATATGTGGATACATGGTTATAAACTGAGACAGACACTGTAGCACCTCCAGGTTGAAAGGAACATTCACTACAATACACATATGTGAGTCCCAATTGCCCAACCAACCGCCAACTTTCCGTCCTGGTGAGCAGCTGGAGGAGACTCCGGAGAGTACTGACAGACAGTACGTATATTAATGAGAAGACGGTAAAGGAAGGGAGGAGCTTTATGTGGTTTTATATTAGACTGCTAATTCTCAAGAACTTTTGGTCAAACTCCATACCTTATATTTAACCACCTCAATACCGGGAACTTACAACCCCCTTCCTGCCCAGGCCATTTATCAGCTTTCAGCGCTCTCGCACTTTGAATGACAATTGCGCGGTCGTGCTACACTGTAACCATGTGAAATTTTTTTTTTATTTTCTTCACATAAATAGAGCTTTCTTCTGGTGGTATTTAATCACTTCTGGGTTTTTTATTTTAAAAAAAAGAACGGAAATTTTGAAAAAAATAAAAGTTTTTCTTAGTTTCTGTCAGTAAATTTTGTAAATAAGTAATTTTTTTCCTTCACTGATGGGCACTAATATGCCGCACTTATGGGCACTGATAGGCAGCAATGATGGGTGGCACTGATATGCAGCACTGGTGGGCACTGATGGGTGGCATTGATAGGCAGCAGTGATAGCCAGCACTGACTGGCATCACTAATGGCCACTGATTGCTGGCATTTGTGGGCATTGAATTCTGGCATTTGTGGGCATTGAATTCTGGCACTTGTGGGCACTGATTGCTGGCACTTGTGGGCATTGATTTCTGGCACTTGTGGGCACTGATTTCTGGCACTTGTGGGCATTGATTTCTGGCACTTGTGGGCACTGATTTCTGGCACTTGTGGGCATTGATTTCTGGCACTTGTGGGCACTGATTTCTGGCACTTGTGGGCATTGATTTCTGGCACTTGTGGGCACTGATTTCTGGCAGTGGTGGGCACACAATGCTGGCACTGGTGGGCACTTAATTGTAATCAGGGCACCGATGATCAGTGCCTTATTGCATCCCTAGGTTTCCTCTGTGAGGAGATGTCGCTGATCAGCTCTCCTCTCCTCTCCTCTCACTCTGTCAGTGTGAGGCGAGGAGCGCCGATTACCGGCATCTCCGTGTTTACATCTGACCGGCTGTGATTGGACACAACCAATCACATGGTTAAAGTGCTGCGGCTCTTTACAGAGATCGGGGTCGCGCCGTGTCCTAGCTACACGGCGCGAGAGCAGTCCTTCTGGGAGGCCGTCATATGACGTCCACCCAGAACGAGAGCCGCACCGCCCAGCCGTCATTGGACGGTGGGCGGGCGGCAAGTGGTTAAAGAAGAAAAATTACAACTTTTTCAGCCTTAATGTTCATTACCTGTGCCGATATCGAGAGCAGATTGTCCCAGTTTATTTTTCGTAGTCATCTCCAGCTTCTCCGTAGGCTGCTGATCACCCATCACATACATCTCCTCTTCTTCCTCTTTTATCTCAGTTTTTATATGAATCAGGTCTCCACTCTAAACCCCCAAAAATGATTCAAATTGATGTTTGTGAGAATGATGTATTATTAACAAGATACTACATTAAATAATGTCATCTCACAAAGTTTAGAATCACGGTGACGTTCTAGACACTCAGGTCCACCTACCTGATGATGGTGGGGGATGGTGTGATCATCCTGTATGGAATCCCGGGAATACAGAGGATGGGGACATCTCTCTGGTGGGTTCCCATTACTGGATCCATCTGTAGGAAACACACACACTGACTGAATACATTGTTTCTATGTGTTTATCAGATGATGGGGGATCTAGGTGGACCCTCCGTACTGCTCTCTCCTTTACAATAAAGTCTCCTCTTACCCGGTGATGTGAGGGGCGGCTGATTGTCCATCATGACGTCCTTGTAGAGATCCTTGTGTCCTTCTAAATACTCCCACTCCTCCATGGAGAAATAGACAGTGACATCCTGACACCTTATAGGAACCTGACACACACAATGATACAGTCACCATCCAGACACATCCCTTGTCTGTTACTGGATAATGTCCCAGAATTCCCAGAATCCTCCTCACCTCTCCTGTCAGCAGCTCAATGATCTCGTTGGTGACTTCTAGAACCTTCTTGTTTCTCTCAATTGTCAGGGAAAGAGGTGGAGGCACCTTAATGGTCACCTGGCCAGTAGACTTTACAGGAGGCAGTATCTTTAAAAAAAAGACCAACAATGATGTCATAACATTACCAGAATTTTGTTCACCTCTCCAGCAGGTCTGTTCTACTAATAGAGATAAGAGTGATGTCATGTGACCTCCCAGAATCCTCCTCACCTCTCCGGTCAGCAGGTAGATGATCTCCAGGGTGAGGTCCAATATCCTTTCCTCCATCTGAATCTGGTCCTCGTCCATCCTCATTGAGGTGGTCATGTGGTCAATGCGGAAAGCCCTTCTCTTTAAGCAGATGATAAATTGAGGTTATATGCCCAACAGGGGCTCAGAGAGAAAAAAAAAAACTCCACAAAGGTTGTAACCGCCCCCCACTCTGTCCAGACCTAAAATAAAACATTTGGTTTAATTGAGTTTCAAAAAGTGACTCTGTCACCAGGATATTCAACAGACCCATGTAAAATCAAAAGTGTTCATTCTTACCTAATCGGGGTGGCACTGAATAAATGGTCTCTTTGCTCAAGATCTACAGACTTTGAAAACCCATCAACATTCAACCAGCTTGGACAGTTGGATAAACGGCTCTATATTTAGGATGTATCCGGTCTATAAACCAGAGGCTCTGGATGGACAGTTGGATAATTGGTTCTATATTTAGAATGTATCTGGTCTATAAACCAGAGGCTCTGGATGGACAGTTGGATAAATGGTTCTATATTTAGGATGTATCCGGTCTATAAACCAGAGGCTCTGGATGGACAGTTGGATAAATGGCTCTATATTTAGGATGTATCCGGTCTATAAACCAGAGGCTCTGGATGGACAGTTGGATAAATGGTTTTATATTTAGGATGTATCCGGTCTATAAACCAGAGGCTCTGGATGGACAGTTGGATAATTGGTTCTATATTTAGAATGTATCTGGTCTATAAACCAGAGGCTCTGGATGGACAGTTGGATAAATGGCTCTATATTTAGGATGTATCCGGTCTATAAACCAGAGGCTCTGGATGGACAGTTGGATAAATGGTTCTATATTTAGGATGTATCTGGTCTATAAACCAGAGGCTCTGGATGGACAGTTGGATAAATGGCTCTATATTTAGGATGTATCTCATCTATAAACCAGAGGCTCTGGATGAACTGTTGGATAAATGGTTCTATATTTAGGATGTATCTGGTCTATAAACCAGAGGCTCTGGATGAACAGTTGGATAAATGGTTCTATATTTAGGATGTATCCGGTCTATAAACCAGAGGCTCTGGATGAACAGTTGGATAAATGGTTCTATATTTAGGATGTATCTGGTCTATAAACCAGAGGCTCTGGATGGACAGTTGGATAAACGGTTCTATATTTAGGATGTATCCGGTCTATAAACCAGAGGCTCTGGATGGACAGTTGGATAAATGGTTCTATATTTAGAATGTATCTGATCTATAAACCAGAGGCTCTGGATGGACAGTTGGATAAATGGTTCTATATTTAGAATGTATCTGATCTATAAACCAGAGGCTCTGGATGGACAGTTGGATAAATGGTTCTATATTTAGGATGTATCCGGTCTATAAACCAGAGGCTCTGGATAGACAGTTGGATATTTGTGCACATACCATCACAGTGACTATGGAGGAAGAGGACGGACATGACGGGGGATTACTGGGTGTAAATATAAAATAAGATCTTATTACCTCCTCTACTGCCAGTTCCAGCAATGTCTCCTCTCTACTTCCTCCTGACTCACCTCTCACCCAGAACTTCCTGTTTCCTCCAAACATCATTTCCTGTCTGTGCTTTCCACTTGCATTAGGTGAAATTGCCACCTTGTGGACAATAAAACCCCCAACAACCACAGTTGCTGCCCAATACACCCTACCACAGTGATGGAGAACCTTGGCACCCCAGATTTTTTGCAACTACATTTCCCATAATGCTCTGTTACACTGCAGAGTGCCAGAGCATCATGGGAAATGTAGTTCCAAAACATCTGGGGTGCCAAGGTTCGCCATCACTGCCCTACCAGTACCCCGTTTCCTCCTGCTGCACCTATCCTGCCTTTAACCCTCCTGCTTCTTCTCGGCTGCCTTCATCAGCTCCACTAAATCCCCCTTCAAAATCTTCTTCCTCTGTTTTACCATCCTTCCGCTATTCACTTCTACCAGCTGCATCCACTACCTACAGCCCTGTATCCACATACAAATCTTCAGTGGCTAAAACCAAAAAGAAGCGGACGTTTTCCCCCACCCATACCATCATGCCAGTATCCAATGCTGCCCCCACACCAGCTGATCCGCTCTAGTCTGAAGTTCCGGTGCCCGTTTCCCAGCCTGTATAGCCAGTGCCCGTTACCCACCCTATGGAGCCGATGCCTGTTACCCAGCCTGCGGAGCCAGTGCCCATTACCCAGTCTGTGGAGCCGATGCCTGCTACCCAGCCTGCTGAACCGGTGCCCATCACCCGGTCTATTGAGCCAGTATCCTTCATCCGGCTTGCTGAGCCGGTGCCTGTTGCCCAGCTTGTTGAGCCGGTACCCGTTACCTAGCCTGCTGATACAGTGCTCACTGCCCAGCATGATATTTGTGTCTGCTGTACAGCCAGATGACCCGAAGCCTGCTACCCAACCAGATGACCCAGAGTCTGCTGCCCAGCCTGATGTGCCTCTGTTTGCTGCCCAGCCTGATGTGCCTCTGTCTGCTGCCCAGCTTGATGTGCCTCTGCCCACTGCCCAGCTTGATGTGCCTCTGCCCGCTGACCAGCTTGATGTGCCTCTGCCCGCTGCCCAGTTTGATGTGCCTCTGCCCGCTGCCCAATTTGATGTGCCTGTGCCTGCTGCCCAGCTTGATGTGCCTGCTGCCCAGTTGATGTGCCTGTGCCCGCTGCCCAGATTGATGTGCCCGCTGCCCAGCTTGATGTGCCTGTGTCTGCTGCCCAGTTGATGTGCCTGTGCCCGCTGCCCAGATTGATGTGCCCGCTGCCCAGCATGATGTGCCTGTGTCTGCTGCCCAGCTTGATGTGCCTGGGCCGCTGCCCAGCTTGATGTGCCGCTGCCCAGCTTGATGTGCCTCTGCTTGTTGCCCAGCCTGATGACCTGGGGCCTGCTGCCCAGCCTGATGACCCAGGGCTTTCTGCCCAGCCTGATGATCCAGAGCTTGCTGCCCAGCCTGATGACCCAGGGCCTTCTGCCCAGCCTGATGACCCAGGGCCTTCTGCCCAGCCTGATGACCCAGAGCCTGCTGCCCAGCCTGATGACCCGGAGCCTGCTGTCCAGCCTGATGACCCGGAGCCTGCTGCCCAGCCAGATGACCCAGTGCCCTTTGCCCAGCCAGATGACCCAGTGCCCTTTGCCCAGCCTGATGACCCAGTGCCCTTTGCCCTGATGACATGGTGTCTGCTAAACCTGTTCTTGATGCCCAAGCTTGCTGCTGTTTTCCTGACTGATGCCCATCTTGCCGCTGTTTCAATCCTGCTTGTCGCCCAGCCTGAATGTAATGCCCCTGTGTGGTCCGCCTCCGATGGGTTATTGCCCGCTGCCCTGCTAATTTTCATTTCCGGATCCAAAATTCCTGACCCTGGTGGTGGGGTGCGTGTCCTATTTTCAGACTCTGGTGGCAGGTCCCCCAGTGAACTAAAGGACTCTGGCCTTGGAAGTGCGAAGAAGTCCGCAGACTCAGTAGGGAAACTTTTTAGGGTGTTTCTGCACCCACTCGGACTGTCGAACCTAGGGCTGAATGGAGCGTCCGTTGGCCACTCATTAAGGAGGGGGAACTGTCAGGAATGGTGTCATTACTGGTTTCACCTGCAGGTGGCCGCTCCGCTCAGCACCAAAGGGTGTAATTCTGGTGGCCACCAGCGGGTGTCTCCCTGCCAGGACTACCGACAAGCTATCAAGCATACCTGTTGTGGGTCGGCTGGTCTATATAAACCTGCCCTGAACCAAAGCATTAAGAATTCTCTCTGCTAGCCTTGTCCCTGCCTGTACCTGTTTTGTTCCTGATTGGACCCTGTTCCGTGAATCCTGTCCCTGAGACCTGTTCCCTATTACCTGCTCCCTTTATGGTCTGCTTCCTTATACCTGGCTTCTGTTCCCCTTTTGCTTTTGTCCCTGCCTTGTTTATTTCATGTTTGTTCCTGTACCTGTGTATATATATTAGTTAGATAGTTAGTTAGGTGTTTTTGGGGTTTTCTGTGTCTTGCAGTTTCTTGTTTATGGTTTGCTGTTTGGTTTGCACGTGTGTCCTTATCTTTAATAAACATACTTTTTTCATTTACTCATTTTGTCCCTGATTCCTTGGTGCAGCCCAATGATCTGATCACCTGTATTGGATGTCTGTGTATAGCATCCCTGACACCGGCCTATAAACCAGAGGCTCTGGATAGACAGTTGGATAAATGGTTCTATATTTAGGATGTATCTGGTCTATAAACCAGAGGCTCTGGATGGACAGTTGGATAAATGGTTCTATATTTAGGATGTATCTGGTCTATAAACCAGAGGCTCTGGATGGACAGTTGGATAAATGGTTCTATATTTAGGATGTATCTGGTCTATAAACCAGAGGCTCTGGATGAACAGTTGGATAAATGTCTCTATATTTAGGATGTATCTGGTCTATAAACCAGAGGCTCTGGATGGACAGTTGGATAAATGGTTCTATATTTAGCATGTATCTGGTCTATAAACCAGAGGCTCTGGATGAACAGTTGGATAAATGGTTCTATATTTAAGATGTATCCGGTCAATAAACCAGAGGCTCTGGATGGACAGTTGGATAAATGGTTCTATATTTAGGATGTATCTGGTCTATAAACCAGAGGCTCTGGATGGACAGTTGGATAAATGGTTCTATATTTAAGATGTATCCGGTCTATAAACCAGAGGCTCTGGATGGACAGTTGGGTAAATGATTCTATATTTAGGATGCATGCGATCTATAAACCAGAGGTTCTGCATGGACAGTTGGATGAATGGCCTTATATATATTTGTGCACATACCATCCAACTGGATAAGGAGGAAGAGACACACTGGTTGGGGGGGGGGGGGGGGTTACTGGGTGTAAATAGAAGATTATTACCTCCTCTGCTGCCAGTTTCAGCAATGTCTCCTCTCTACTTCCAACCTGACTCATCTCTCATCCAGGACTTGCTGTCTGTGCGTTCCATTTGCGATATGTGGGACTGCCATCTTGTGGTCAACAGATTGCAACCCATGTTTTTTTGAACAGTTGGACCTCTTGCATACAGTGCATTTTTCCTTTGTCTTGCTTACATTGCATACCTGAACAGTCAATATACACACATATAGAAAGTAGATCTCTTCTTGATGCAACACTTCTATGGGCAAAGCTATGGAAGAAGGGGACTTATGGGCAAGTTTGAGCTGTCGACACAGAGAGAGGGGTTGCCAGGGAGGCCTGATGAATGTCCAACTCAGAAGCCAAGGACTGTTTGATGAAGTTCTCAGAATCAATTCATGTGGCGAGTTGATAAGAGTTCATGTCCTCCTAATAAAAAAGGGTAAGGTAACACCAGGAAAGATAACTGTGATAGGTAGTAAGCCTAGACCACCTCCATGTAGATGAACTAGAGCGGAGAGTTTCTTGAAAAGACAAGGCAGTTTTTCAACAGGTGGCTACTTGCACCACAGTAGAGGCATAACCCCAGATTGTGATAATGTGTGCGGTGTGAGGAGTGTTCTCCCTAGTTCCCTAGCATAGATTTTTTCTGTAGTTGGTGGAAGGCGGAGAAGGGTTGAGAGCCTTTCAGAAAATGGGGCAATATAGCCAGAAGAAGGGCAGGGTAGTCGAGATCTTTCAATGGCCTGATCTTGGAAATGGACATAAATCTTTTTTAAGGAGCAAGTGATCTGTCCAGGGTATTAGGGATGGATCTTCTGGCCATTTCATCCTGTATGCATTCGGAAAATCCCTGCCCGCAAGTAGCAGTAAGGGCTTTGTTCTTCCGCAAGCGGCCAAGGTGTAAAATTGGAGCAAATTTTGGCTTTTTCAGATACTATCCCGGTCCATTTTTGGGATACTGTCCCCCTTGGTGGCTTCTGCCTCCCTGGCTGTTCCTGGGTGGACTAGTGTGGATAAGGTGGGGCCAACTACACACCCCAGTGTCTTCTTTGCTTCCTGGGGGGTTCGTATGACGCGGCCGCTGCTGCGGTTTCGGCAGTGAGACTCCAATTGTGATTTGTCTGGGTATGTTTTCTGATCATGTATTTGCATTTCCAAATGGTGTTTTTAATGTTAGAGCAATTTTGCTATATATTTATGCAACAAATCTTTGATATAACTCTTTTCTAACCCAAATAGTGTGACTCTTCTCCACAATTTTTCCCTGCTGAAGGGACGACATACATAGTCCCGAAACGCGTAGAGCTGTGTGGAAGACTTCATTGATCACTTCACACCATTGTTTTTAGTGGTTTGAATATTATATGCTTTTCTACATTATTATATACTTGTACTTTGAATTTGTTTCTGTATATTTGTTTTTGTACTCAATAAAACTGTCTTTTTAACTACTTTGTTGCCTTTAAAGTCCCATTCTCGCTGCTGGGGGTATTCTTATTCCTATATTTAGGGATGGTGGCAACATATATGGTCCATCTATGGTCTCCTTCTTTTCTAAATTTTGGCCTATGGTCATATCCTCCTGACAAAACCAAAGGAGTTTGCTAGCAGCAGTATTTCTCTTAACCTCCCTGAGAGTATTCCCGAGTGTGGCTCGGGGTGGATTTTCAGCACCAAAAGCGGTAACCCCGAGCCACACTCGGGATTGCATCGCAGGATCCATGTACAGCAAACTTACCTTGTCCCCAGGATCCTGCGATGTCCTCTCCGCTCTGTGTGCGAGCCGTCCTCCGCTCGATCTATCACAGAGCCGAGCTCCGTTCCCTGCGAGCGTTGCGACGCACGGGGACGGAGAACGGCGCCAAATTCAAAAAGTTAAAAACACAGAACACATACAGTACACTAATCTTACAGATTACATTACTGTATCAATTTATTTCACATCCCTTTTGTCCATAGTGCTTTGTCCAGTGCCCTGCATGCAGTTTTATATTATAAATACTGTTCTTTCTGCCTAGAAACTGGAGATTGTCCATAGCAACCAAAACCGTCCCTTTACATCAAAAGTGGTTTTACACCAGCTATAAAACAGTGATAATACATTATAATCACTTGCAGAATTAAGCGATAGTGATTCGTGGGGAAATCCGTCATCAAACACTGAAAGTAATGACAGCGACAATTCTGCAGCTGAGCAAATTTCTGTGTTTTTGATTTGATTACATTATTGAATAATTTTTATTTTATTCTATTATAATTTATGATTTCGTTTTTCAAACTTTATCATACCCGGGATGTCTACTAGACTCTTGTTTGGACAGATTTAAGTGAGTTATTCCTAAGAATTACAGGCCTACAATATAAAGCGCCAAATTTCCGTGAAAAATAATTGTACCGCTTTCAGCATCAAAAATCTGAAATAATCATAACGCCAGGGAGGTTAAGACTCATCAAAAGACTTGTAAAATGTGTCCAGGAAGCAGGTGAGCTTGGAGGTCCTGATGCCTTCACAGTGGAGCGATCCATTCCAAGACTTTACCCAAAGAAAGTGAAAGCATATACTGTAGGCTTGCTTTAAGCAAAGTGGCGGGCCAAAAGTTAAACTTGAATAGAGTGCTGTTTTATGAGTCAACGACATGCTTTATGGTTACCAGAAATGGAGATGAAGGTGCCAGGATAATAGTGGCTTGCAGCTGGTTGAGGTAGGCGGAAAGGTCCTGCATGATACACTCTTGATTGGCCTGCTAGGAGTCAATCCTCTAAGCCATCGGTTGCATTTGACTGTTGCCCAAAAGCAGGGAATCCGATGAGCCCATAACCTATCACGAAATTGAATTTAGTGAACTCATGTGTAAGGAGGTGAAGTTGGATCCTGCAGGGTGTGGTGTCAGCTGGTGTTCCACCAGGGACCCCCCACACGGAGGTTTGGACTTAGCTATATTCTGATCCCAGGTGGCAGCCCCTAGACTCCCCCTGTTCTAACATATGGAGACTATCCCACACTGGCAGAAGCGGATGCACACGGGATGATTCTTGTGTGAGCGGCTTGGACAGGAACTTTGCTGCAGAGAGGAACTGTGAAGCACATTGGAACAGACTGGAAGAAGGTGGAGACGAAGAACTAGAACACAGGCCAGGAATAGGGGCAGGTGGCAGACGGGGCAATCTGAGGTCTTGTGATGGTCTGCGGGGGAGGAGCTCTGAGGCAAGTGGAAGCTTTGCTCGGATATTGGACATATGGGTTCCCATTAAGAGACATGTGCCTACAATGTCATCTTCCACAGCATTACATGAGAAAGGCAGAAGCACCCCAGACTGAGGGAGAAGGGGAATTGTTGTAGAAATATGTAAGAAAGAAACATATTTGTAATAAAAAAAAAAGGACGAGAATATAAGTGTAGAAGTTTCTTGTTTATCTAAAAAAATTAAAATAATTGATTACCGCACAATAAAACTAATCGCTGACGTGAAATTAAATATTTGTGGAAGTAAAATTCTAAATACACCAAATGTAATAATTATTTTTCATTGGACTAACAACAAGCCACCATCTTTTGTAAAGCAAAATAAAGATCAATGACAAGCATCATACGACTAAAAGTTTCATTGGTGAAGGACAAATTCTGATTGGCTACTGTAGGTTTATGCATTTTATTACATTGAGCTTCTGTGCAACTAGCAAAATACATACACATTCATTTATTTATTCAGTAAAATACCAAAATAATATTAACATTCTATTTGATCACCAGAATTGTTAAATCAAAAGAAGAGAGAACCATCTGCTTGTTCTGCTACCAACGTATAGTAAATGTTACAGATTAAAATCTGCGTTTCCCAAAAACAGAGTTTAGAAAAACAAAATTTTTTAACACAGGGTCATCCCATCCAAAAGCAGGATTTCTGTGTTTGGTAGATGCCAGAGAACTAAAGGACCTGGCAGTGTCCTATATCTCACAGGTGGCAAGATCTCTGCACTCTGTTTCTGGGTTATCCCAACTGTGCCCATATAAAAAATAAAAATAAAATTACTGGGAATCTGATATATTTTATATATGCATTGGAGTGCCACCCATCAATAGGGGCAGGGTGTATTCACAGGGCATAGTTATTGAAAAATAAAAAAATAGAAATAAAATTTAAAAAAAGATCATCAGAGATAGTGGGGGTCGCTTGTTCCCAGCTCACTCTCCTTAGTGCTCTGAGGGATCACGGACGAGCCCCCACATGTAGTGCACTCCTGTAGAAGCTGCAGTAAAAAAGTCATCACAGTTGGGATAATTGAAAAATAAAAAATGTAATTAAAGGAAAAGAAAAACGTGAACACCCAGCGGCTAACTCTCAAAAATTAGTTAGGCCCAACCCACCTCTAAAAGCAATACCCCCCTAAAAATGAATAACCCACCCCCACTAATTGCCTAACCCCCCAAAGGTCCTACCTAAAATCTCCCCTAGGACCTGGGACAGCATAGCTAAGACCACTACCACGGGCAGACTCCCTAGATGTTACCCCTGTATTGCACCTGCATCATTCCAATGATTCAACCTAAATGGGAAGCAATAAGAATGAATCCCTCCCCTAGCCATGCTGTCCCAGCTCCTAGGGGAGGTTTTAGGTAGGACATTTGGGGGTTAGGCAATTAGTGGGGGTGGGATAGTCATTTTCAGGGGGGTATTGCTTTTAGAGGTGGGTTGTGCCTTGGAATTTAGAGGGTGTTTGTATTCCAAGGGGGACATTGCATTTTACTGGAGACGGCCACATGTATACCACATGCATACCATAATGCTGTTTTATTAAAAAAATAATTTTTGAGAGTTAGCCTCTGGATGTTCACGTTTTTTTTTCTTTTTATTTCCATTTTTTATTTCCGAATTATCCCAACTGTGATGACCTTTTTTACTGCAGCTTCTAGAGGGGTGCACTACTTGTGGGGGCTCATCCGGGATCCCTCTGAGCACTAAGGTGAGTGAGCAGTGAACGAGCGACTCCCACTGTCTCTGATGATCTTTTCAATTCTTACAACAACATGTTATCTGTCACCGGTATATGTCAACAGCATCAACAGCCATGTGTTTTATGATGTCTAACCCAATTACTTTGCATGTAATAGTTTTCCCACACTCTGAAATGAAAAAGGATGTTCACACGTATGAATTCTCTGAGGTTTAAAAAGCTTTGTTTCCTCAACAAATTGTTTCCCACACTCTAAACATAAAAAAAGAATGCTCCAATGTGTGACTTCTCTGATGTATAATAGATTTTGCTTCCTCAGTGAATTTTTTTTCCTTCTTTAAGTGTGTGGCCTTCTTACTTGTTAGTGAAACTTTTTCCGCACTCTGAACAAAACCAAGAACATTCTCCTTGTGAATTGCCTGGTGTTTTTTAAAGCGGTAGTAAACCCGCTGACTTTTTTTTTTCCCTACACCTGTAAGGGAAAAGGCATAATGAGCTAGTATGCACTGCATACTAGCTCGTTATGAGATACTTACCTTACAACGAGGCGCCGGCATCTCACCCGGTCCACGCCGAGGGAGCTGACATTTCCCCTCGGCGTGTCTTCCGGGTATCGCGGCTCCGGCGCTGTGAGTGGCCGGAGCCGCAATGTCGTCACTCCCGCACATGCGCGCGGGAGACTTCTTTCCGGCAAGGTCCGGCGTCTGCCGGGCTTTCAGACGAGAATCCCCTGTGCGCATGCGCCGCTGCAGTCAGCGGCTCATTACGAGGGGAATATCTCCTATCTCCTTATTATAGGCTTACCTGTAGGTAAAAGTTTTAAAAAATAAGTATACAACCGCTTTAAGGTCTGACCAAAACATTTTTCGCACTATAGACAGTAAACAAAAAAAAACAGCTCAACAAGTCTGCTGTTGGCCTGTTTTCTGATTGCAACATTGCCCGCACTCTGAACATGACTAAGAGCGTTCACTCATGTGAATCTTCTGGTGTGTAAGTAGACTTCCTTTTTGAGTGAAACTTTTTCCACAATCTGTACACAAAAAAGGACGCTCACCCGTATGAATTCTCTGGTGTCTAAGAAAGTTTTGCTTCATAGTGAAACATTTCCCACACTCTTGACATGAGAAAGGACGCTCACCTGTGTGAATTCTCTGGTGTATAATAAGGTTTTCTTTCTCACTGAAACATTTCCCGCACTCTGGACACGAGAAAGGTCGCTCACCTGTGTGAATTCTCTGGTGTTTAAGAAAGTGTTGCTTCATAGTGAAACACTGCCCGCACTCTGAACATGAAAAAGGACGCTCGCCCGTGTGAATTTTCTGGTGAGTAAGAAGGCTTCCTTTTTGAGTGAAACTCTTCCCACAATCTGAACAT
The DNA here is from genome assembly GCF_042186555.1 of Aquarana catesbeiana. NCBI lineage: Eukaryota > Metazoa > Chordata > Amphibia > Anura > Ranidae > Aquarana > Aquarana catesbeiana. Next base: position 304,162,270 of record NC_133331.1, on the reverse strand, counting down.
AAATAAGGACGCTCACCCGTGTGAATTCTCAGGTGTCTAAGAAGGTCTACTTTCTGAGTGTAGCATTTCCCGCACTCTGAACATGGGAAAGGTCGCTCCCCTGTGTGAATTCTCTGGTGTTTAAGAAACTGTTGTTTCATAGTGAAACATTTCCCACACTCTAAGCATGAGAAAGGACGCTCACCAACGTGAATTCTCTGGTGTATAAGAAGGTTTCCTTTCTCACTGAAACTTTTCTCACACTCAGAACACTGATAAGGACGCTCACCTGTGTGAATTCTCTGGTGTCTAAGAAGGTTTCCTTTCTGAATGAAACATTTCCCGCACTCCGAGCATGTATAAGGACGGTCGCCCGTGTGAATTCTCTGGTGTCTACGAAGGTCTTCTCCATGAGAAAAACATTTCCCACACTCTGGACAGGAAAAAGGGCGTTCACCTGTATGAGTTCTTTGGTGATGAAGAAGTTGTCCCTTAAAAATAAAACTTTTTCCGCACTCTGGACAGGAAAAAGGATGCACGCCCGTGTGAATTTTCTGGTGTCTCAGAAGATCTGCTTTCTGAGTGCAAGATTTCCCGCACTCTGAACACGAATAGGGACGCTCACCTGTGTGAATTTTCTGGTGTGTATGTAGACTTCCTTTCTGAGTGAAACTTTTTCCACAGTCTGAACATAAATAAGGACGCTCACCCGTGTGAATTCTCAGGTGTCTAAGAAGGTCTACTTTCTGAGTGTAGCATTTCCCACACTCTGAACATTCATAAGGACGTTCACCTGTGTGAATCCTCTGATGTTTAATAAGTTTTTCTTTCCGAGCGAAAGCTTTCCCGCACTCTGAACAAGAGAAAGGTCGCTCACCCGTGTGGATTCTCTGGTGCATAACAAGTACTTTTTTCTTACCAAAACATTTCCCGCACTCTAAACACGAGAAAGGGCGCTCTTCTGTGTGACTTCTCTGGTGTATAAGGAGGTCTCTGTTTTCCGTGAAACTTTTCCCACAAACTGCACATGAAAATGAACTCTCCTCTGTGTGAACTCCTTCAAGACTTAAAGAAGATTCCTGGGGATTAGATGGATCTGTTGATCTGTCAGCACTGTGAGATCTCAGATGGATTTCGGAAGAACAAGGATGTGATTTATCAGAGGACTCCTCGGGGATGGAGGAATCCATTGATCTCTCCAATGGGGAAGGTCTGTGATGTATATTTTGGGTGATGAGATTCATTCCTGGAGAATATTGCGTGATGTCATTATCTTCCACATAATCTTGAGATATTAGATGTCTTTCTGAAGTATTATTGATATAACGTCCATCTGTTGGAAAACAATTTAAAAAAAATGTTAATACTCATTATTCATGTTTTACATTTAGGAGTCATCTATATTGGTCTATCAGTCAACAGTTCCCCAGGGCTCTGCCAACGAAATAGGTACCATTGTAGCACCAGAGTAGAAATACAAAACAGATCAAGTTTATTATACACTCAAAATATGTGACGGTTAACGGTTAACAGTGTTTGTATATTGATGACATTGTTATGGTGAGGAATGCTCACTCTTTGCTGGAAATAATGTTATATTATGAGGAATGAAGAAGAACCTTTCATATGGTGTACAGTATCTCCTCCTCATTTGTTGGGAACATGACGTTATATTGAGGAATGGAGATGGACCTTTCATGTGGTGTACAGTATCTCCTCCTCATTTAAAGGAAACATGACGTTATATTGAGGAATGGAGATGGACCTTTCATATGGTGTACAGTATCTCCTCCTCATTTGTTGGGAACATGACATTATATTGAGGAATGGAGATGGACCTTTCATATGGTGTACAGTATCTCCTCCTCATTTGTTGGGAACATGACGTTATATTGAGGAATGGAGATGGACCTTTCATATGGTGTACAGTATCTCCTCCTCATTTGTTGGGAACATGACGTTATATTGAGGAATGGAGATGGATCTTTCATATGGTGTACAGTATCTCCTCCTCATTTGTTGGGAACATGACATTATATTGAGGAATGGAGATGGACCTTTCATATGGTGTACAGTATCTCCACCTCATTTGTTGGGAACATGACATTATATTGAGGAATGGAGATGGACCTTTCATATGGTGTACAGTATCTCCTCCTCATTTAAAGGAAACATGACGTTATATTGAGGAATGGAGATGGACCTTTCATATGGTCTTCAGTGTATCCTCATTTGTTGGGAACGTGACGTTATATTGAGGAATGGAGATGGACCTTTCATATGGTGTACAGTATCTTCTCTTCATTTGTTGGGAACATGACATTATATTGAGGAATGGAGATGGACCTTTCATATGGTGTACAGTATCTCCTCCTCATTTAAAGGAAACATGACGTTATATTGAGGAATGGAGATGGACCTTTTATATGGTCTTCAGTGTCTCCTCATTTGTTGGGAACATGATGTTATATTGAGGAATGGAGATGGTCCTTTCATATGGTGTACAGTATCTCCTCCTCATTTGTTGGGAACATGACATTATATTGAGAAATGGAGAAGAACCTTTCATATGGTGTACAGTATCTTCACCTCATTTGTTGGGAACATGACGTTATATTGAGGAATGGAGATGGACCTTTCATATGGTGTACAGTATCTCCTCCTCATTTGTTGGGAACATGACATTATATTGAGGAATGGAGATGAACCTTTCATATAGTGTACAGTATCTTCACCTCATTTGTTGGGAACATGACATTATATTGAGGAATGGAGATGGACCTTTCATATGGTGTACAGTATCTCCTCCTCATTTGTTGGGAACATGACATTATATTGAGGAATGGAGATGAACCTTTCATATGGTGTACAGTATCTTCACCTCATTTGTTGGGAACATGACATTATATTGAGGAATGGAGATGGACCTTTCATATGGTGTACAGTATCTCCTCCTCATTTGTTTATACATTAATCTGAAGAAGATTGGTCTACCTTACTGGTCCCTGTAAGTACTTACTAGAAGCTATAGTTCCATCACTGCCATGTACTATTAAGCACTGCTGGGCTTGTAGTTCTGTATTGAATTTAAGGTGCTATCTGGACACTGGAAATGGTGCTGCTCCAGGCATTGTGCGGGACTTAAAACTGTCTAATTTACATAGAATGGGATTGTCATGGTGTCGGCTGATATGACAGACCTGTTTGAATCCTATGACTTTGCCCTCTGCCTGGTTTAGCCACCTTTAACATCCTGCTCCCTCCTGCCCTATTTTGTGCTAAAACCACCTCAGTAAGCCCCCTGCACATCGGGTCCAGTGTACTTAACCTGCATTCTCTCTCTCTGCACTCCTAGTTTGCCACAGCCTATGTCCAAGTTTGCTTGCAACAGAACTGCTTCTCTCTCTCCATACAAGTCGATTGGAGTTTTAAAAGTAGCTCAAAGCAGGTTGATGCAGCTTAGAAGCAGGTCAGATGCGCCTGTGAATGAACTATGACTGATAACAGAAGCGTCTGAAACTGATCTCAAAATCAAATCCAGAACTGTTTTTCCTATCTACTTTAGCTTGTTATAGATATGGTGACTTTTACAAATTAAACCGTCTTCTAAACTTTGGTGTCTTTCCATTTTTAATTCAATCTCATCTTACTGGATGATGTGAAAGTCCGCTTATTCCCAAGAACTTTGGGCCAAACTCCATACCTCCCACATCGGGAAGGAAAATTAAAATGTGAACTATTTCAGCCTCAATGTTCATTACCTGTGCCGATATCTAGGGAAGATTGCCCCGGTTCATTTTCCATCTCCACCTTCTCCGTAGGCTGGTGATCTCCCATCACATACGTCTCTTCTTCTTCCTCTTTTATCTCAGCTTTTATATCAATCAGATCTTTGCCCTAAACATTATTGAAAATTATGTCTGTAAAATGTATTAATACCAAGAGCCTACATCAAAGAATGTTATTTTATAAACAGTTTAGAAACTCTTTAAAGTTCTAGGTGCCCCATTCTATCTACCTGATCATGGTGAGGGATGGTGTGACCTTCCTGTGTGGAGTCCCATAAATACAGAAGACGGGGACATCTCTCTGGTGGGTTCCCAATACTGGATCCATCTGTAGGAAACACACACACTGACTGAATACATTGTTTCTATGTGTTTATCAGATGATGGGGGATCTAGGTGGACCCTCCGTACTGCTCTCTCCTTTACAATAAAGTCTCTTCTTACCCGGTGATGTGAGGGGCGGCTGATTGTCCATCATGACGTCCTTGTAGAGATCCTTGTGTCCTAAATACTCCCACTCCTCCATGGAGAAATAGACAGTGACATCCTGACACCTTATAGGAACCTGACACACACAATGATACAGTCACCATCCAGACACATCCCTTGTCTGTTACTGGATATTGTCCCAGAATTCCCGGCACCGCTCACCTCTCCTGTCAGCAGCTCAATGATCTTCTTGGTGGCTTCTAGAATCTTCTTGGTACAGGTTACCTCTGTTGTCAGGCAGTGAGGTGGAGGCACTGTTAGCTCTATATTTAGGATGTATCTGATCTAAAAACCAGAGGCTCTGGATGGACAGTTGGATAAATGGCGGCTCTATATTTAGGATGTATCCAGTCTATAAACCAGAGGCTCTGGATGAACAGTTGGATAAATGGCTCTATATTTAGGATGTATCTGATCTAAAAACCTGAGGCTCTGGATAGACAGTTGGATAAATGGTTCTATATTTAGGATGTATCTGGTCTATAAACCAGAGGCTCTGAATGGACAGTTGGATAAATGGTTCTATATTTAGGATGTATCTGGTCTATAAACCAGAGGCTCTGGATGGACAGTTGGATAAATGGCTCTATATTTAGGATGTATCTGGACTATAAACCAGAGGCTCTGGATGGACAGTTGGATAAGTGGCTCTATATTTCGAAAGCATGTGGACTATCAACCACAGCAGACATCACAGTGACTATGGAGGAAGAGGACCGACATGACGGGGGATTACTGGGTGTAAATATAAAATAATATCTTATTACCTCCTCTTCTGCCAGGTTCAGCAATGTCTCCTCTCTACTTCCTCCTGACTCACCTCTAACCCGGAACATCCTGTCTGGATCTGACATCACTTTCTTTCCTTGCGTTCCACGAACGATAAGTCAAACTGCCACCTTGTGGGCAACAAAAATAAATTGCATCCTTTGTTGGAAAATTGGGGCACTTCCCTTTGGTGCATGTATTATTTTACTTGCATGTTATACAGTGCCTTGAAAAAGTATTCATACCCCTTGAAATTTTCCACATTTTGTCATGTTACAACCAAAAACGTAAATGTATTTTATTGAGATTTTATGTGATAGACCATCACAAAGGGACACATAGTTGTGAAGTGGAAGGAAAATTATAAATGGTTTTCAAAACTTTTTTACAAATAAATATGTGAAAAATGTGGCGTGCATTTGTATTCAGCCCCCTTTACTCTAACTAGAATCTTGTGGAACCAATTGCCTTCAGAAGTCACCTGATTAGTAAATAGAGTCCACCTGTGTGTAATTTAATCTCAGTATAATAACAGTTGTTCTGTGAAGTCCTCAGAGGTTTGTTAGAGAACCTTAGTGAACAAACAGCATCATGAAGGCCAGGGGGCACAAACCAGACAGGTCAGGGATAAAGTTGTGGAGAAGGTTAAAGCAGGGTTAGGTTATAAAAAAATATGTGTTTTTACAAGCTGTGAACATATCACGGAGCTCTGTTCAATCCATCATCTGAAAATAGAAAGAGTATGGGATAACTGCAAACCTACCAAGACATGGCCGTCCACCTAAACTGACAGGTCAGGCAAGGAGAGCATTCATCAGAGAAGCAGCCAAGAGGTCCATGGTAACTGTGGAGGAGCTGCAGAGATCCACATCTCAGGTGGGAGAATCTGTCCACAGGACAACTATTAGTCGTGTTCTCCACAAATCTGCCCTTTATGGAAGAGTGACAAGAAGAAAGACATTGGTGAAAGAAAGACATAAGAAGTCCCGTTTGGAGTTTGTGAGAAGCCATGTGGAGGACACAGCAAACATGTGGAAGAAGGTGCTCTGGTCAGATGAGACCAGGGTTGCTACCTTTTCTTCAAACTTAACAGGGGGGGTGAGAGAGGAGCGACAGACAAAGGGGGTCAAAGAGAGAGGGGTGACAGAGAGAGGGGGTGAGAAAGAGAGAGGGGCAGAGAGGGGTGACTGAGAGAGGGAGGCTGAGATGTCTTCTTCCTCCCGGGCTATTGGGCTTGCCCCGCCCACACTGCTCTCCTTTCCCGCGGCCTCCGTCTCATGGGGTGCCCATTCGTACTGTGGAGATGGCAGCTGGAACCAGGATGTCATCTTGCCTGCACCTTGTGGTCCTCGCTGTCCCGCTCCTTGCACCTGCTCTCACTGGACCAGGCCCATCCACGACCGGGCCTTCATGCAGTGCCCTGCAGCTTCCTGAGCCCCCACATTAATCCAGCCATGGCGAAGGGACGTTTTACCACCTCCCTTCCCAGCCGGGCACCCTAAGGCGGCTGCTTGTGCAGCCTTATGGTGGCGCCAGCCCTGTGTCTGGGTTTCAGCAGAACAGAAACCCAAGCACAAGTGTCAAAACCCAGGACTGCCCAGGTAATTCCCATACAGGTGGCAACCCTAGATGAGACCAAAATTTTACTTTTTGGCCTAAAAGCAAAACCCTATGTGTGGCGGAAAACTAAGACTGCACATCACCCTGAACACACCATTCCCACTGTGAAACATGGTGGTGGCAGCATCATGTGGTGGGGATGCATTTATTCAACAGGGACAGGGAAGCTGGTCAGAGTTGATGGGAAGATGGATGGAGCCAAATACAGGGCAATCTTAGAAGAAAAACTGTTAGAGTCTGCAAAAGACTTGAGACTGGGGCGGAGGTTCACCTTCCAGCAGGACAACGACCCTAAACATACAGCCAGAGCTACAATGGAATGGTTTATATCAAAGCATATTCATGTGTTAGAATGGCCCAGTCACAGTCCAGACTTAAAGTGTAAGTTCACCTTTAAAGAAAAATCTGTAAGGTGTATTTACACAGGACCCCTCCACGCCCCGCCCCCGGTCCTGCTAACTTGGACCGTGGCAATCTCTGGTTCTAAGCCCCGGTATATCCGCGCCAAGAGCCCGGGGCTTAGAAATCCTTTCTGCAGCCACGCGTCTTCTCCATAGCTGACAGGACGGGCTATGCGGCTGCTGATCGCTCAGCGTCGCCCATGTGATGGCGCTGACCAATTACAATGCTCAGGGGATTTCAAGGGGTATGAATACTTCTTCAAGGCACTGTAGCTAGCTTTCAGAACAGGCTGTGTATGGAGGGGTTTCCTGTTTGATTTTGAATAATGCTGTGATCCATGAGGAGAGACTTGGGAGGTTCAGAAGCCTCCTGTAGGTGTGACTGGGCTGGAATGAATGCTAATTAGGATGCATGCCATCTCACCCACCATCAGAGCTGTGAAGGAAGTTACATCATTTGCACATGTAGTCTCAAGGACTACAGAGGGGTTTTCTAGGCTAGAGGTACAGCAGGAAGTGGCTATGGAAGGGTCTCAGTCTACAGCAGGCCATACAGAGTGTCACATGGTACAAAGCCACAACTAAACCCAGAATATTAGAGGATCTGCAGACAACAGAGCAACGTGGTACAGAGGTCTGATCTATGCTGGGACTGATCATTCCATTCAGTTCTAGTGAAAAGAAGGTTGGCGTTTAGCTTTAAGGAACTGTGTGTTGGTCTGAGGAGCCAACCTAAGGCCTAAGCTTGAGGCCTGAAGCAGCCGTGTGGTAAGAAAGTGATCCAGGAGGTTGAAGTATTTTGTTGCACAATTTACAGTGATGGTGGAAACCCCTGCGTGGGCAACTGATGTCTTTTGTGAATGTTTTCATTCTTTTTTTAACGACTTGCCTGGGCACTTATACCCTCTTCCTGCCCAGGCTAATTTTTAGCTTTCAGCGCTGTCGCACTTTGAATGACAATTGCGCGGTCATGCAACACTGTACCAAAATTACATTTTCATCTTTTTTTTCACGCAAATAGAGCTTTCTTTTGGTGGCATTTAATCACCACTGGGTTTTTATTTTTTTGCTAAAGAAACAAAAAAGCCCGAAAACATTTTTCATTGCTTGTTATAAAATTTTGTAAACCGGTGATTTTTCTCCTTCACTGATGTGCGCTGATGAGGCTGCACTGATAGGTGGCACTGATGGGCTCTGATAGAAGGTACCAAGAGGTAGCACTGATAGGCGGCACTGATGAGACAGCACTGGTGGACACTTATAGGTGGCATTGATGGGCACTGATGGGCTCTGATAGGCAGCACTGAGAGGTAGCACTGATAGGTGGCACTAATGAAGTGGCACTGGTGGGCACTTATGAGGAGGCACTGATGAGGCTGCACTGATAGGTGGCATTGATGGGCACTGATGAGGCGGCACTGGTGGGCACTTTTGAGGAGGCACTGATAGGTGGCATTGATGGGCACTGATGAGGTAGCAGTGATGAGGCGGCACTGGTGGGCACTTATAAGGAGGCACTGATAGGTCGCATTGATGGGCACTGATGAGGTGACAGTGATGAGGCGGCACTGGTGGGCACTTATGAGGAAACACTGATAGGTGGAACTGATGGGCTCTGATAGGCGGCACTGAGAGGTAGCATGAATAAGTGGCACTGATGGGCTCTGATAGACGGCACTAAGAGGTAGCACTGATAGGTGGCATTGATGGGCACTGATAGTATAGGTGCAATGAAAAATCTGGACTGCCGCACTCCGGATTGGAATAATAAAGGTAAAATCTTCTTTATTGAAAAAATGACATGGTATAAAATGCGTACATTGCTCTGTTGAAGTGATACAGCATAACCGCTGATGCGTTTCACGCTCCCATAGAGCGCTTACTCATAGTGATGGGCACTGATAGGTGGCACTGATGAGGCGGCACTTGTGGGCACTTTTTAGGAGGCACTGATGAGGCTGCACTGATAGGTGGCATTGATAGGCACTGCTAGGTGGCACTGATGGGCTCTGATAGGCAGCACTGATAGGTGACACTGATGGCAGTACTGGTGGGCACTGATTAGCAGCACTACAATAGGGAAAGGGATGGTCGGCAGTGTACTCAGAATAACATCCAAAATGGTATTTCTTTATTAAATACATGTACAAAGCTGTAAAACATCCTACGCGTTTCAGACGTTAGTCCTTAACCATGACTAAGGACTAATGTCCGAAACGCGTAGGCTGTTTTACAGTTTTGTACATGTATTTAATGAAGAAATATAATTTTGGATGTCATCCTGAGTGCCGACCATCCCTTTCCTTACTCTGGTACGTTGGAGGTGTCAGCAGCCTCAAGGTCTGATCACCGGGCGGAGCTTTAATCTAGGAAGGTTGCAGCACCTATACACCTGTTTTCCTTGATTAGCAGCACTGGTGGGCACTGATAGGGGGCACTGGTTTGCACTGATTAGCAGCACTGATGGGCACTGTGAGGGACCGATGTCCCTGTAACAGAAGCAGATTAAAGCTTTAAGCCTGAGCGGATAACCTGTTTCTGTTTACTTCTGTGATCTTCTGTCATTGGCTGACAGCTGATCACGTGGTAAAGGGCCATGATGTGATTGGCCCTTTACCCTGTTCTGTGATCAGCCGAGTCGAGAAGGATTCGACGATCACAGAGCAGGCTGCACGTGCGCCGCAGGGGGCGCACGAGCAGCTCGATCACAGGAGGACATCTATGGACACCCTCCCGGCACTGGAAGCCCGCGCTGTAGCCGTCTTTTCGCTATGTCGCGGGTGGAAAGTGGATAATAAAAATGGGCTACCAAGCCCTCAAACAGAGTTGCTGAAGTGGACTGAGCTCATTGTTATGCACTACCATTGAGCCAAGAAACTCCTCAATGTCACAGTGTGAACCCACCGAGGAGTTGCCGGACACCATCTTTGGTTGGGAAGTTTGTGCACGGGAGTGTTGGAAGATTCAAAGAAACAAAGAAGATACGCAGTCACACGTGTCGGTTTCAAAGACTTTATTTGGATACAGTTTGTGGAGTGCTATTTGGATTTATTTGTATATAACCGTTCAACGCAAAATCGTGTCCCATAGACTTCAATGCAGAAACGCCCCCTATTGACTTAAATGCCAAATCGCGTCCCATTGACTTCAATGCAAAATCGCATCTCGTTGACTTCAATGCAAAAACGCGTCCCGTTGACTTCAGTGCAAAAACGCGTCCCATGACTTCAGTGCAAAAACGCATCCGGTTGACTTCAGTACAAAAAACGCGTCCCATTAACTTCAATACAAAAAACGCGTCCCATTAACTTCAATACAAAAAACGCCAGGCACATTATTACATTTGAAAACTTTTTTTTTTTAAATGTCTATTTCGGTTTTCACACCTTCCAAAAATGAGAAAAGACGAGAAAATTTCAGATGTCTAAGAAGCTGTTCAAAAAGACCTCAAGTGTATTCTCTATCCTTTTAAGAAGATCACTTTCTGACAGCAACATTTCCCCGCACTCTGAAGATGAAAAAAGGGGTCACTCGTCTGTGTGAATTCTCTGGTGCACATTAAGTTTTCCTTTCTCTCTGGAACATTTCCCGCACTCTAAACATGGGAAAGGTCGCTGACCTGTGTGAATTCTCTGGCGTATAAGAAGGCTTCCTTTCGCACTGAAACTTTTCCCGCACTCTGAACATGAATAAGGACGCTCACCTGTGTGAATTTTCTGGTGTGTAAGTAGATTTCCCTTTTGAGTGAAATTTTTCCCGCACTCTGTACATAAAAAGGGACGCTCACCCGTGTGAATTTTCTGGTGTCTAAGGTTTACTTTCTCAGTGTAACATTTCCCACACTCTGAACAGGAAAAAGGGGCGCTCACCTGTGTGAGTTCTCTGGTGCTGAAGAAGTTGTCCTTTAAAAATTAAAAAAACTTTTTCTGCACTCTAGATAGGAAAAAGGACGCTCGCCCGTGTGAATCCTCTGATGTTTATGAAGTTTTTCTTTCCGAGCGGAAAGCTTTCCCGCACTCTGAACACGAGAAAGGGCGCTCTACTGCGTGACTTCTCTGGTGTATAAGGAGGTCTCTGTTTTCCATTAAACTTTTCCCACACACTGCACATGAAAATGAACTCTCCTCTGTGTGAACTCCTTCAAAACTTAAAGAAGATTCCTGGGGATTAGATGGATCTGTTGATCTGTCAGCACTGGGAGATCTCAGATGGATTTTGGAAGAACAAGGATGTGATTTATCAGAGGACTCCTCGGGGATGGAGGAATCCATTGATCTCTCCAATGGGGAAGGTCTGTGATGTATATTTTGGATGATGAGATCCACTCCTGGAGAATATTGTGTGATGTCATTATCTTCCACATAATCTTGAGATAATAGAAGTTGCCTTTCTAAAGTATTACTGTCATAGTGTCCATCTGTTGGAAAACAATAAAAAAAAAAAATATCAATAGTCTTTTTTCATGTTTTACATTTAAGAGACAGTTTATATTGGAGATGGACCTCTCATATGGTGTACAGTATCTCCTCATTTGTTGGCAACATGACGTTATATTGAGGAATGGAGATGGACCTTTCATATGATGAACAGTATCTCCTCCTCATTTGTTGGGAACATGACGTTATATTGAGGAATGGAGATGGACCTTTCATATGGTGTACAGTATCTCCTCCTCATTTGTTGGGAACATGACGTTATATTGAGGAATGGAGATGGACCTTTCATATGGTGTACAGTATCTCCTCCTCATTTGTTGGGAACATGACGTTATATTGAGGAATGGAGATGGACCTTTCATATGGTGTACAGTATCTCCTCCTCATTTGTTGGAAACATGACGTTATATTGAGGAATGGAGATGGTCCTTTCATATGGTGTACAGTATCTCCTCCTCATTTGTTGGGAACATGACGTTATATTGAGGAATGGAGATGGACCTTTCATATGGTGTACAGTATCTCCTCCTCATTTGTTGGGAACATGACGTTATATTGAGGAATGGAGATGGACCTTTCATATGGTGTACAGTATCTCCACCTCATTTGTTGGGAACATGACGTTATAATGAGGAATGGAGATGGACCTTTCATATGGTGTACAGTATCTCCCCCTCATTTGTTGGAAACATGACGTTATATTGAGGAATGGAGATGGACCTTTCATATGGTGTACAGTATCTCCTCCTCATTTGTTGGAAACATGACGTTATATTGAGGAATGGAGATGGTCCTTTCATATGGTGTACAGTATCTCCTCCTCATTTGTTGGGAACATGACATTATATTGAGGAATGGAGATGGACCTTTCATATGGTGTACAGTATCTCCACCTCATTTGTTGGGAACATGACGTTATAATGAGGAATGGAGATGGACCTTTCATATGGTGTACAGTATCTCCTCATTTGTTGGGAACATGACGTTATATTGAGGAATGGAGATGGACCTTTCATATGGTGTACAGTATCTCCTCATTTGTTGGGAACATGACGTTATATTGAGGAATGGAGATGGTCCTTTCATATGGTGTACAGTATCTCCTCCTCATTTGTTGGGAACATGACATTATATTGAGGAATGGAGATGGTCCTTTCATATGGTGTACAGTATCTCCTCAGCTCACAGGAAGCGTCCCCAGGAGTTTTTGGACCATGTGACCGTCGTGACAGCCAATCACGGCAGTCACATGGCCATAAGCATAGGTCAGAACACCCATGCGATCTGATTTCAACGTGGGGGGAAAAAAGCCCCTGCACTTTTTTTTCTGTGAATCGAATGCAAGTTCAGCCATACAACTATATGGTTGAACTTGCATAACACAGACATCGCATGTGATCGGCACCTGCGGTGCAGGTACGAATCACACGCAATGTCTGAGATCGCATATTTCTGAGATCGTATTTCTCTATTTGGACATCATTACTCACATGTGCTGATATTTAAAGAAGGTTCCTCCTCTTTTATTGTCACTGTCATTCCATCCTCCTCCATTGATAGCTGATCATTTCTCATATATGTCTCATCTACTTCCTTTTTAACCTCAACTTTCATATCAATTGGGTCAATGATCTAAAAACAACAAAATGATAGAAAAAACATCTCTAAAATGTTAGTGCTACTAGCTTGAGATAACAATGAGAAAAATAAACTTATTTTTTTTTTTTTGTCACAAAAAAAAAAAGAAGAAAAATAAACTTATAAAAATTAGAATCACCTTCATTTGCATATGATCGGTTCCATCTACCTAAAGATGGTGAGGGATGGTGTGATCTTCCTGTGTAGAATACCAGGAATACAGAGGAGGAGGACATCTCTCTGGTGGGTTCCCATTACTGGATCCATCTGTAGGAAACACACACACTGACTGAATATATTGTTTCTATGTGTTTATCAGATGATGGGGGGTCTAGGTGGACCCTCCGTACTGCTCTCTCCTTTACAATAAAGTCTCCTCTTACCCGGTGATGTGAGGGGCGGCTGATTGTCCATCATGACGTCCTTGTAGAGATCCTTGTGTCCTTCTAAATACTCCCACTCCTCCATGGAGAAATAGACAAGGTAGGCAAACTTTAAGAGATGGAGATTTATCTGGACAACATTGAAGAGATTAAAGATCACCGGTGAAAGAAACTACACCTGATACACAAGTTATATTGTATGTTACATATCCTACTTCCTCTTGTTTTATACTGACCTTTGCCGGCACTCTTCGTTCCATACGCTTACCAAAAATCAAGATCTCGGGAGTAATACAATCAGACACACACAATTGGTCTGCATTACTCATTTTATTTCCTTATTCAGCATCTTAAGTAGAGTATACAAAACAGGATATGATGGGGCAATTTTTCCATTAAGCCAATAGATGATGTCCACCCATAGTTTACCACCAATAAGGAACATACCTATCCAATTGGGTGTGGTCTATATACCCCAAGCATATTCATTATTCAATCATAAAATACACTAACTAGTACATATACTTATTTATTCATGATTACTATGAAAGCCGTGCTTAATAACGCACTAGTAGAACATAAAATATTCCATTACAAGCAACTTCCTCTTTCCTATAGCGGTTCTGGGCTTAGCGCCAAATATATTTCTGAAGGCTTGGTTCCTGTTCTTCGCTATAGCAGTTTCTATATTGCAACATAAGTCTATAAATATAAGCCATAACAAAGTACACGCTAAAACATATTAAAAGGGGACTCTTACACTCTAAAACAGATGATAAAAAGGACTTACTCCCAACCGGGGTCCAGCGCCTTTTCCTTTTTTTTTTTTTAATTAACTAGAAGCCCCCAATAAAAAAGTAAAGACACCATTAAGAAAACCTAGAAAAACCTACTAAAAAGAATGTCACTGTAAAAATATAAACTTAGCCTACCTTAAAGGATCTCGGCATTCACTTTCATTCACATTTTCTTTTCATGCCTGGGGAGTTGATCACCCCCACAAGTCTGATGCCGGAGTTTATCATGAGAGTAGTATGTAGAGCAGTGTACAGAGGTCAGTAGTATGTAGGGCAGTGTACAGAGATCAGTAGTATGTAGAGCAGTGTACAGAGGTCAGTAGTATGTAGAGCAGTGTACAGAGGTCAGTAGTATGTAGAGCAGTGTACAGAGGTCAGTAGTATGTAGAGCAGTGTACAGAGATCAGTAGTATGTAGAGCAGTGTACAGAGGTCAGTAGTATGTAGAGCAGTGTACAGAGGTCAGTAGTATGTAGAGCAGTGTACAGAGGTCAGTAGTATGTAGGGCAGTGTACAGAGATCAGTAGTATGTAGAGCAGTGTACAGAAGTCAGTAGTATGTAGAGCAGTGTACAGAGGTCAGTAGTATGTAGAGCAGTGTACAGAGGTCAGTAGTATGTAGGGCAGTGTACAGAGATCAGTAGGATGTAGAGCAGTGTACAGAGGTCAGTAGTATGTAGAGCAGTGTACAGAGGTCAGTAGTATGTAGAGCAGTGTACAGAGATCAGTAGTATGTAGGACAGTGTACAGAGGTCAGTAGTATGTAGGGCAGTGTACAGAGATCAGTAGTATGTAGGGCAGTGTACAGAGATCAGTAGTATGTAGAGCAGTGTACAGAGATCAGTAGTATGTAGAGCAGTGTACAGAGGTCAGTAGTATGTAGGGCAGTGTACAGAGATCAGTAGTATGTAGGGCAGTGTACAGAGATCAGTAGTATGTAGGGCAGTGTACAGAGATCAGTAGTATGTAGAGCAGTGTACAGAGATCAGTAGTATGTAGAGCAGTGTACAGAGGTCAGTAGTATGTAGGGCAGTGTACAGAGGTCAGTAGTATGTAGAGCAGTGTACAGAGATCAGTAGTATGTAGAGCAGTGTACAGAGGTCAGTAGTATGTAGAGCAGTGTACAGAGGTCAGTAGTATGTAGAGCAGTGTACAGAGATCAGTAGTATGTAGAGCAGTGTACAGAGATCAGTAGTAGGTAGGGCAGTGTACAGAGGTCAGTAGTATGTAGAACAGTGTACAGAGGTCAGTAGTATGTAGAACAGTGTACAGAGGTCAGTAGTATGTAGAGCAGTGTACAGAGGTCAGTAGTATGTAGAGCAGTGTACAGAGGTCAGTAGTATGTAGAGCAGTGTACAGAGGTCAGTAGTATGTAGAGCAGTGTACAGAGGTCAGTAATAGGTAGAGCAGTGTACAGAGGTCAGTAGTATGTAGAACAGTGTACAGAGATCAGTAGTAGGTAGGGCAGTGTACAGAGGTCAGTAGTATGTAGAACAGTGTACAGAGGTCAGTAGTATGTAGAACAGTGTACAGAGGTCAGTAGTATGTAGAACAGTGTACAGAGATCAGTAGTATGTAGAACAGTGTACAGAGATCAGTAGTATGTAGAACAGTGTACAGAGATCAGTAGTATGTAGAACAGTGTACAGAGATCAGTAGTATGTAGAACAGTGTACAGAGGTCAGTAGTATGTAGAACAGTGTACAGAGATCAGTAGTATGTAGAGCAGTGTACAGAGGTCAGTAATAGGTAGAGCAGTGTACAGAGGTCAGTAGTATGTAGAGCAGTGTACAGAGGTCAGTAGTATGTAGGGCAGTGTACAGAGGTCAGTAGTATGTAGGGCAGTGTACAGAGGTCAGTAGTATGTAGGGCAGTGTACAGAGGTCAGTAGTATGTAGGGCAGTGTACAGAGATCAGTAGTATGTAGAGCAGTGTACAGAGGTCAGTAGTATGTAGAGCAGTGTACAGAGGTCAGTAGTATGTAGAGCAGTGTACAGAGGTCAGTAGTATGTAGGGCAGTGTACAGAGGTCAGTAGTATGTAGAGCAGTGTACAGAGGTCAGTAATAGGTAGAGCAGTGTACAGAGATCAGTAGTATGTAGAGCAGTGTACAGAGGTCAGTAGTATGTAGAGCAGTGTACAGAGGTCAGTAGTATGTAGAGCAGTGTACAGAGGTCAGTAGTATGTAGAGCAGTGTACAGAGATCAGTAGGATGTAGAGCAGTGTACAGAGATCAGTAGTATGTAGAGCAGTGTACAGAGGTCAGTAGTATGTAGAGCAGTGTACAGAGATCAGTAGGATGTAAAGCAGTGTACAGAGATCAGTAGGATGTAAAGCAGTGTACAGAGGTCAGTAGTATGTAGAGCAGTGTACAGAGGTCAGTAGGATGTAAAGCAGTGTACAGAGATCAGTAGTATGTAGAGCAGTGTACAGAGGTCAGTAGTATGTAGGGCAGTGTACAGAGGTCAGTAGTATGTAGGGCAGTGTACAGAGGTCAGTAGTATGTAGGGCAGTGTACAGAGGTCAGTAGTATGTAGGGCAGTGTACAGAGGTCAGTAGTATGTAGTGCAGTGTACAGAGATCAGTAGTATGTAGAGCAGTGTACAGAGATCAGTAGTATGTAGGGCAGTGTACAGAGATCAGTAGTATGTAGGGCAGTGTACAGAGGTCAGTAGTATGTAGAGCAGTGTACAGAGGTCAGTAGTATGTAGGGCAGTGTACAGAGATCAGTAGTATGTAGGGCAGTGTACAGAGGTCAGTAGTATGTAGGGCAGTGTACAGAGATCAGTAGTATGTAGGGCAGTGTACAGAGATCAGTAGTATGTAGAGCAGTGTACAGAGATCAGTAGTATGTAGGGCAGTGTACAGAGGTCAGTAGTATGTAGGGCAGTGTACAGAGGTCAGTAGTATGTAGGGCAGTGTACAGAGGTCAGTAGTATGTAGAGCAGTGTACAGAGATCAGTAGTATGTAGAGCAGTGTACAGAGGTCAGTAGTATGTAGAGCAGTGTACAGAGGTCAGTAGTATGTAGGGCAGTGTACAGAGGTCAGTAGTATGTAGGGCAGTGTACAGAGGTCAGTAGTATGTAGAGCAGTGTACAGGGGTCAGTAGTATGTAGAGCAGTGTACAGAGGTCAGTAGTATGTAGTGCAGTGTACAGAGGTCAGTAGTATGTAGAGCAGTGTACAGAGGTCAGTAGTATGTAGAGCAGTGTACAGAGGTCAGTAGTATGTAGAGCAGTGTACAGAGGTCAGTAGTATGTAGGGCAGTGTACAGAGGTCAGTAGTATGTAGGGCAGTGTACAGAGGTCAGTAGTATGTAGGGCAGTGTACAGAGGTCAGTAGTATGTAGTGCAGTGTACAGAGGTCAGTAGTATGTAGAGCAGTGTACAGAGGTCAGTAGTATGTAGGGCAGTGTACAGAGATCAGTAGTATGTAGAGCAGTGTACAGAGGTCAGTAGTATGTAGAGCAGTGTACAGAGATCAGTAGTATGTAGAGCAGTGTACAGAGATCAGTAGTATGTAGGGCAGTGTACAGAGGTCAGTAGTATGTAGAGCAGTGTACAGAGGTCAGTAGTATGTAGGGCAGTGTACAGAGGTCAGTAGTATGTAGGGCAGTGTACAGAGGTCAGTAGTATGTAGTGCAGTGTACAGAGGTCAGTAGTATGTAGAGCAGTGTACAGAGGTCAGTAGTATGTAGAGCAGTGTACAGAGGTCAGTAGTATGTAGGGCAGTGTACAGAGGTCAGTAGTATGTAGGGCAGTGTACAGAGGTCAGTAGTATGTAGAGCAGTGTACAGAGGTCAGTAATATGTAGAGCAGTGTACAGAGATCAGTAGTATGTAGAGCAGTGTACAGAGGTCAGTAGTATGTAGTGCAGTGTACAGAGATCAGTAGTATGTAGGGCAGTGTACAGAGGTCAGTAGTATGTAGAGCAGTGTACAGAGGTCAGTAGTATGTAGGGCAGTGTACAGAGATCAGTAGTATGTAGAGCAGTGTACAGAGATCAGTAGTATGTAGAGCAGTGTACAGAGATCAGTAGTATGTAGGGCAGTGTACAGAGGTCAGTAGTATGTAGTGCAGTGTACAGAGGTCAGTAGTATGTAGAGCAGTGTACAGAGGTCAGTAGTATGTAGAGCAGTGTACAGAGATCAGTAGTATGTAGAGCAGTGTACAGAGATCAGTAGTATGTAGGGCAGTGTACAGAGATCAGTAGTATGTAGGGCAGTGTACAGAGGTCAGTAGTATGTAGGGCAGTGTACAGAGGTCAGTAGTATGTAGTGCAGTGTACAGAGATCAGTAGTATGTAGAGCAGTGTACAGAGGTCAGTAGTATGTAGAGCAGTGTACAGAGATCAGTAGTATGTAGGGCAGTGTACAGAGGTCAGTAGTATGTAGAGCAGTGTACAGAGGTCAGTAGTATGTAGAGCAGTGTACAGAGGTCAGTAGTATGTAGAGCAGTGTACAGAGGTCAGTAGTATGTAGAGCAGTGTACAGAGATCAGTAGTATGTAGAGCAGTGTACAGAGGTCAGTAGTATGTAGAGCAGTGTACAGAGGTCAGTAGTATGTAGAGCAGTGTACAGAGGTCAGTAGTATGTAGAGCAGTGTACAGAGGTCAGTAGTATGTAGAGCAGTGTACAGAGATCAGTAGTATGTAGGGCAGTGTACAGAGATCAGTAGTATGTAGAGCAGTGTACAGAGATCAGTAGTATGTAGAGCAGTGTACAGAGGTCAGTAGTATGTAGAGCAGTGTACAGAGATCAGTAGTATGTAGAGCAGTGTACAGAGGTCAGTAGTATGTAGAGCAGTGTACAGAGATCAGTAGTATGTAGAGCAGTGTACAGAGGTCAGTAGTATGTAGAGCAGTGTACAGAGGTCAGTAGTATGTAGAGCAGTGTACAGAGGTCAGTAGTATGTAGGGCAGTGTACAGAGATCAGTAGTATGTAGAGCAGTGTATAGAGGTCGGTAGTATGTAGAGCAGTGTACAGAGGTCAGTAGTATGTAGAGCAGTGTACAGAGATCAGTAGTATGTAGAGCAGTGTACAGAGGTCAGTAGTATGTAGGGCAGTGTACAGAGATCAGTAGTATGTAGAGCAGTGTACAGAGGTCAGTAGTATGTAGGGCAGTGTACAGAGGTCAGTAGTATGTAGAGCAGTGTACAGAGGTCAGTAGTAGGTAGAGCAGTGTACAGAGGTCAGTAGCATTTAAGGCAGGGGTCAAGAGGGCAAGGTATAGGGGGGTCAGGAGAGCTGGGGTGTCAGAGGGACATGGTTCTTGGGGCGCAGGAGGACATGGTGATGGGGATCAGGAGGGCATGATGGGGGGTTGGTGCTACAGATCAGATGGTCATGGTGCTGGGGATCAGGAGGGCATGGTTCTGGGGGTTAGTGCTGGGGGTCAGGAGGGCATGGTGATGGGGATCAGGAGGGCATGATGCTGGGGGTTGGTGCTACAGATCAGACGGGCATGGTGCTGGGGGTCAGGAGGGTATGGTTCTGGGGGTTGGTGCTGGGGGTCAGGAGGGCATGGTGCTGGGGATCAGGAGGGCATGGTGCTGGGGGTCAGGAGGGCATGATTCTGGGGGTTGGTGCTGGGGGTCAGGAGGGCATGGTGCTGGGGGTCGGTGCTGGGGGTCAGGAGGGCATGGTGCTGGGGGTCGGTGCTGGGGATCAGAAGGGCATGGTGCTGGAGGTTGGTGCTGAAGATCAGGCAGGCATGGTTTTAGTTTATCAAGGAGCAGGGGCTGCATGGAGTTAAGCCCGACCTGTGGAAGCCAAAGACTATCTACCAATTGATCCGAGGCATGGACACTGTGGAGACTGTTCCAGGCCTACGCTCAGCCACTTGCAAAGTGGTCTGGAGGAATGTTTCTTCAAAGGGACTCACCAACAGGCACAAAGACCTAGCATGGATATCTATCCAGGGGGGGTTGCCGCTCAGGACATTTATGCATGCCAGGAACCTGTGCAGATACAGGCACTGCCCATTTTGCATCATCCAGGAGGAAACAGCTTTGCACATTTTCTGGGAGTGCTCCTTTGCACAGGACCTGTTGAGGGCCTTGGAACCAGAACTCTGCGCCACAGACTGCCATCACACACTTCGGTCTCTTTTGTGGGACTTTTTCTCAGGAGGACATTGTCAGCGCCTGGCTGGGATGCTTTAAGAATGCTTTGTGGTGCACCAGAAAGCACCTCATCCACCAGCAGGAGAGGATGTCCATTGAGGACCGTCGCAGACTGGTCCACAGTCTGCTCAGAGACTATAACTTGATGGACTTTAAAGAGGAAGAGGAGGTCTAAAGAGTTCCCCTTCCCCCCAGCTCTCCCTTGTGTGTCTTTGTCCTTTCAATAAAGCTTCAGGCCTGAGATCTCCTTCTCCTCCCTTATCCCTCTTCAATCCCTACCCCCCCCCCCATCACACCCATTTCCTATTGAACTGTATGGTACAATGTTTTGCATGCTTTGACTTCAGTATCAGTAATATATTTGGGTAACGCTTTCGGGGTAATCGGCGTCATGCATGATGTGATGTTTTCGGGGTATTTTGACTCCGCGCGACACGTTAAGCATCATTCCGCAGGGTGAATATATTTATTGTATGATTGGAACTCTATTGCTATGTAGTGTATACATGCGCTGTGTCGCAGTACAGGATGGAATGTACCCCGATTAAAGTATTCGTTTTTTGTATATTTTATTATGCAAAATAAAGTATAACTTTTCAACCAAAAAAAAAAAAACCCATTGGTTTGTGATCGGGAGAAGAATGCCGGAACCCAACAAGAGGATTCCTTCAGGATGGTAAGCAGAGGATTGGTAAATATGTTTCTCATAATTACCGATCCTTGGCTTGTCCCGAACGAACTCAGTAGCATTAAATGCTGAGCCTGGCTGTTTTCATTAATAACGGAGGAGATGGTAAACATGAAAGATATATTTACTATCTTTTCTGTACGTGAATGAATAAGAAGTGTTCTGTACAGAGCACTTCCTGTTCAGTATTAGTGAGTGTAGCTGCGGCTTCAGAGAAAGAGGATATTGAGGTCTCCATATCCCCTCCCCCCACATACAAATCACACGCATTGTGCTAAAACACATTATGTGTGTTGGTGCACTGCACAAATGTATACGCATTATAAACCAGAGGCTCTGGATGAACAGTTGGATAAATGGTTCTATATTTAGGATGTATCTGGTCTATAAAACAGTTTCTGGATGGACAGTTGGATAAATGGTTCTATATTTAGGATGTATCCGGTCTATAAACCAGAGGCTCTGGATGGACAGTTGGATAAATGGTTCTATATTTAGGATGTATCCGGTCTATAAACCAGAGGCTCTGGATGGACAGTTGGATAAATGGTTCTATATTTAGGATGTATCCGGTCTATAAACCAGAGGCTCTGGATGGACCATTGGATAAATGGTTCTATATTTAGGATGTATCCGGTCTATAAACCAGAGGCTCTGGATGGACAGTTGGATAAATGGTTCTATATTTAGGATGTATCCGGTCTATAAACCAGAGGCTCTGGATGGACAGTTGGATAAATGGCTCTATATTTAGGATGTATCCGGTCTATAAACCAGAGGCTCTGGATGGACAGTTGGATAAATGGCTCTATATTTAGGATGTATCCGGTCTATAAACCAGAGGCTCTGGATGGACAGTTGGATAAATGGTTCTATATTTGGGATGTATCCGGTCTATAAACCAGAGGCTCTGGATGGACAGTTGGATAAATGGTTCTATATTTAGGATGTATCTGGTCTATAAACCAGAGGCTCTGGATGGACAGTTGATAAATGGTTCTATATTTAGGATGTATCCGGTCTATAAACCAGAGGCTCTGGATGGACAGTTGGATAAATGGTTCTATATTTAGGATGTATCCGGTCTATAAACCAGAGGCTCTGGATGGATAGTTGGATAAATGGCTCTATATTTAGGATAAATGGATAAAAAAAGAGCTGCGCTCAAACACAAATATGAATAAAGAAAAAAATGTGAAAAATAAAATGGTGAAATCAGTCCAAAAATACCTAATCAATAGTCCATAAATTGATCAGGTAGCCACCAAAGTGACTTCACACAAATCAGAAAGTGCCCGACCACCATACGGATTGCCTGCTTACCGAATAGCAGGAGGCAAGAAGCAATCGACTGTAACCCAGCCACGGCCTTTGACTTCCAAGGACGGCTGCTGGACTGACACGGGACTGCCCCTAGTCATAGGTCTGATAATAACAACCCCCTAGGCGTCCCACTGGATCGAAGCTGCACTGGAATGTACTCCGGGGAAGCTCAAAAAAGGGAGAAACTGGTCTGCCTCAAGGCTGATACACCTGGTATGACACGACAGTCGTACCACTTTGGATCCAACTTTGCCCTGCGACTTGAAGTCCGACATGCATCCGACTTCAATTAACAGGGATCCGACTTTGATCCCCGACAATACTAGGTACTGTGTCTGGTGTGAATCTTTAGATAGAACTTCATGCAAAGTGAAAAAAAAAAAAAAAAAAACACGGCATGGGTCCCCCCTCAAGGAGAATACCAGGCCCTTCGGTCCTGGTATACCTACCAGGCTGCATGGGGGTGTGGGTGCTTTGGGGTGGGGGGCCCTGCGCCCCACCACCCCAAAGCACCTTGTCCCCATTTTGATGAGGACAAGGGCCTCTTCCCGACAACCTTGGCTGTTGGTTGTCGGGGTCTGCGGGCGGGGAGCTTTTCCGAATCTGGAAGCCCACTTTAACAAGGGGGCCCCCAGATCCCGGTCCCCCACCCTATGTGAATAAGTATGAGGTACATTGTACCCCTACCCATTCACAAAAAAAAAAAAAAAGTGTCAAAAATAAAACACATTAAAAACATGTGTAAAGTAATTTATTAAGGCAGCTCCGTCGTCTCTTCCAATCTCTTTTGTCTCCTCTGCTGACGTCTTCTGCCTCTGCCGGTTCTTCTCCGCTATCTTCTCGCTTTTTGCCGGGTCTTCTCCCTCTGTTCTTCTTCCGATGTTGACTCAGCGCTCTCTCCCCCTCTAATGTCGGGTGCGCGGTGTGCTACTACTTATATTGGCATGCGGCGGGGTCACCGGAGGCCCGCCCCCTATGACGTCACAGCGTGGGGCATGATGGGCGGTGATGTCATAGGGGGACGGCCTCCGGTGACCCCGCCCAATGCCAATATAAGTAGTGGTACACCGCGCAACCAGCATTAGAAGAACATTGGAAGAAGAGCAGAGGGAGAAGCCCCAAAGCACCCCCCCATGTTGAGGGCATGCGGCCTGGTATGGTTCAGGAGGGGGCACTCGCTCGTCCCCACCCCCTTTCCTGACCTGCTGTGTGCTCGGATAAGGGTCTGGTATGGATTCTGGGGGGACCCCCATGCCGTTTTTTCAGCTTGGGAGTTTCCCTTAAAATCCATACCAGACCAAAGAGCCTGGTAAGCTCTTGGAGGGGGAACCCATGCCGTTTTTTTTTTTTTTTTTAATTTGGCATGGAATTCCCCTTCAAGTTCATCAGCACACAAGTTGCATGCCAAAGTCGGATCACTTAATACGGTGATCCGACTTTTATCAGACTTCAGTAATATTCAATGGGCTGAAGTAGGATCAAAGTCAGACCAAAGTAGTGCAGGGAGAATTTTCAAAGCCGGACCGACTTGTGTCGGACCAGTTAGGACGGCTCCCATAGAGAAACATTGATTTTCACACGTCATGAGCTCCCAATGTCGGAGCGTTTGTCGTACCAGTGTGAACCTGGCCTGATACCCCTAACTAAAATCTAGTGGAACCAATTGCCTTCAGAAGTCTCCTAATTAGAAAAAAGAGTCCACCTGTGTGTAATTTAATCTCAGTATAAATACAGCTGTTCTGTGAAGCCCTCAGGAGGTTTGTTAGAGAACCTTAGTGAACAAAGAGCATCATGAAAGCCAGGGGGCACAACCAGACAGGTCAGGGATAAAGTTGTGGAGAAGTATAAAGCAGGGTTAGGTTATAAAAAAAATCTCCCAAGCTTTGAACATCTCACGGAGCTCTGTTCAATCCATCATCGGAAAATGGAAAGAGTATGGCGCAACTGCCAATCTACCAAGACATGGCCGTCCACTTAAACTGACCGGCCGGGCAAGGAGAACATTCATCAGAGAAGCAGCCAAGAGGTCCATGGTAACTCTGGAGGAGCTGCAGAGATCCACAGCTCAGGTGGGAGAATCTGTCCACAGGACAACTATTAGTCGTGTTCTCCACAAATCTGCCCTTTATGGACGAGTGACAAGAAGAAAGCCATGCACATCGTTGTTGCATTCTGCGACTTTTCCCAGTCGGGGGCCACCAGGCTTGTGAATTGCTGAACTTAAAACATTACTACTGCAGATTTACCCCCCTTAATAACCAGGCAATTTTTTGTGATAC
The DNA here is from genome assembly GCF_042186555.1 of Aquarana catesbeiana. Classification (NCBI taxonomy): domain Eukaryota; kingdom Metazoa; phylum Chordata; class Amphibia; order Anura; family Ranidae; genus Aquarana; species Aquarana catesbeiana. The sequence continues at coordinate 304,137,560 of NC_133331.1, read as the reverse complement.
GGCACTGCATTACTTTAAATGACAATTGCGCAGTCGTGCGATGCTGCACACGAACAAAATTTGCGTCCTTTTTTCCCCACAAATAGAGCTTTCTTTTGTTGGCATTTGATCACCTCTGCGGTTTTTATTTTTTGCGCTATACACAAAAAGAAAAAAAAACAAAAACAAAACAAAAACATTTTTTTTACTTTCTGCTATAAAACATATCCAATAATTAAAAAAAAAAAATCGAATTTCTTCAATTTAGGCCAATATGTATTCGGCTACATATTTTTCGTAAACAAAAATCCCAATAAGCGTAGATTGATTGGTTTGCTGAAGTGGACTGCTATGCACTACCATTGAGCTAAGAAACTCCTCAATGTCGCAGTGTGAACCCACCTCGGAGCGCGGTTGCTGGACACGATCTTTGGTTTTGAAGTTTGTGCACAGGGGTGTCGGAAGGTTCAAAGAAACAAAGAAGATACGCAGTCACACGTGTCGGTTTTAAAAACTTTATTTAGATACAGTTTGTGGAGTGCTATTTGGATTTATTTGTATATAACCGTTCAATGCAAAATGACGTCCCTGTGACTTCAATGCAGGATCAGGGCCGGTGCTACCACTAGGCAAACTAGGCAGCCTCCTAGGGCACCCGGCCACTGGTGTTCCTACTCTCTTCAGCAAGCAACTAAGTCTCAGCATCAGCAGGCAGCCGCTGCTCCGTTCACACATAGTGTCAGAGGCGCAGCAGCGGCGGAGGACTGTGTCGCGAATGAATGGAAGCAAGCAAACATTTATTGATGGGCGCTGGTGAGGCTGCATTTGATGGTCGCTGATGAGTTTGTATTTGATGGACGCTTCATTAAAAAGGTGGGGTATACATAGGCAGGGCAAAGGGGGTGCAGCCAGGGGGGGGCGGCAAAATGAAGTTTTGCCTAGGGTGTCAAAAATCCTTGCACCAGCCCTGTGCAGCATCATGTCTCTGTGACGTCAATGCGCGGCCCCGTCCCATTGACGTCAATGCGCGGCCCCGTCCCATTGACGTCAATGCGCGGCCCCGTCCCATTGACGTCAATGCGCGGCCCCGTCTCATTGACATCAATTGGCGACCACATCAATGCAGGATCACGTCTCTGTGACGTCAATGCGCGACCCCGTCACATTGACGTCAATGTGCGGCCCCGTCTCAATGACGTCAATGCGCGGCCCCGTCTCATTGACGTCAATGCGCGACCACGTCAATGCAGGTTTACGTCTCTGTGACGTCAATGCGCGATCCCATCTCATTGACGTCAATGCGCGACCCCGTCTCATTGACATCAATGCGCGACCACATCAATGCAGGATCACGTCTCTGTGACGTCAATGCGCGACCCCGTCTCATTGACGTCAATGCGCGACCCCGTCTCATTGACGTCAATGCGTGACCCCGTCTCATTGACGTCAATGCGTGACCCCGTCTCATTGACGTCAATGCAGGTTTACGTCTCTGTGACGTCAATGCGCGATCCCGTCTCATTGACATCAATGCGCGACCCCGTCTCATTGACATCATTGCGCGACCACATCAATGCAGGATCACGTCTCTGTGACGTCAATGCGCGATCCCATCTCACTGACGTCAATGCGCGATCCCGTCAATGCAGGATCACGTCCCCTCTGACGTCAATGCAGGATCCCGTCCCCGTGACGTCAATGCAGGATCACGTCCCCTCTGACGTCAATGCAGGATCACGTCCCCGTGAGGTCAATGCAAAAACGCCAGCCATGTTAATTAAATTTAAAAACTTTTATTAAAAAAAACTGTCCATTTCGGTTTCATGCCAAGATCATCCTGAATTTTTCGGATCGGTCCAGAATTTCCATTTTGGTGCACCACCGGTACTTACCGATCTATTGTCAATGCAGTATAACAGATCTGTATGTTAAAATGATAAGTAGCTACCCACCAAAACATTCATTGGTGAAAGACAAACTCTGATTGGCTGCTGTAGGCTTCTGCATTCTGTTAGGTTTGTCAACAGGATCGGCAGGCGTGTGTTTTCTAAGTCTAATCGGATTTTTACCATGTTTAAAAAGTTTCCCGCACTCCGATTATAAAATTATATATATATATATATATATATATATATATATATATAAAAAGGACTTTCAGACCTAGGTCTTCCCCGTTTAATAAATTGTCCTTCCTTAGCCTAACTTTTCCCGCACTTTGAACATGAACACTCACATGTGTGACTTCCTTGATGTGTAACAAGTTTCGCTTCCTCTGTGAATTTTTTTTTTATGCATTCCGAACATGAGAAAGGACCAGAAAATTTCAGATGTCTAAGAAAGAGTACAAAAAAAAGTGTCGTCTGTTCCTTAAGGAGATTACTTTCTGAGTGCAACATTTCCCGCACTCTGAGCATGACAAAATGGTCACTCAGCCATGTGAATTCTCTGGTGTTTACTCAGGTGTTGTTTTATAGTGAAACATTTCCCGCACTCTAAGCATGAGAAAGGGCGCTCGCCCGTGTGAATTCTCTGGTGCACGTTAAGTTTTCCTTTCTCTCTGAAACATTTCCCGCACGCGGAGCATGCATAAGGACGCTCGCCGGTGTGAATTCTCTGGTGCGTGCGGAGGTTGTCTCTCCCACTGAAACTTTTTCCACACTCTGAACATACGAAAGGGCGCTCGCCGGTGTGAATTCTCTGGTGTAAAATAAATTTTTCTTTCCGCACGAAGCGTTTCCCGCACTCCGAACATGCAAAAGGATAATCACCCGCGTGCTTTCTCTGGTGATAAGTAAGACTGATCTTATGACTGAAAGATTTCCCGCACTCTGAACACGAATAAGGACGCTCACCCGTGTGACTTCTCTGGTGGCAAAGAAGTTTGACTTTCCGAGAGAAACATTTGCCGCACTCGGAACATGGGAAAGGACGCTCTCTAGTGTGAACTATCAGATGTTTATGGAGGTCTCCTTTAAAGGTGAAACACTTCCCGCACTCTGAACATGAGAAAGGACGCTCGCCGGTGTGAATTAACAGATGTTTACGGAGGTCCCCTTTATAGATGAAACATTTCCCACACTCTGAACATGAGAAAGGACGCTCTCCAGTGTGGACTATCAGATGTCTATGGAGCCCTGCTTTACTGGTGAAACATTTCCCGCACTCTGCACAGGAGAAAGGACGTTCTGCGGTGTGAAGTGTTTGTTGTGTCAGAAGGTCTGCTTTCTGAGTAATACATTTCTTGGGACGAGACGTAGATGTTGATCGATCTGCACTGTGAGAACTTGGATAGAGATCTGAAGTCATAGTATGGGATTTATGAGAAGATCCCTCAGGTTTACGGGGAACCCCTGATCTGTGATGTATATTTTGAGGAATGCGATTCACTCCTGGAGAATATTGTGAGATGCCTTTGTCTTCTGCATTATATTCCTGAGATAAAATATGATGTCCCTTTGACGTACTTCGGACATAGTGTCCATCTGTGGAGAGAAAATGATTTATTGCATGTATTCGGTATTTTTCTTAGATGTTCTAGTCTACCAGTCACAACACTTCACATCCAAATATTAGTAACAAGCAGAAGTATAAAATAAACCCAAAACAAACGTAGCACATGGTGTAACCGTGTTTATGCATTATTGATATTGTTATATTGAGGAATGGAGATGGACCTTTCATATGGTGTACAGTATCTCCTCCTCATTTGTTGGGAACATGACATTATATTGAGGAATGGAGATGGACCTTTCATATGGTGTACAGTATCTCCTCCTCATTTGTTGGGAACATGACATTATATTGAGGAATGGAGATGGATCTTTCATATGGTGTACAGTATCTCCTCCTCATTTGTTGGGAACATGACGTTATATTGAGGAACGGAGATGGACCTTTCATATGGTGTACAGTATCTCCTCCTCATTTGTTGGGAACATGAGGTTATATTGAGGAACGGAGATGGACCTTTCATATGGTGTACAGTATCTCCATCTCATTTGTTGGGAACATGACGTTATATTGAGGAATGGAGATGGACCTTTCATATGGTGTACAGTATCTCCTCCTCATTTGTTGGGAACATGACGTTATATTGAGGAATGGAGATGGACCTTTCATATGGTGTACAGTATCTCCTCCTCATTTGTTGGGAACATGACATTATATTGAGGAATGGAGATGGACCTTTCATATGGTGTACAGTATCTCCTCCTCATTTGTTGGGAACATGACATTATATTGAGGAATGGAGATGGACCTTTCATATGATGTACAGTATCTCCTCCTCATTTGTTGGGAACATGACGTTATATTGAGGGATGGAGATGGACCTTTCATATGGTGTACAGTATCTCCTCCTCATTTGTTGGGAACATGACGTTATATTGAGGAATGGAGATGGACCTTTCATATGGTGTACAGTATCTCCTCATTTGTTGGGAACATGACATTATATTGAGGAATGGAGATGGATCTTTCATATGGTGTACAGTATCTCCTCCTCATTTGTTGGGAACATGACATTATATTGAGGAATGGAGATGGACCTTTCATATGGTGTACAGTATCTCCTCCTCATTTGTTGGGAACATGACATTATATTGAGGAATGGAGATGGACCTTTCATATGGTGTACAGTATCTCCTCCTCATTTGTTGGGAATATGACATTATATTGAGGAATGGGGATGGACCTTTCATATGGTGTACAGTATCTCCTCCTCATTTGTTGGGCACATGACATTATATTGAGGAATGGAGATGGACCTTTCATATGGTGTACAGTATCTCCTCCTCATTTGTTGGGAACATGACATTATATTGAGGAATGGAGATGGACCTTTCATATGGTGTACAGTATCTCCTCCTCATTTGTTGGGAACATGACGTTATATTGAGGAACGGAGATGGACCTTTCGTATGGTGTACAGTATCTCCTCCTCATTTGTTGGGAACATGACATTATATTGAGGAATGGAGATGGACCTTTCATATGATGTACAGTATCTCCTCCTCATTTGTTGGGAACATGACGTTATATTGAGGGATGGAGATGGACCTTTCATATGGTGTACAGTATCTCCTCCTCATTTGTTGGGAACATGACATTATATTGAGGAATGGAGATGGACCTTTCATATGATGTACAGTATCTCCTCCTCATTTGTTGGGAACATGACGTTATATTGAGGGATGGAGATGGACCTTTCATATGGTGTACAGTATCTCCTCCTCATTTGTTGGGAACATGACGTTATATTGAGGAATGGAGATGGACCTTTCATATGGTGTACAGTATCTCCTCATTTGTTGGGAACATGACATTATATTGAGGAATGG